>NC_071289.1:44647302-45247302 GCF_943734705.1 Anopheles coustani | reverse complement strand
AAGGGTAAGTATCTGATGCACAGGCTGCAGATTCACGTGCGTGAAGTATGCTGCCAACTCACAAATACGCTTCTGCTCATCGAGTGTCGCTTTGGGCAACGTTTTCCGGACAGTTTCCATCTGTAGACCAACTACATACTCCCGGCAGATAGTCAGCAGCTGCTGAGCTTCTGCAATTTCCTGGCGTGATTCAACGACGAGCAACGGTATACAAAGGATGATGTTCTGCAGCTTTTCTATGGCTTCGCCAAATTTTCCTGTTGTCGTTAGCTGATAACAGTTTTGCAGGTTTTGAACAAGATCGTTCAACTTGAAGGCAAGGGTAGGGTGCCCATTTTTCGGATTCAACTCCTTCCAGTTCCTATTCGGGTGTGCCGTTAGCGAGGCGACGTGTGGCAAACTGCTGTAGGACGTTTTGGACGCTACATACGACTCCAAGAAAAGATCTTTATATGGTCCGAAGTTTACCACGCCCACCTGATCGTTCAGCAAACGACAAGCAGATTCGAACGAACCAGCACGGACATGGTCTGCGGCCAGTTGGGAATTGATAGCCCAGAAGTGCGATGGTGGGTGTCCTTTTGGGGGCGCGGCAAAGTAATTCTTAGTACCAGCAGCATTCGTTGCCGTAAGTTTCGACATCAACTCTTCGGGTAGCTCCAATTCTTCGTCAACGTCCCAACCGGCACCTTCACCACCAGCTTCCATTTTTCCTTCATCATCCTCCTTCGCGTCTTCGAACCGATCACCGTCTTGTAGATCATCGTCTACGCCCCAACCATCCTCTTCCGCAGCCGATTCGACCACCGTCTCCGTCGGCGCCAAAGCCTGATGAACTGTACTGGCTCCACGCGACATCATCGTGCCTTCGAAGAATCCCTTCGATACGGTGAGCAAAGGCCAGTTGCTCTCTGCTTGCTGAATCGGAACAGGTGGTCGAAGGAACATAGCGTTTCCGTTCACTTCCGGTAAATCTTTGCCCTCTGCTTCGAATTCCTCCGCCAGTTGCGCAGCGTCCTCATCCAAACCATGGGTCTTTGCAGTTAAATATGCGAGGGATGTTTGTTTGCAGTTTTTCAAAATTGATACTCGTTCCTTAACGTCGCCAAGCAGCAGTGCGCCCTGATACTGAGCAGAGACATCTTTGCGTATTTCGGCGATTTTGTTCATCTTTTTCAGCTTTTCCAGATTTCCCGTGATCAGATAGAGGAATGACAATTTATCAAAATTCTTTGTGCGCTGGTAGCACATCTCCACCACTTGATGGTTGCCCTGCATTAAAGCGCTTTGTGCCAAACGTTCCCAGCACTGCTTGTCGTCCATCGCTTTGGCTGCTTCGAGGGCCACTTCGATGTTACCGCACTCGAGGGCCAGTCCAAATCGTGTCTTTTCGTCCTTTACGAAATGAAGCGCCACTTCCGGGTAGCCTTTCTGCTGCAGATACGCAATGATACTCTGGCCCACGAGGCGAGCATTACGCACCATGTGCAGCACCTCTTCGTATTTCCGATTAATCAGGGCCAGTTTAAACTTGTACTCTGTCGTATCGATCGTAAGCAAACGTGTGCGACACTCCCGATCCAGACAGAACACTTGACTGTTCTTGACGCGTGTTATGTAGATCGGAAGATCGAGGGTACGGATGATGCCATGGTCTCCATTGATTATCGCATACTTGATGTGGTTCGAGGTGGTGTAAATGAAAACGCCGGATTCATCCCAGGCACCCGATTTGATTCGTGCACTCTCGTGAATGGAGCACAGTAGATCCAAGCGCCTGTTGCAGATATTTAGTGTGTGCTTTGCCAGCAATGCAACGTGGCTCATGTCGGTCGACCAGACAACGTACTTGCACTTGGCAATCTTCACCTGGGCCAGTGAGCGCAACTGCTGCACATCAAACAGGGTCACATGCTCTGGTTCGCGCAACAGCAGCATGCCCGTGCCGGCGTAGAATATTTCATCGCATGTAGGAGTCTGGATTTTCTTGGTCACCTCGTTTTTAAAGTTCTTTATGACCAACTGATTAGCTCGATCTAGGACAGCGAAACGATTCCGCGCTACCCAGACTGCCGTCACACCTGACGATCGTTTGCTATCTGTTTCCTTATTTTGTGATCCACTATCCTTCTGTGGAATGCTGTACAGGTCGTAAGTGCTGTTCTCCAAGTTGGAAGTGCGCGTGCACAGCAGTACCGCATTGAGAGCCGGATTGTACGACATGCTGTACACGGGTGTTTTTCCACCACCGCGTATCGTCATCACGACCGAATCCGTGTTGGTGTTGAAATCAAGCTCGCGTAGAAACCGTTCCTTCACGTAGTAAAGACAATTTCCGTACACAGCATATGCAGGACGTTCCCGCTCAAGTTTAAATACGATCGTACCCGAATCGTGTCCAGCTGCGAACAAATTCAGGTTGGGATGGGCCGCTAGAATCCAAAAACGTTCGTTTTCTCGTCGGAACGTGTGGATACACTGGCGCTTAGTCATGTCCCACACGCGGATGCTTCGATCTTCGCTGTTGGATATGATCAGATCTGCGCGAGGGTGAAACAATACACAGGAAACATTGTAGTAATGGCCGCGGCACGTGTCCACCTCCCATGCTTTGTATTCGTTCATGCGCCACAGTTTCACCTGCCGATCGTCCGCTCCCGACACGATCAGCGGCATCGAGGGATGAAAACTAGCCCAATTTACGCCACGATCGTGCCCTTCGAGCACATGCTTTACGACGGCATCCGCTTGACCGAAGAGATCCGTTGCGCCAGGGTTCTTCATGTGATCATCCAGTCCCGTTGGTCCAGGGGCCACGTTTTTCTTACGCAGCCCCGAAATATCCCAAATACGGACTGTTTGGTCAAGTGACGCTGATACAATTATGTCTTCGTCGCTGGGATGGAATTGGGCGCACATGACGTAATGGTTGTGGCCAGTAAGCACGCAAATGCACGATCGTGATTGCCAATTCCAAATGCGAATGGTTTGATCGTCTGATGCACTCAAAATCCACGGGTACTCATGATGAAACACCGTGGTACGAACGTAATCCAGATGGCCCAGAAGCGTGAAGATGCAACGCCGCTGTTTGTAGTTCCATACTTTGATTTTAAAATCATCTCCACCGGATACGAACAGAGGTTGCTGGTTGTGAAACGCGATTCCACGGACCGGGCCATCGTGCTCGTCGAACTTCTCAATCAGCGTACTAATACGGTAATCCCACAGCTGTATGACACCGCTATGCAAACTACAATAAACGAAAACGATCATGATAACCATAAACTCTCCAGTAGCGTGTTATAGCTTATAGCAGTACCTGGCCAGAATCCATGGGCGTTTGGGGTGGAACGATAAACCCTTCACACGGGCCGATTTCGTCTCAAAGTTGGTCAACATAATGTTGTTTTCCCGTACCTTTTCAGATACACCTATTCAACTTCGCACGTAACAAACTTTGTGGTACAGGTTTGGTTAAGTAGTAATTGTAGTTTTCTCAATTCTCAATCGTTTTCGGCTGTTTTAGTTTCCAGGCAATTTATTGCTGCTACGGTTTTTGAGAACGTCACGAAAAAACAGTGACACGTCAAATCCAAGTTTCGTAAAAAAGAGGTTGTAGCATACAACGCCATTTGACGTTGCCCAAATTCACCTTGGTGGGTATTTTCAGCTGAAATAACAAATTTCTTCATACTTTTATCGTTGTCAAACCAATTTACCCATGTGACCCCTCAGATGAAAAGTTTTTTCAAGACACACGTGGTATAAAAAAAGATCTTTCCGTCATTTATAATTTTTGAGAAAATTAATTGTGTGCAAAAGAGACAGCACTCTACCGGGAGCAAGGTGAATAAACTTCGATTACTAAAAAGCCAAAATCTGCCTATTTGTTAATAACTATTGATTCTTTCAACCGATTTTCACGATTGACCCCTTAAATGAAAGGTCTTTTCAAGACGCGCATTTGTGTTGAAGGTAGATGTTACCGTACTTTCTTGTTTTTGATAAAAAACTTACCTGGAATGTTTTCGCCAGAGGGGGCGAAAAGGTAAATCAGGTTGATTGGCAATTTAGGTTAAAAAAGCCAATTCTCGCATAACTTGTTAGTTCTTTAACCGATTTCCACAAATGATAGGTCCTTAAATGAAAGGTCTTTGCAAGACGCGTTTTTTTTTCTCAAGGAACATATTACATTTTATCCATCTTTTCTAGTTTTTCTACCAGCTCTCGTCGAGAGAAGAGAGGACAATTTCCTCTCCGCGAGACCAAATTTGGTTACACACACATTTGCATTTGTTGCACCGGTTTACCGGTTCAGCGTTTGAAGGTCATTTGCTAGAACAAGACCCGCTATCGGCAAGGTCGTGAGCATATTTCGCCCGGATCTCTCAAAATTTTGGGAGAGTAACCCAACGAGAAATTTTGGCGTTATTTTGGGGTAAAAGAATTCTCTTGAGAACTGATCGCTCTTCTTTTCAGAAGTGTTTTACCCCTTCTTTTGCAGCAGATTTCCTATGCAATTTTGGATGTAAAACACTTCTGAAAAGAAGGGTAAAACAATTCTCTTGATACTTGCGGGACACCGCAAAAGAGAACTGTTTTGACAACGTGACTGTGCAACGTGTTTATAACACCTATTTCTGGCTATACGCGTAAAAAACGTATACCCATTCGTAGTAGATTATATGAGCTGGGTTCAGGATATCTTTTCTTTCCCAAAATAATTATTTTCATGCAGGAAAATATTTTTGATTGTTTTATTATTTTGATACAACGATAATATTATATACATATCGTCCGGTTCGGAAGGCAATCAGGGGAAATGTTCAGAAATCGTCCGACGCCTCCTCTGGTTCGTGCTGGCAAACAGCGACCACGGATCGTAGCAGGCTCCTTCGATGTACGATGTGCAGCACCACTCCGTCATGCCCATTGAAAACACGTAGAATGCATTCATGTTTATTTCAAGCCGCTTCTTCCTCCTTGTCGAGACACTGAAATGTGTGAAAAGTGCGGACAAATCATCATCAGTAAGAACTCTCTGCTGTAGGTTCTTACACACGTACTTACTGTCTGGTGCGAGTTAACCCGGCCCCGGTTAACCACCCCGAGTCGGTCGATCCAAGCGCTGCTATCGGACACGGGCCACCGATGCTATGTTACACCCGGTAACAACCGATGATCGCCGTGATGTCCAACCGACACCGACCAAATATTAACACTGAGTTGCAGTTTCGGCGCCTGTCGCTAAGGGTCATCGTCTCATCCTGTTTCCTTTCCTGCCCTTTTCCTACCATGTTTCATGATGTTGTTTAACCGGGCCGCTACACGAACCGAAAACTCCAACCGAGAACTCAAAAACCGTATAAGTTTACGTCAAAATCTTCTCGGTTCGTGTAGCCGCGTTTTGTGGTACCAATTCTGTGAGCCACGCTACACGAGCCGCAAACTCAAAACTTTGCGGCGCAACGAGGTTTTTGTTTTTGATTTTTCAGTTAACTCAAAAATCTTCCTTCAAAGCAAACAAGATCTTATTTCAATTCACACAAAAAGTAAAAGATGGATAATCTGTTGAAGTGTGGCTAACTACCCTATCGCGGGTCATCGAGTTGAGTACATACCCAAAACTTGCAACAACGCAACAGGCGTATTGTGCGGAGGCAAGAAGATGGCAACCGTTTGCTGGACAATACTGTAGCAGAGCAAGCAAATGAAACTATAATTAACTTTCTTCGCATGAAGAAGGAAGATTTTGATGTTCTCAAGTTACATAAAAAGTGGTAGAATAAAATATTTTAATCTTTATCATTAAACTTTTTGAAACTTTTAGATTTTGGAATCAGTTGGTGGGCCGGACTTTGCGAACCCCTGATCTATAGTGAATTTATAATTGATATTCTAGCTATAAAATAACAAAATATTAACTAACCGTAACTACAAAAGAAACTCGTAAATTTATCACCATATGTTCGTTTATTTTATTTTTGAGATTTGTTATGTTTACATTTATTTCTTTTTCGTCTTCTTCTTCTGACGCATTTGAGTTTTCGGTTAGCTGCCAAAAACTTCTCGGGTGCAGTTTTCAGCTCACGGAGCTGAAAAGTTTTTGACGTAAACTTCTCGGTTGTTCCCCTCTTCTCGCCGAGAAGTTTTTGAGTTTTCGGGTCGTGTAGCGGGGCTCTAACACATTGTTTAATAAACTTCACTCCGATCACGACACCCAAGCCCGCGAAAGCGTTATTCTTAACTCGCAGCTAGTTGGCCAGACTTGCACAGTAAACAGTAAACAAACAAAGGTTTGACAGCCAGTACCTCTTTCCACTGCGGTGCCTCCCAAAACAAATTATTGGTAGGTTATGAGGTGTCCATGCCTACCAAAAATACACTTGGCAAGGTTCTTTTAGGTAGGCATGGATACCTTTGGTAGGCAAGTGCAGCAGGGTTCTCCTTGGGAATTAATTTGAGGTTCTAACAAATTTCACCATTCACATTATTCAACCATGGTTAAAGAAACTTTGTTTTAGGTATTTAAGAAGAAAAGTTCATTCTTTCTTAGCGTGGCAGGTGTGATGTGTGTTTTTATACAACATCCACTCAACGAATTCATTATAACTGAACATTTATATTGAAACGTCAACGGACGCGCTAGCGCGTGAAACGCAGAGTTGCATGATCGAAGCAACTCTGCGTCCAGGCAGGCGCGTCGCCTAGCGCGTGCCGAAAGTGACCTAGAAGATGTCAGTTTGACAGATTGTAGATAACATTCGGAACACGGACGCGTTGGACGCGCGCCGTCTATTAGCGGCCTTAGTCTGCATATCCCCAAAAAGGACAAGATTGTTCGTGTTGCTTGAATACAATTAGAAGAATAATGTCAATTATACTGATATTCTTATGTAAATCATTCATTGAATTAAACACATCATATGAAAAATCGGCATTAGATGAGCATGTATGAGACCGCGTCCACACGGCATCGTAGCGTAGCGATTTTGACACTCCGTCGTAGTGTCAACTACGACCGTGTGGACGCGGTGTGATATGACGGTTTGGGATTCGAATTCGAAGATCCAGATCTCAGAATGGATTTGAATCGAAAGATTAGAATCCCTGTAGGGATTCAGTTTTCCCATCACTAGTGTGAACCCTGCATTTTTCCGAAACTAGCAACCAAAGACAATTAACGGACAGGTCGGGTCAAAGCTGTTTTTCGCTCCGCCATTGTTGTCATAGTTGGTTACAACAGTGTTTTCAAAAAAATCCAGCTTACTTGTGGGAGATCTCCGCCAAAATCTTCGCGAAATAGGTAGTTGGTAATTCTAGATCACCGAAATTAAGTGTGTTGGTCTGCCTTATACGGAGCCTTCCTCCAGAACATATTTTGAACGTCTCAACTCTTTGTTCTGTTGATGAAACATACCAAATTTGCAGTTTTACCCCACTTTCTTCGCTGTTCGTGAGAAGTAAACAAAATTTTAACCAACTGTCAAACATTTTCCCACGGTTTTCGGCTCGTTACATAGTATGCTGCAACCTGTCTGTTAATTGTCTTTGCTAGCAACATTGTCTTGAAAAAGTTTCCTAGTTTTTTACTGGCCTGAAATCTGTCAGTTGTGATATGTCATTTCGACGGAAGTCAGCGAGCTGTCAACCGTGGTCGTCCACCGTTCTTTTCCGGCATCTTCACTTGTGTTGAGGACACACTAATTGTGCTGCGGATTTAAACAATGTCTAAGAGAGGTAAAACGTTACTTTTTGAGTGTTTTAGTACCCCTGTTAGTTTCTTTATATTATCGCTGTGAATGGACTCAATGGTTTTGGCTAGAAAAGCGATATTGCAGTTAAACCGTGCTCAAAGACGGATATGGAACTTGCAGTGCATACGCAGTGGTTCTCGATTGTGTTGTTTATTGGAAAGCCGTGTGCCGTGTTGCTAATCTGTGTTGAATCTTGGTTACGTTTTAGGACGTGGAGGATCCGCGGGAGGAAAATTCCGCATCTCGCTGGGTCTGCCAGTTGGCGCTGTTATCAACTGCGCTGACAACACAGGTGCCAAGAACCTGTATGTCATCGCTGTCCATGGCATTCGTGGTCGCCTGAACCGTCTCCCAGCCGCTGGCGTCGGCGATATGTTCGTCGCCACCGTGAAGAAGGGTAAACCAGAGCTGAGGAAAAAGGTAAGATCATCGTAGCGTGAACGCAGATTTGTGCAATCTGATGGGACGTGTTGCTTGAGCAACAATATCGAATGAAATATGTGTTAAGGATGGTTCTTTTTGATCTCTCCGTAGGTTATGCCGGCAGTCGTGATTCGGCAGCGAAAACCATTCCGCAGGCGAGATGGTGTTTTCCTTTATTTTGAGGATAATGCGGGCGTGATAGTAAACAACAAGGGCGAAATGAAAGGTTCTGCTATCACTGGTCCGGTTGCAAAGGAATGTGCCGACTTGTGGCCCCGTATCGCTTCCAATGCTGGCTCTATAGCTTAAGCGAAGGATCGCAATCGAATGGAAAGAATTGCCAAAACCAGCGGCATAAGGTGTGGAAACGTTTGTTATGTTTCGATGCGTCAGTGAAACAGCTTTTTTGGTGATTGACATACCATCGGTTCAATGGCCAAGAGCGCGAAAATAAAATATTGGATCCCAACAAAAGGTCGGTGTATGTATGCTGTGTTTATTATATACATTCATCGATTGAAATTGTACAGAGTTGAGAAACATATAAATAAGGTGGTGCTTCCAAAAGACCGGCACCGGATTATGGCAATGAATGAACTATCCATTCGTCAGTTAGCGCCAACCGACACGTTACTTGTTAGATCTCTGGTGGACCTCATTCCCGTACCTTTAAAGTGTTAATCGCTGCCTACGTACATCTGTGCAGTTGTTACATTCGAAAATACTCTGACCGAATGGGAAAAGCCCTCATCTGCATTTATGTGTGTTGAATTTTATTGATGCCACAAAGCTAAATTTCTAGACATGCATCAACCAGAACTTCATGTTGATGATATACATTTTGTGACAGATTAGGTACCATTACCAAACGTCAAAACGGTTGAACAGCTGCTTGCACGGGGAAGCAAAACAAAATAGAGTGTACAAAAACTTTGTTCGTAAGAAATGGAGCGACGATCTATGCTTAAACTGCTAATAGCCACAGTCGTTAGCCTCCACATTGCATTCGTTTTTGTAAAACCACTAGTGACGTCCTCCGAAAAAGTCAACCAGAAGCAACCAACGGCAGATCAGCGGCCGAAGTATTGAACAGCATTCCCAGAACTACAGCCAGTATCGTGAGACAAATGAACTCGTATCACATTACTGAAGCATTTTTATTGAAAATATAGCTTGAAAACGAAATTTCACCAGAACCCCATGATTTGTTTAATTGCTGTTGCTAATTTTCGGGCGGGAGTTTGAATTGAAGTTTTACTCAACTCAAACTCCCACCCGATGTATTTCAAATGAGAATCAGCAACACTGCTGGTTGGGTTGACATCTTCGAACACAAAGCAATCAGTGTATGAATGCAATGCGTCCGCTATGGACGCTGGGTCGTTTATGTCTCCATCGCCACTACTGGTATCGGATCCGCTGGTGCGTTTGGGGGCTGGTCGTCGCCATCATCCCTCGGCGGATGTCCACTGCTGGCAGCTTCAGTAGCAGCTCCTCCGCGGCGGACGATGTTACTCAAATATTTATCGTTCTCTTCCTCCTCCAGAATATGGAAGTTTTCTCCATTGCCTACGATTGCGATCGAAATGTTCTTATTGTTCAGTTCCACCTCATTCGGCAGTGTGTCCTGCAAAGCTTGAACGCCGTGGCGGATTAACTCATCCTTGGTGCAGTCCCCGAAACTGCCGAGATGTTTTTCCAGATAAGTTCGAGCACTTTGCGAACGCGAGCCGATGGACATCGCCTTGCAGTCGAAGAAGTTCGCGCTTGGGCATGTTTGGTAGATGTGCGGGCCTTGGTCATCGTAGCCGATCACCAACAATCCGACTCCATACGGACGACGATCGTAGCGTTGCGTACACACTTGCATCTTGTTGCCAAGATTGCTAATCAATCGGCCAACTGGATAGTAAGCGTCGTAGGCATACTTATAGTTCAAGCACTCTTGCCGCAAGTAACGACTGAGAATTCGCGCATCCGCCGTGATGCCGGCAAACGATAGTCCTAGATGATCGTCGACAGAAATGATCTTTTTCTGGTATGACGATAGTTCGGATGAGGCGCGTTTCAGAGCAATGAGCACGGCGTACTCCTTGTTCTTCAGTCCTACCGTAGCAGAACCGAGTTTCACAGCTTCCATGGCATATTCCACTTGATGCAAGCGGCCCTGAGGGCTCCATACGGTAACGTCGCTATCGTACTGGTTACGGAACTGGAATTGAATGCAAATCACATGAGGGCGGTTGCGTTTTTCTGGAATTGTAACAACTCACCAACGAATATATGGTTTACTTACCATTTTGCGTCTGTTCAGAAAATCTCGCTTGGTCACTTGGAAGTCTCGAAGATTGCTGAGCAATGTTGAATAGTGTTGGCAGAACCGGGATTCGGAAGACCCGAGGACTAGATCCCTTGACGGATTTTAAAAGGATTGAATCCCGTTTTGTTTGTCACTCGGGGTCCACACTGCAGCGCGACGTCCCGTTTCAAAAGTAGCCCAGTTTCGGCAGAACAATCGCGCAAGCCAAGCGCGACAGAGGTAGGAGAGTATGTGGAAATATGTATCACATTGGGGCGCAAATTCGGCTAAAAACTTTCATTGAATTTTGAGGTAGTAATGCATGATATTTGTTTAGCTACGTACTTTATGCACCCTGAGTGAGTTTGGCGCTTCCACATTTGAAATTCACTGAGAAAACAAACTTAAACAAACAACGACGATATTTTGGCCCGCCGTAGGAAGTATATATTTCCACATCATCTCCTACTTGTTGAAGAGCAGTTTGTTTACGTTTCGGCACCCGAAAAAACTTTGGTAAAAATATCAATTAAAACGGAGTTTGATAACTGAATTACATTTGTGAAGCCTAAAAATAAGTAGTACAACGAAAAATCCGATGTTTCGTGGAGAATATTAATCGTTTTATTCCCGTTTGTGATTCTTCTTCTTTCTTTCGATATGCGAGTCGGGGTATATCCTCCTACGCTAAGTCGAACAATTTGTTCCCTTACACGTAATCAGAGGCGTACCAACTCTGTCCGAACTCCTATGAAGGGGCTCGTCCTTTAGGACCGGCTATAATAGCCATATGTCCACCCGCCGTCCACGGGAGGGATAATTCCTTCCGTTGTCAGGACACAAGAACTCGTGGTCCGCTTGATTGTCTCAAACTGCACGAGATGTGCGGCAGCTAGGATTTGTCTGACCTGAGCACCAGCTCGGCGTCACCACGCGGTCGTGCCGTAACCTTACTTTTCCGCTAACCCTTTCAGGAAACTTATGCACTGCTAACATCCGCTCTGATGCACTACCGAACTGGAACTGCCGTTTGTGATTCAGTTTGTTTACTTTTTGTCCAGCTGTCGGTTTGTTTACGTTTCGAATTGACATTTGACAAGAGCTAGCGCCATGTCGCGTTTTTCGCTGCTTCTACACTAGCGCGATTTGTGCGACATTTTTTTTGTATGGAGTTCGGACGCCTGTCAGGCGACGTTGCGTTTCGTGACGGGACGTCGCGCTGTAGTGTGGACCCCGAGTCACTCGATTTGATTCGATTCTGACTTGATTTGATTCAAACTTGATCCGAATCTGTTTGAATTTGATGCCCTTATTAGAGCCCCACTACACGACCCGCAAACTCAAAAACTTTGCGGCGCAAAAAGGGGAACAACCGAAAAGTTTGCGTCAGAACATTTTCAGCTCCGTGAGCTGAAAACTGCACCCGCAAAGTTTTTGGCAGCTAACCGCAAACTCAAATGCGCCAGAAGAAGAAGATGAAGAAGAAATAAATGTAAACATAACAAATCTCAAAAACAAAATAATCGAACATATGGTGATAAATTTACGTTTTTATTTTGAAGCTACAGTAATATTTTGTCATTTTATAGCTAGAATATCAATTATAAATTCACTATGGATCAGGGGTCGGCAAAGTCCGGCCCACTAACTGATTTTATCCAAAAGTTTCAAAAAGTTTAATGATGAAGATTAAAATATTTTATCCTACCACTTTTTATGTAACTTGAGAACATCAAAATCTTCCTTCTTCATGCGAAGAAAGTTAATTATAGTTTCATTTGCTTGCTCTGCTACAGTATTGTCCAGCAAACGGTTGCCATCTTCTTGCCTACGCACAATATGCCTGTTGCGTTGCCTGTTGCGTTGTTGCAAGTTTTGGGTACTCAACTCGATGACCCGCGATAGGGTAGTTAGCCACACTTCATTCATCAACAGATTATCCATCTTTACTTTTTTGTGTGCATTGAAATAAGATCTTGTTTGCATTGAAGGAAGATTTTTGAGTTAACTGAAAAATCAAAAACAAAAATCTCTTTGCACCGCAAAGTTTTTGAGTTTGCGGCTCGTGTAGCGTGGCTCACAGAATTGGTACCGCAAAACGCGGCTACACGAACCGCAAAGATTTTGACGTAAACTTATACGGTTTTTGAGTTTGGAGTTTGCGGCTCGTGTAGCAGGTCGGTTAGACGAGGATTTTATCTGTCATCTTTGCCCAGACCAAGATGATTAAATACTGAATAGCAAGGTGTATAAATATAGAAGGTGACTTTATGTCGCTTTGGAAGGGGTGCCATATTTGAGAAGAGTTATGTCAAAAGCCCAATCCTTTTCCGAATCCACCCCTCAAAATCCATATGAATACCCCAGAAGTGTTATGTCAAGTCATGAAATGTCATTTTACACTAGACGACTTCACCTTCTAATTTATACACCTTGCTGAATAGGTGACTTTTTAGGAGGTATTTTTTTAGAAATTGGCGACCATGACTTTTGACAGCATGGTGATAAACAACACAAAATGTAAACAACTATGCGAGTAAAGAGAAGGTGCGTGAGGTGAAACTTCGATACATTTCGTCGAAAAATCGGTAACCTACTACGGCCGACGGCTTCTTAAACATTTTCCATGCGAAGAAAACGAAAGCAATTGAAGAATCGGTTTGTTTGGTTCTCGAGCGTTATTGTTTGTTTATCTTCTAAGGACGATTCCCGCCAAATTTGAGTATCAACATACCCGGTTGACAGAAATTGACATTGTTGCTGGTACTATGTAGTTCCAGCAAGAGTCCCAGCAATCTGCCATGGAAAAACTTGCTGGTACTACATGACAGCTGCAAAAAATTTGAATTTTTGTCAACCGGGTACTGTCAAAAGCTATTAATGCTCTACATTCCGCTACCTTATATAGTGTGTATTTATCTTGGTCTGTTGCTTCTGTCAAAATAAACATCTCTTCAGGTTGGTCCGCTAGCCGTGTCAGAGCCTGAAAACCTTCTGCTCTTCTGTTATTTATACGCCTTCTGTCTCGTCGATTAATTTGTGATTAGAGAATCTATTTGAATTAGTTTCGGTGGTAAAAACCTAAATGAGGCCCTCTACTCGTTGCATCGTCGCCGTTTTTTCCACGTTTGCGCCTGAAAGTTATTCAATAGGTGGCACATCAATTCAGTTTGATTATTTGAACCATTGAATTTCTGCTAGAGCTGTAATGGTTTGAATTAATCAGTTAAACTAGGCAACATGGACAGCATACACCAATAAGTTGGACTGAAAAAATTAGTTTGCAACGGTAACCCTCATACCGCACCCCTAGGTTGATTGCGTAGCCGAATTTTCATAAACTCAAGCAAGTAATGCATGAGGGAGTTCATGTTGTACATCTTGTCCAGTATATCCATAATCTTTAATTTAACGAGACATTCAATTCAAACGGTTCACACAACGGCATATGTTTCACACATTGCAGACATGTTAGGTACATCCGTTCACAAATGGTGTAGCCACGTCAGTGATTTCGGCTGGGGGGCTTCATTTGGGTTTTTACCGGGTTTTTACCCATTTATGGCTTAAAATCTTAATCTAATATTAAATACTAATATGTTACATATAATTTTGTTGAAGAAATGTTCACCACATATAGATTTTCCATTCAATTCTATTTGACTACGTTGTTGATTCGATGTACAGTAATAGTCAACCAGGGGGGTCCTCGACAACCGAGTGGTAGCGCCGGTTTGAAAATCGGCCCATGAGCGCCGGGGCTCACCACCTCGACGAGAGGACTGACTATCCACGTACACATAGGGTAAAAAGTCTCGTAAGCCCTTAACGGAGGCAGGCATGACCAAAAGGTCGTTACGCCCAGAAGAAGAAGAAGAAGGTATAGTCAACCAAAACCTTGAGTGTTGAAAGCAATCTACCCTTAGAATGAATAAAACCGAACAGGAACAGGATTTCGGACGAAAAAGGAATCAGGCGCTGTACACTGGAGCAGGAGTGCAACCGGAACGGATAGCATGAAGCAACAGAAATTTTATAAGTTTTACAATCGCTACCACTGTGTGGCGTCGTCTCTGCCATGATCTCCGTCGTTTGCTGCGACGAATCGAATACGAAACGACGGAGATCATAGCGCGGACGACGGTAGTGGGTGTAGATAAAATAATTTAATTATGAACTTTTCTTTTTGTGTAAAATAAATAATATGTAAACATATTAAACACATTAGAATAATAGAATAATAGAAATTCAGAAAAGTTCTTGAAAAGACCAACCTGTCGTCTAAACTGAAGCTCGGAGTTTTCAGTGTTCCGTACGGTTTTGCTATCTTTATGTTCACATGCGCTCAGATTTGGAAATACGAAATAGACATCAGACCTAGTGCTATGCGTGCCGTAATCAGTATGTCGTCAGTACTACTTTAGTTTTATTGTGGCTAGTGAAAGTATTTTTCGTTGCCGTACCAACAAAGTTGCCTGGCCAAACGACGTTGCGATTACAACCACAACGAGCCCCCGGGATGGCGTATTTTTCCTCTGGACATCTGGATTTGCTGCAAACTGGAACTGCCCTCTCGCTTATGGTTGTGAATGGTATCGTGAATGTGTGGCTCTCGTTGCATCACAAGCAGATTAAATTTACCACATATTAGAGGAGTTTGGCCTTCAAGCGAATAGAGTGAGTTTTTGCATACGAGGTACCATGCGTAAAATGGCACGTTTAGTGCGAAATCAAATGGCATCCGATGAAAAAGGGCTCTGAACAAACTGTGTTTAAAATGTTTGTTGCGAATCCAAGAACGGTACAGAGAAGAATAAACCGGTTTCTGATGGGGCTGCATATTTTCGTTGTAGTTTTGTCTGGCATTGGATCCTTTTTTGTCTAAAATTCACATACCTTTCAAGCCCGGGATTTCAAATCATAACCGGCTTTGAAAAGCGTGCTCGCAGGCTAGGTTGAAGAGGCGTCACGGAAAATAGTGCAATGTTACATTGTACTACCCGGCCAGCATGTTTGTGGTTGTTTAGTGCAAGTGTAAGTGTTTGGAATTTGATGATATTGCAACGATGGTTGTCGGTAGCTGGTATACTTGTAAATTCATCATATGCATGTCATACATGTTTGAACGGGAGCCTATAGTAAAGTTACATCGTGACAATGTAAAACCAAACTGAGATCGTTACTTTAGTATGTTTGATTGAATTGGAATTGATTGGATGGATTTTAAATGTTTAAAAAATTTGAATGTTTGAAAGTAAAAAAGGAACTGGAACTACTTTTTTTTAAATTTGACTTGTGGCGACCAGGACGCCACCTGGTGCATTTCAGTCGTAACTTTAAAAGGCCGGTTGGCGAACCAGGAGACAGGGACAGCGGACGCATGTAGAACAGGACAGCTAGGGAGTGCACGTTGCACTAGCGCGGATAAAAGCCAGGGACGTGCGCAACCAACTTCTCTTCTCTTCTCTTATCTTATCGCTTCTCGGCCTAAAGGCAAAGATCAAAGTCTCTTCTCGTACCTGCGTGTCCTTTTTGCGCACCGAGTCAGGCTCGTCGACCGCGTGATCGTACCGTGCACCACGCCGCGTAGCTTAGTCGCCACGAGTGAAATTAGGGACAAAATTGTACCTCCTTGTGAATAAAGCCCTAAAGACTCAATGCATAGTAGAGAAGCCTGTTTTCAATCTTCTGTCGATCATATCTTCTTTAGGATTTATTTGATAAGAATAAATGTTATGTATATCAAATATATTCATACCACCTGTTCAAAATATTTTAGTTATGTCATACTTACCAAGACTGTGTTCGATTTAAAGCAAAAGTGGCATCCTAAAGTAGCATTATACACAGAAGCTTAGTTTATTGGTGCGATACCCACGACACCATGACAGCCGCAAACAAATTTAAAAAATTTTGCAAATAAATTGCTCCTAATGATCACAGCCAGTGATTAGCGCTCAACCATAAACATCGCTTTCGAGTGTGAGGGTGATCCGCTTTTTTCCACATCTTTATTCGCTGCCTTGGGTTTATTTTCAATTCACCATGATAAAGCAGATAGTGTGTGATATAGGGGTACATGGATAAGAAATATGGATTTAAACTGTAAAGAATCTCTGATAAACTCCGATCATATAGGACTGCAAAAGTAAGTGGTTTTGTTTAAAAAATGCACATGAGTCGACCAGATCAGTTATCGTGATATATGAACTGCAACAAACTTTACTGCCGGAAAGATAGCACTTCATTCCTTTGTGTCTCTTGGTTTGTTTTCGATCGAGGGACGAAGCTATGGAAGAACCGTTTTTCTTCAAGCTTGTATAGTTATGCATTCGCTTTCGCATCAACGTTGTCCCCACTGTATCCAACGTACACAATCTGCACAATCAACGGATTGGTGTCGTAATGTCTAATTTTAGGTTGAAAATGAAGAGGACTAGGCTAGCGCCAAACTTCACCGTAATTATGATGAAGCTCGATATTTCGATCATCAAAAAAGGTAGAAAAGAAACACTCTTCCTCAAAATTGGCAATCTGGGAAAAGGTGGGGTTGAATTTAGTTAAAAGCCTGACAATCCTCAAAGAAAACCTCGAACATTCCGAATTTTGTTTGAAACTGTCTTTTATATACATTTCGTTTCTTAATTTTTATATCGCTAACTGATGAATAATAGGAATCTTTATAGTGTAAGTTTATAAACTCAATTCAGATTATTATGTATTTTACGAAGCAGCATCATCGCCAACAAAAATATTATTATTATTATATTTTGATCACTTGTACAGAAGAGTAAACGAAAAAAAAGGAAATTAACATTCAAAACATAGGTCATGTTTCTATTTGCCGGCAATTCTAAATATGATAAATCTCATAACCATAGTACCTAAAATTGTAAATTGACGCTCAGTAAGTACTGAGTAGAGAGGAAATAATTTGATTATAATTTATTAGCCCATATAACTCAAGTCAAAAGCCACGAACTGGCTGTGATCGTGGAGGCTAAATATGGCTATTAATGCACACGCCTCTGTATATCTCAATTGCCATTTGTAGCCATGAGCATAGCAAGGAGCGAAATACCAGCGAAATGCTGCCCCGAAAGCGTGATGATGGCCCCCAGTCGAATGGGAAATCTCGCTAGTTTTTCCACTAAAGTGGGCCTAACTGCTCGAGCAAATTGTCCGATGCCGCGGCGGTCAGGTGCTGGCGATAGGCAAAGCCTTCCGTCAATCGATCAACGACGGTGGAAGGAAAATCTAAGTTTCGCACGGCTCGATCAGTGAATGGATGAATGGTCGGATGGATTAGATAACCCCTGCCTTAAGCCGTTTCTGTAACATCTGTAAATGCAGCTACTGGTAACTGCGGGAAGATACTTATATGGGATGAAGCTTGGAGAACTCGATGACGGTTAAGTGTGCCACGGATTAATTAAGATCATAACCAATTTGTTAAGCAGGTCAACGCAGTCAATAGAAATCAGAAAACAGGGAGTAATACCACTGCTACAATGAAGCACAAATGAGCTTTTTGTAGCATATCTTTTCTTGGATGCTACGACCAGTTGGAGTAGTAGTTTGGAGTAGGTCTTGGACCGTAATTGAACATTTGATAAAAACACTTCTGAATTGATAATTAAAAAGCAACATAAAAGATTAAATTAAAAGTTCTTCTATTTTCAAACTAGACGTCAAAGTTATACGACCTAAAATTTTATTCGATGTTGATCTCCATGCTTTACAGATATTTAAATATGTATTTTATTGCTTATTTATTGTATCAAATTCAACTTATCTATTGAAAAATTCTCTGCAAATGATACTACTACCACTATTACTAGCTCCTCTGCGTGCCGTTGGCTAGCGTTCGGTAAGACGGTAACACTTGGCCATGATATGAAAAGAAAAGAAAACGTGGAACGCAAGTGGCATTGGCTCCGGAAAAGGTTCCGGCAGTGAATCAAACTGTCTTCATACTCTGACTGCTTCCACCACCAGTGTCATGTGGAAGTGGGACCGAATGTAACATAGACACACATTTTCGGTCCTATTTCGCTGTTACGTGCCGGCGTATCGCAAGGGCTTCCAATGCTGATGACCCAGTGGGCTCGTCGACTTCGGCTTGATGAATGGCCATTTGCCCGTGCCCGAGGTGGTTGCATAGGGGGTTTGCTATGGTAATTTTATCACTTCCCTCCTGGGGTGTGCGTTACTGTTCCTCTAAGGAAGCCACATTGGAAATTATGCTACTGTCTCGCAGACGTGCCATTCGACACAGCAAAAGCAAAAGGGTTAGGTGGACGCAAATCGTGTGTCGAACTTTTTGTTTTTAGAAGCAGCCAAATCATGATGTGCCCGAGGTTGATACCGTAGCTGGGTAAAACGAGAGTATCTAAAGCGTCTTTCTATTTAAATTACATCACGAATATTGAATTCGCAGTCATACCTTTACCGTATGCAGTGGCCAACAGTGAAGAACACTCATGCGTTTCTTTGCGTGCACTGAACGGTCGGTGACGACTACTGGAATGTTCGCCGTACTTTGCCGTCGTTTTATTGGTAGTACAGAGTTATGCAAGGTATCGGTCGATAGCAGTATCGCAGTAAGGTTCCAGCTCGAGTTGCCTTTTAATTACATCCCAGCGCTACGTCAAACTTAACAGTTAGGCGATGCATTATGTACAAATGAGTTCATAACGGAAAACAAGTACAACATGAGCTACTATCGCGAATCCGACGAAGGTGTTACTGTCTTTTCAGACGCTTAATGCAAAGGAAACGATACCCGATTGTGAGCTTTAATGCGACACTAATCGATATTAAAATACTTTTTTCAAGCTATTTATTTTTTATAGGCACGTCATCGAACTAAAAACGATTCAAATTATAAATGTATTAAAATATTTTTACAAATTAATTGCGGTTTCTTGTTTTTTTCACTGTTAACTCACAAAGTGTAGCTAAGGAGTCAGCACTCTTTTTCCAAAAGGGATTAGATGATGAAACAGAGCCTGAAGACGATGTTTAAATATTTCAAAGTGACATTATACCAATAACATACAACAGATGTAATAGAAAATATTTCCCATTTTAACTTAAAATTATGTGTGCTAACATTAAGTGTGCTTAGTTTTACTAGATTTTTTTTCTTTTTAGTAAATAACTTTCATGTTTAATTGGCTCAACATGTACTGTGACCAAAAGACGGTATATTTATAGTTCGGTGTTCAGCCATTCGTAATACCTGAGGGTGCCAGACTCGAGATTAGATCCCACACCTATGGGGTGCTGTTTCCTCGCGATACTGCTGCGCCATGAGCATTCCCAAATAACATTTTATTCGTTGTATTTTGAGTTTATTTATCATATTTGTAAGTAATCCTTACCGTTACGTTATTTTATCAAAGCAAGGTTTTGTTTGCGTAAATTCACGCAAGATTCACGTGGCTGAAAATGTATAAAACGAAATAAGATCCAAAAATTATACGAAGTATAACAGTATACAACGAACCCGTCTAGTATTGGTAAAATCTGTTAAAAAAAGCCAAAATATGGCATTGCGGACATGAAGATGAAGTTAAACAAATAGTAATGGGACCTACACACGCTAAGGCTCAGGTACTCGAACGGGACAAAACATCCTACCGCAATGTAAATGTGAGGAAAAACAAGAAACGATGCGCGCGAGACAGTTAGCTATCCTGATGCCAATAAACAAAACATAGTTTCAAAATAACTTAAAGTATACAATGTCCCATGCATGTCATGGAAAGAGGAAACGTTTGCACTTGAACGAAGAGGAAGCAAGCCAGCGTCCAGATTCACACATATTAAGCTTCCTGTAAAATAACTGTAACAAACGACATAAATAAAGAATATCAATACAGACTCAGTGAAGCTCATCTGCAATACTGACAGAACGTGGTTCGTCCAGTCTCCTGTACTCTCTACAAATAACTGTTCCGTGCTCTTATTGCTGCAAGTTCCGCCTTTTCGTCGTTGAAAATTCCGCTTCGTACAGTTGAGTAATTTTTACAATACAAAACAATTGTCTATAAATCTGTGATCCATCATAAAAGAAAGTAGCACCTTAAAAAAGGGAAAAAAAATTTTTGGAGACATTTTTTATGATAAAGATAGAGTAAGCTTCCGTGTAGCTGTTTAGTTTTGAATAGAAGAACCTTTAAGTTTTAAGCTTCGATGGCAGCATGAGAACAAAACAGGATCACATTTGACTCGCTCAAAACTTGTTTTGAAATCAATCAAAACTAAAATTCTAAATTCGGAACACGATACCAAAACAGAAGGAAATTGATCCCACTGATGTAGAGCAAACGAGAGGCACCCTTTCGCAACATGCATCATATGTTGACTTTGAGCGACGGGCAGGATCCAGCCGGCTGTGCTTTAACTGTCACTAATGAATCGAACTGCGATATCAAAATGCCAAAGGCACGATAAAATAGCATTCGCGTCGAAATGCATTCGTGAATCTCCATCATTCCACTTAGCTCCACCACGACGACGAGAAATTGTGATCCGGGCAAAAAAAGAGGAAACTACACACACTTAGTTAACGCTGTCGTCTGATTTCAGTTGTCATTTCACCATCCTCGAGTGTTTTTGTTCATTGACGATGCGCATCCACTAAAAGCCCGTTTGGGCATTTTTTGATTCCATTTTTATTACAAGGATAGACTGGCGCGAATAATGGGCTGCAGCTTCTTCTCGCCTTAAGAGGTTCGACTTTAACTGCTGGGTCAGTTGGAGCAGTGGAGTCTGAAAAGAAGACCTTGTGCGAATTTATTTATATTCAACCGAAATTAATTTATCATTCCTGGCGACCAGAAAACTCGTTAGATTTTGCAAGGTTGTAGTGGGATTGTTGTACACCACACGTGCTTAATAATATTTAAGATTTTAAGTAATGCTTTAAACTTAAAGGACTAGGAGTGCATATAAATATTTTGGTAGATTCTTTTCATATCATTTATGTAAAAAAAATGAGATTCAATGAAAAATAAAAACAGAGGTTTAAGAAAAATGAAAAATATTGAAATGTTTTTGAAATATATTTTAAATGTATTTCATAAAGATCCTAAAAAGTGTTTTCCTGTACGAATGGATTGTTTCGCCACAGATAAAAAGAGATTAACTCCATTGAACCTGTAACGGTCATCCTTTTGGAAATGGCTGATTTTACTATCTTTTCCGATTTAACGCAACATTTTTTAAACTTTTGCTTAAACGAGCACCTGACAGTTAGAGATATGTTCTCGCGATTGGTTTGATTAAACAGTGCAAGTGAGATGATAAGATTGAGTAAATTAGGGTGTCCGTCGCCTTACATCATATTTATATTGGGAATGGTTCCATAAGACGTAATGATATTGTGAGTTAGTCGGTTTGGTAGTTTTATAGGTCAGTAATCGTATATATTCTGATGATGGCACACGCCGTGAAAGTAAACAAACTTTGCCTACCGTTATGGAGCGATGAATCGGCATAGCTCTCCAACGGTGTTATGCAATGCCGTAATGAAGAAGTCTGCAGAGAAGAGCGCTGCCCGGCCAAACTCAGATGCCTGTTGAGGCTACTAAAGTCGAGTCTGGCTGGTTGGCCATCGTGGAAGCAGCGCCGAAAGTGAATGTCAGCGTTTGATGCGTACTTTTACACTGTTGAATCCACCGAATGGCTTACAGCTTCGCCATCCCTTTCGTATGGGCTGCAGTCCTACGCAATTCAGCGTCATCGGAACGATCATCGCTGCTCGTAGGCTTTTTCTCTAGAGGGTGACGATGCTACACGATGCGAAGTGTTGGGAAGTTGATGGATATGCATGCTGTTTTTCCCACAAATGCAACGCCTCGCGACGGGCTGCGTGCGGCGTTCATTGAATCGATGCAAATAAACATTCCGTTTTTTCGCTCATTTCCTCGTTACCTATCGGTGTGCTGATGGAGTCAACAAGCTTTCGGAATTTGGTGGCAATGGTTCGTTACCTGCTAAACGGTCGAACTATCCGTTGAAAATGTTTGCTAATGCCGAAAATGGGAGAAATGAATACTAATCGAAATGATAATGAGAAAAATCAATTGAAACATGCCAATATTTTATTAAAAAAGGATTTTCAAAAAATCTATAATCCGAGACAAAAATGTTGAGGAACGTTTGTGGTAGGGCAATTCATTTTTGGTCCAAATCGCCTAAACTAGGTTAAGTCGATGATTGATAAAAAATTGAGAATAAACAACGTTTATAAATGGTCCGATACGTTATACTTAAAAGCGAAGTGATAAAAAAATTAACTGTACCACCAAATGAGATAGGAACAAATACCGGATATGAATACTGTTAACAGGTTTTCAGCACATTTAGGGCAACTATCAGGAATCCACCACCGCTATACAGCAACACGCAAAATGTATATCCATTAGTTGTTGTATGGGCTCGTAGCGAACCGGAAACAACGGCCCGCTGATGTTTGATAGCACGATCCTGCTTTCCTATCCTGTGCTACATACCAAGCTCACTGTTGCCAGTTTTCACGCGAATTGCATAAGGTGAAAAATTTGCTAATTTTTCTGCTGTCGATTTGCCATCTGCGCAGGCTACATGGTGTATGTCTAGCGTTCCACATTTACGCGACACAGTACAGTCGACTTTTCAACGCGGGACTTGTTTTAGTGCCTGCGTTTAACGGGTTTGATTTCAAATGTTGTGATTCAATTTGTTTCAAGTCACATCACATATAAACGTGGAATGTTGTCTCGGAATCGTGAACCATTGATGAGTTTCGCGGTTGCGCAAGAATACGTGTTCGAGCATGATTATTGTAATCTCGTTTATTTGAGTAGTGCCTTTACATGCAAGGCTTACCTTTCAAAATGGATTCTTGAATTGATGCATTATTTATTTCTTTTATTCTACTGAACAGGAGAGCAATGTTGGTGGAGGGAAAGTTTGCACGGAAAAATATTTCGCTATTTTCATAAATTCTGCTTTTCCATATGGTTTTAAGTCTTATTTAATCTATAAAAAAGAAAAAGCTCTGAAAATTGACTTTTTTATCAAAACCATGGTTTGTGTTCTCGTTTTCAATAAATCTTGAAAAGGAAACCGTTTACTATCCTTACGAAATTTAAAGCATAATGACATTTTATTGAACTTACACAGTACAAGCTATTTTTATAGCTGCACCAAACATATTTTTCATCTGGATAATTTAGTTAAGATATAATGAGACGAAATTCAGCTGCGATAAATGGATTTGTATTCTTAGATTCTGTTTCTAGTGATCAACCAAACACCTTTGATCAGTTATCCAGCAGCAGTTTTATACTGTCGGTCCGACCGAACGATTATAAAAAGCAATATTTCCGGCTGTGGGACAGTAGCAAGGAAATTAATCGCCCGATTCGTATCACACGAATAGGCGCATCGTCCGACATCAGTCATAATGTGGTGATCATGTTAGAAACTTGTTCACAGACCTCAAATGTATGCCGAATCCTAAGTGGGCACTAAAACGGCTCTATTAACATAAGCTTTATTGTTGGCCAATCGAAGTGCCATCAACTACCTGTGACCCCACACGTAGCGATGGTAAAATATGTACATTTTATGGGCGGTTTGCTCCGAATAGGATACACTCGGACCGTCGGAATGCGCTGGATTGTTGGCGTGCTAAATGGTGCGGTTAAATTGAATCATCAAGAAGCTGCTGACGGTTTCCAAGCGAAGAAGAAGACGAATAGAGTGGGATCGAAGCAGTCCATAATCGTAGTGTTGGTTTGAATCTTTTTCCCAGCCGCAACTAATTATTTGTACACATGACATTCCTCATGCGTTTCTTTGCACTTGGTACTAGAAGAAAAAGGAAAAACAATGTTTGTCAATTCTTCATCTTAAATGATTTTTTACCTTGCTTTGTGACCGGAGAAGAACTTCAGCTTTAGCATGCATATGTTTCAGACATGACGCTGGAAATGTGATAAGCCGCAAGCTGCCGTGGCATTAAATTGAAAAACTTCCCAGAAATGTGGCGCTTCTCTAAAGCAAGGCCTGGTCTAATTAGAAGCATGCATAAGATATGCAGACATTGGCATGGGTTGGTTCATGAACAGTAGAGCGCTGATGCACACGGTTGATTAAATGATTTGTTGCTTTTTAGGTTCAACTGCTTTGCCCTCGAATCTATCGCATAATGATGCACGAAAATGGCTTGCAGATGAGTCAGGCTATGTTTTCTCTTTTTTAGGCCATCTTCCATTTTTACCGACAGTGTGAACAACTTATCGTATGTGGTCTTATTACGTTACGTCGCTCGAACAATTCGTATAGTGAATTTACGTCGCTCAAACACGTAAATGAAACGAAAAGATAATCTAGCTGCAGGAGACGCGTACCATGCGGTAAACCCCTATCATCAAGGGCCCCTCATCACGATGGGATGATGTTCTGTGCGTTGGTAAATACTACTGGATTTTTTGGATTGTTTCTCCAAGGTGCTCGCCATTGCACCATTCTCCAAACACAACTCTTTGGCTCTCACCGACCTATCAACTTCGCGCGAGATGAGCTCTCCACAGCCATGTTTGCAAATGCGACATTTACAAGCTGACGATGTGCATCTCAGCTCGCCTGGGAGGAGGCAGGATCTGAGTGAACCTGAAAGCCATACATACTGTTGCAAGTTACACAATCCTGGAGGATAAAGTAAAAGAACCTCGATAACACTGCAACACCGGCGATGTGGTATCGCCGTACTGCAGTTCATGTTCACGTTTCTCGCTGGCGCGGCGACTCGTGACTCTAGGCGGGCCTTCGTTGGTTACCGGTGATGCAACCAAACTCTGGTGACTAGTGCGATCTTGTGAAAGTGCATCATATTTTGAGCATCTTTTTTGCTTCCCTTTAACCTTCCAGTCGGAATTGGAAGCTGGACGGCCGATGAGGAAAAAAAAAATATAAGTGCAAAACTAGCAAATAATTTATGATTAGCATCTCCAACTCTTGAGCTTTGGTAGCTATAAATCTTTTTTGTGTTTTTAGTTCATCATTTAGGCTCAAGCAATGGAAATTTCTCGAATAGTCGTTTTAGCAGCAAAGCAAATCGAAATCAAATAAAATTTTGATTTGATTTTATTTGATTTGGTTGCCTTAGGCCAACCTAAATATTTGATTGGGTTGCCTCAACCCAACCCAAAATACCAATAGTTTAGCTGATTTCGTTTAATTATAAACAATTATTCCCCATGGCCTAAGATAGCAGCCTTAAGTCTGGAAGTTGTGGAGCCTTATCCCTAACACGTGTTACGACTAACAATTACATCTATGATTACGAATTATTTTTGAACAAGATTGTTTGCATCTTTTAAATTTGTGACGGTATTTTAGCGTTTAATATGTTTAAAAAGCATATCTTAAGCTCAAAGTTTTTGGAGGACCATCGATCAAAGTTTTTGGAGGACCAAAAACCGACGCTTATCAGATCAGAACGATAAGTTTTGAGTAGTTTATCCGAAAGAGCGTAAAGCAAGGAACATCCATCGATGAATGTGTGAATCGGCGCACCGACTAAAAAAAGCTTAAATGTAATCAAACCGAACTAGGGTTTACTAATGTCGTGTAAAAGATTTAGTACGCAATTGGCGTTGCTTCGCCATCGGGATACAGTGAGGTCTTGCAGTAGCTGGCTTGAACGGTGAACATTGTCTTGCTGCATGGATGGTACGCTAGCTTTGTAGCGAGTGTTGCATCTTTAGTGTCGACAGGGACAACCATTGGCCCAGTCCCGCACACGGTACGCCATTTGCATTATTTATATGCAATTTACAGATATCATAAAATATGCAGAATACGCATTTCGAGTCATGGGCGTTCTTTTGCAATTTGCTTGCGTCAGTGTACTGTTAAATGAATCTATTGACCTAATATCAGTAATGGGCCCATGTGCCTCGAGAGAACTTCTGGCAGGCGAAGCAACGAAAGCTTCATCAACTATTGTAGTTGCCTGTGTCTAGTGCTGAAGGTTTTAAAGAAGGGAGCGCACAAAATTTATTCGGAACCAATTTTAGACATTTTCTTCCAAGCTTACTTTACCTCAATTAGTATTTGTCATACAAATGATTTAAACTATTGCAATGCATCTGTATGGTGTTTCTACATGTGCTTCTTTACTAATGTATAATTTAATAGGCCGCCTATTTAATTTCATTTATCAATCACGTCATGGCATGCAATGTGTTAAACAGTGTTACTGTTTGATTCCATTTTATTTTTCTGTAACAATTCTCCCGGTGTTTTAGTCAAACGCTTGCGTTTCGTACGTAATTATATAATCCGTAAACCTTAGTGAACCAGCCAAAAGTGCACAAGGGGTGAGAGGTAAGCAAAAACATTCAAAATCCTGAACATAAACAACGGTAAAAAAAAACATATCACGTCATAGAACGGCGCTTGAGCACACTGTTACGCATTAAGCGCCAGCAGCCAACGTCGGATCGAGGCATGCGTGGCGATCGGGAGGTTTATGTTGAACATTGACTTGTTTTCGGCTGTATGTCGAGCGTCGCAATGCGGGCGCGAAGCCACTGGAGCGTGCGTGAACACGCCGCGATCGATCGATCATACCGGTGTTGCCCTGTTAATGACGGCTCCGGGGCGATTCCATAGGTGTAGCATATGAGGAAGCAGGTGGGGATCGATGTTGTTTTTTGGGGAATTGGTCCGGAATGCCGTAGGCAAGGTGTTTTGGCATTCATGTAACCTCCCTGGTAAAGCTAAAATTCAAACGTTTTTTAAACTGAAACACAATAATCTTGTTTTGCTCTAAGGCGGGTAAAAATTAAGGAAGAAAGATTAACTAAAATGAGAGTTTCTGCAATACAATAAGTGATGAAAGCTTCCTTCCAGAAAGTTCAATGCAATATCCATTTTCAAAGAAGAATATATACATCTCGTTTCGACGATTGGAAATGGTTAAAAGTTTTCCAAATTTGAATATTTATTGCTCCCTGTTTGTATGCCACTGTTTGTTTAAACAAATGTATAGGATAAGGACTCCATGATAAGAGCAATAGTATACAACATGATACAACGCTGAAAATTAAACTACAATTAGTTTTGCAGCTCGTCGTTATCTATAAATTTCTCATATTTAGATCCACATTAATGTTAAAACTATTTAAAAAAAAAAACAATTCAAATGTTTCAATCTAGTTGTAGATTGCTAATTTTATTTTGTATTTCATGAAAAGATGGTAGCAAAATAACTATTGAAGTTTGATGTCATTTAAAGTTAGTTGAACATGAATTGCAATTTAAGTAAGATACAATTTCGATCAAATGCCTCAAACAGATAAACAATGAGTAAATAATCAACCGCAAGTATAAATTCCTTCGAACTGGAAGCGAAAGTTCGTTAAACCTAGTGTCACTGTTGAGTTAGCTCTACCGCAATTTGGCCACGACTTTTCGGTTTCCTGGTTTCGCTGAAAGCCGATAAAGTGTTGGGCTTCTGCGCTGGTGCAACAGGTTCCTTAGCTGTCCGATAGAAAATGAGCAGCATCCATAGCAGCCGTCTTTCGATTTCAGCGGCTGCTCAACCACAGGGAAGCTGTGATGGTGCTCCATGGCGAGCCTCACGGCCGATTTTCGAGTTGGTGCAGTTGTATTTCCACCGAACAAGTAACCTCCGTCCATTATCGAACGGTATTCGTGAGCGTATGGCTTCGTATGGCAGATGTTATGCAATAGCTAGACGCCAGTGCACTCTTGGTAGCATAAAACGAGAAAGGCATTCGGCAGGAAGGTGGCTTTTCATTTTGCTTCAATCAATATCCCAGCACGTGGGTTTGTTCTTCGGCAGCTGCGTAAAGAGTTATTATGGTTGGGTGCACATCTTTCCACAAGTTATATTTTTAAAGATTCTTCTAAGATAAGTTTACAAAATGGAATAACCCGATTGAAAACTAAGTATATTAACAAATTCTTATAAGCATTTTTTAAAACAGACATAGAGTAGCAAACCCTTTGAAAAACAAGTCTCAACCTATTACACTTCCGTACCCCACCGGCGCATGCTCATTCTGTATTCCAATCGTATTGATTGTTTTCAGTTGGATTTTGATTGATAAGTTTCTCCTCGCGTGTGCCAGTGGTCTAGAAGACGCTGTGCCTCCAACATTTCGTTCCCCCATATTTGGTCACTGAACATCGAACCTAGCCACGTGTTGAAGATAAATTTCATTCGGGAAAAGTACGTCTATTATATGATCTATTATGAGACGCGGGCGTCACCTGTCTTAGATTAAATTCAACGGGTACGGTTACATAAATAGTGACAGTTTTAAATTTCTCAGTAATCTTGTCACACTCGTGACACATAATCCTAAACATTGAACCGAATTCGGGCAGACGCTGGGAAAGTGTTCCGGATGTGTGTGAATTCTCTATTTAAACGAAGAAATAAATTTTAAATTGTGTAATGTCGTAATTATCACTCTTTATTTCATTTACATTTAAAAATATGTATTATAAAAAAAGTTATCACACTGTACAGTTAATTGTTATACCATCACTTCATCCAATCCAGTGCTGAATGTATGTTGTATACTAAATAGATTATTAAAAAAAAACTAGCATTTATAGCGACATCTCGGCCCGTTGTGGCAAAGTTTGACCTTCGCGTGGATCGATCGGATGGGTTTTGTGGAGGGGAAATTAGTGCGGCGGGGATGTTCCTGGACAAAAAAGAAAAGTAAAAGTATCGAAGTCATGCCCCCAAATCACTTGCGGCCAAAGCAGACAACCGACGGTGTTGATGATAGTGGAAGAGTGGAAAAAACAATCCCCAAAAAGTGATTGTACGCATTCCAGACAGTCCGCCCGGTTGTAACTCGGTCGAGGCACCGGGCTGTATGGAGCTGTTAAATTCAAAAATAGCCACAACAGTGTAAAATGATGCATCCTACAGATACGAAGCACGAACAGTGCAAAGAAGGAAAATAAAATTAAAAAAAAAAAAAATACGAAAAAGGAGAGCGTTCCTCATTCTCCACCATCCCGTGATTTCATTATGCAACGGATATGGTTGTGAATATATGTGTCAGTTGTCCTAAATTTGGAGTGACGAGTAGGAAACGAACGTTTTTCAATCATTTACTCAATTTGTATTTTTTTCATTCAAATCAAATAGTATGAACAATCTAAACAAATAATCGATTGAATTTAGATTTTTTAACATTCACCATAGTAGAAGACTCTTTACCCCTGTTCTTTATTGATAGATCATTTTACCATTTTCGAATTTAATTCATTCATTTCTTTGTTTATTTTTTTATATATTTATTTTATATTGGAATGAACTAAAAAGGACATTGGAACATAATGTCAAAAAGCAATAGATAAATATTTAACAGCGTCCACAAAAAGAATGCTAGAAGTGGACAAATCATCCTTGGCTGAAATCATCCAAAACTGCACTCCACGCTGCTTCAAAGCGCTCAGATCTTTGCACATTTTACGGCTTCAAATCAAAGATGGTCAGTCGAAGGAGTTGAAACGAAGTGCGAGGATGCTGAGGTCAACAACCATGACGCTACACACACAATCCGCTTCGTTGTTGACAGCTCTTAGAAGATGACGATCGTATCGTCGTATCTCCACATGCCCTTGAATGTATAAAATAGCAAACAAAAGCAAACAACGGAATAAAAACTTCAAAAATGAGTTTTTTGTTTAACTCAATTTATAATATTTCTACATCATTAGAACAACTAAAGCTTTAATATAAAAAATCATATCTTTTTTCCACGGAAAATAAATTAGGTAGCATTATAAAACCTAATTAAAAAGCAACTGTATAATTTTCAGTGGTGCAATTTCTTCTAGATGTTGTTGACTCGATACAAAATCCTCTTATAAGGCGCTCAATTAATCACGCCGGTTATGGTATGTTTCTTCGCTATAAAATCGCACCATACGTATGGCTACCACAATTTCTGTAATAACATTGTTCATGAAGAGTCAAAAGATAGAAAACAGATTTCTTAAACCCATATCTCTACATCCTTTATGTCAATGTATAACTTATGTGTATCTTTGATGGATTATTTATGACAACACGGAATGAGGAAAAAACTAAACTCGAATGAATATGACTAAGCACGAACATCACTGCCCTTATTACTTTTTTCGGTGGAGCAAAAGAGACTCACTTGATGAAACTGATGCGAAGAAAGGGGCGTCAAGGGATTACAGGGCGTCAAGATATGCACTTAACATTGTCATGGTCATTCAGTTGGCATTGTGCCAATTGCTCAATATGTATATTTTCACGTACGCATAGTCATGATTTTATGATTACGTTTAATGACAGATATGCTCCGATGTGTCAAAAGCTGTTACAAAGCCATATCCAGCTAAATATCTGGTAAATATATGCAGAGTTTAAAGAAACTACAAGTAGAAGTGTTAAAGTTTCCCATTTTGTTATGTTTCCGAACATGAAATACATCATATTCTACTGCTCATTAGCGACTACGTCGAAAATTGCACCTGCTTGACCAACCATTAGCTTCAACTATCAACAATTCCTCTTGAATGATGACCGACGAAATAGTAGGCAAGTGCATTGTTTAAAGGTATTTAGCATTGAAGTATCTTCCTTCCCTGATGCGATTCCGGGGGTTGGAGCTATGGAGAAGCTATGGTATGACGTCCGAGCAGAACATAGACTCACCGTAGTAAGCGCATCTTCAACGACCTGTTCGTTCGACCAACGAAAACCTTGCAGACAGGTGATTTGTATTTCCGCCGTGCATCAGAAACCTTCAACACAGGTTCAGACGCCTGGTTGGTCGTCTTTTCGTTGCAACGGAGAAGCTGGCTAAAAAGAAGTTTTTTAGTTTCAAAGAGAGATCTTAACAATTCAAACCATCCAAAAGTAGCGCACAATTGGTAGGAAATGGAAAAGTCTAATATGGGTTTGATAGTTTTTATTGGTTTTGTTTTATCACTGTGTAGACAACTGATTTTAGCATTTGACGTGTTCCGTGTTAGTGTCACTAATGGTTCAAACATTTACAATTCTAAATTAAGTGCAACATCGAAGTATGTCCTCTTGCTTGATCGAGATCATTCTAACAATAATTTTTACTCAATACTCAATGTTTGTTGGACATTCGGCCTTAGCCACGGACCAACTATTACGCGTGGGGACCTTCAGCTCTAATCGAACAACTGCATCGCCCACGCGGACGTTGGTAGGGAATTCCGCCACACGAGGCAGCTTAACGCCGTTGCTTTCGTTACGGGAGCCCCCCTTGACGAATCCATTCGATTTATCCCCTCCCAGCCGTTTTCGCCTGGCTATAATTTTCCTTCGCGACGGAAAATCCATGACCGCCCTCCGCAAGAGGCTCGTCGATCGTGCCGCAAGCCCGCGCCCCTCCCCGGTAAGAAACAGAGAGTAAGTTCGCGCTTTTTAGGATTTGGGCTTTGGGCTGTTGCAGCACCCGACCGAGTGTGTGAGAAAAGTGAGTGTGTGCTTGGAGGAGCGTGTAACGGCCGCACTGCGTTACTTTTCACTCCTTCGGGGTGGGAGCTTTCGCTTTCATTTCCACCCCGCACGTTACCACGGCCAAAGAAGTCTTCAAATCTCACGAACGCTGAAGCGCCACGATTACAGTCGACGTAGGGAGGGATAGCCTGGTGCGGCTAGAGAACCCGGCGCTGCGCACGTTATGCAGCCGAGCTAGGCGCGCGAGTACGATGCTGGTTTGGCGGCATCGGGTCCACTCTCAGCCACTTTCGGTTTCGCGATTTCGCAGGGGAAATGGTAGCTGCTTCAAAGCTAAGCTTTTTCGGTATAAAACGGACGATCTTCTTCAATTTATCGACAGTATCGAGACCAGCACGGTCAAGAAGTGTAGTGTGTGGTCTAGTTGGTTCGCTACCATATCCATGCGTCGACCATTCAAGATGAGGTCGTTAGCGCTGCTGGTTAGTGTGTTTTGCTTACTTGGGGATTACTAATTGGTCTCAGTGTTTGCGTTGCGATTCATCGTTGATTAGTAGATCGGTTGCGAGTTTCAAGTGCAGTTCGAACGTGCGAAACTATGGGTCGGCCAAGGCAACTAGGACATTACGTTTCGTTGCGCAATCGTCCCTAACGAGACAACTATGCACCTTCTGGGTGTCCTCCTGATCACCAACTAAGGATTGTACTTCAACCCGTGCCAGATCGATTGTTTGGGGCGAGTCGTATGCAGTGAAACAGCGGGAAACCTCAACCTTTGTTGCCCGATTAAGGACTCACTGTGAAGTTCAGTGGTCCACGATGTTGCTCTGTAAAGTGAAGAGAACTTCTTTGCACAGCAATCGATTCGAGTTTAGATAAAAGACTGTTCATCATTGCCTTCTCGAAATTGTGATGAGTGAAGCGTTAGAAGCTTAAGAATAAGCGGTCAAGTGTAAACTTCCTAAAATTTACAATATTTCGTATCGCACAGAGTGAAATGGAAAAAAACGTTGAGACTAGAATTGAATTCATCGGTGTGAAAAGAATTGCTTAATTGATTGCTTGCTGACCAACCCAGAATAGTTTATCTGTTTATCTAGAAAGAATAGAGTAAATTAAACGAAAACGCATTTTTTCATCCAAAGAATGAAATTATTTACAATTTATGCGAACGCGAAACAGTGTGACCCTTCAACACAACATGTATTACATTGTTTACTGGTTTCACTTTCCTTTTAATTCGCCCCTTTTGAGCGTTGTGTAATTTCTCGCAACTATGGACATTTTCCCATGAACTAAAATCACTCGCACCGTCTTAAGAGACAAACTGTGAGAGCAAAATGTTCGTCCCAATCCGGCAGCGATGAACTATTGAAAGCACTTTTTCGGACAAGTTACGTCAGCAGTGGCTGACAATAGAAAAGATGAAAGTATGACCATGGGTCAAATGTCTCTCGATTAAGCTGAAACTTTTTGATATGCTTTTATCATATGATCATTTCGCGGTTCATGGTTTGTTTGTTGTCCACTTAAACTGACGGAAATGCACCGAGGAAAAAAATTGGAATGGAATGGAATTGGATTCAATTTAAAATGAGTGGAATTGCTTTTTCTGCTCAATGCTCACATCGTAAGGGCGCCTCGGCATGCGTCTAATGCTAAGTGATACAGTGTTAGGAGCATACATCAACATAATTTATGATAATCTGTAGATAATTATCACCACAACCGGTTCCACCTTTGGATACGGTGCCGTACATGCATTGCCACGCGCCATACCAGTTCCTGAAGTCGGGATGGAAGCAATTCAATCGATCGCTTGATGAATCGATTTCTCTCTCTTTAATCGGGTGTTAAACGGGTGATGCATTTTGATGACCTAGCAGTTTGATTGGGGGCAGGATAATCATTAGACCATTCGATAACCAAGGAAGCATCAATCACCTCCACTTTGTGTGTTTGTCTTTTCTTCCCAGGCTCTCGCGGGCTGCCTTTGTGTCTCACTGGTTCTAGCGGACGACTCAGTTGCCATTCGACAGAAGCGAAGTCCTGCTCCGTTCTTCTTCAACAAGGGTCACGACCACCACGAACCAAAGTGCGTCTGGGAGAAGAAGCTGGCCTGGAAGGAGGACTGGAAGAAGGTCTGGGAGTCGAAGAAGGTCGAGGTGTGGAAGTCCGAGTGGAAAAAGCAGCAGATCCCGGTCTGGAAGAAGGTGGAAGTTCCAATCTGGCGCGAGGTGAAGGTGCCGGACTGGAAGATCATCAAGAAGCCATACGTGAAGGAAACGGAAATCCCGGCCTGGAAGGAGGTGCAGGTGCCGGACTGGAAGAAGGTCAACAAGCCCGTCTGGCGCGAGGTACAAGTTCCGGTCTGGAAGGAGGTGCAGGTCCCCGAGTGGAAGCAGATCTGGGTGCCGGACACGGTCAAGGTTGGCATTCCGGGCGAGAAGTACCTCGGCAAGGACGAACACGGCTGGGAGTACACCAGCCACGACCTGTGGAAGAAGAAGATGGTCTGGAAGCCCCTGTGGAAGAAGGTCTGGAAGACAGTCAAGAAGGAGGAATGGAAGACGGAGAAGAAGCTGGAATGGAAGGAAGAGTGGGTGCAGGTGTGGCGCACCGAGAAGAAACAGATCTGGGTGAAGAAGAAGGAAGAGCTGTGGAAGGAGGAAAAGATCGAGATCTGGCGCATCGAGAAGAAACAGGAGTGGGCGACCGAGAAGAAGCTCGAGTGGAAGGAAGAATGGAAAGAGATCAAGGTCCCAGCCTGGAAGGAGATTCAGGTGCCCGCCTGGAAGAAGGTGTGGAAACCGGTCTGGGAGAAGGCCTGCGTACCAGTCAGCCACGGATGGCATTAGTCGGCTTATCGCTCTAGCTGTAGTAAGCAACCAGTAGTAACTCTTTTTTGTTAGTAGTCGTTAGAATGTTATTTTGATTGTTTTCCCCAATTTCTCTCTAACCTGCTCTCATTTTTCTTCCATTCTCTCATTCATTCTCTCTCTATTTGCACTTTTGTTTCGTTTCTATGCGTGTCCCCGTGTTTAGTTTCTCTAATTGCTACACTCTCCTAACACCGAAAACCCACCTAACCTTCCCCTACCCTGCGGAAATCTATCCGTAAAGTTATGTTTCTGTTCAAAATTTCACCATCTCCATCATTTTGATTCCATCTTGCAAGGTGCCTGTTACGAAGCGCCTACAGCTACTATCCGTACGTTTTCATGCGAACGGGCTGTTACATCATCGCCCGTATCAAACGAAGCCCTTTTGCGAAGCTTCTAGTTCATTTCCCACTTCCGATATGCTTTTTTTCGTTTTTGCAGCCGAAAAAGATTGCCCCCGCTCGGCTGAAGAAGGGTGTTCATTACTCATCTTTGTCGAGCGTCTATCCTACCGTCTTAGGATAGACTCGCCAAGTTTTTTGCTATCAAATATTCACCTACCCCCACATGGCATGACGGGGGTGTGGGCTCATTGTTGTAGTGCGGCTCGTCTCACGGTGGCATGAGAGTAACAGAAGATCACTTCGCACGGGCGATCTCTAAACGATCCCTTCCTTGGTGCAAATAATTATTTCCTTCCTTTGTTAGTGAAGGTCTCGAAGTTTACTTCTGCGGTGAAGAAGGCACAGCCGGGAAATGCACCCGTAGGCTTTGCTATGGTTTTGACCAATCACACCGTAGTGTTTTTCCGAGTGAAGAAAATTAACACCGAACAGCAACATCGGCAGCAACACTCGGTTGAGTTGCGTCTGTCGGTAGAGCCTCAAACACCGGCCCCTTGGCGCGGAACCGATAGTTGATCGATATCAATTTTGCTGTTGATCTTCCAATCTTCACGCTCGAACCATCCCATGATAAGCCATGAAAATGAAAAGTGTTTGGTATTAGTTTGTTAATCTAAGCAATTTGTTTCCAACCCGTCGGAAGCTGATCGTTTTTCTCTGATTGTGGAGTTGTTTTGCAGACGGAGGCAAGAAAAATCGAATCAAATTCGGTTTCAACGGCTTTCTCGATCAACGGCGTTCGATCGTATGCCATTATTTGGTATCTTCATTCTGCGCTTCACCGATGTGAGGTGTTGCGTTACTCCGGTGCTTTCATTTAATTCCATCGTACGCGCAACGACGCGGAAGTGTTTGTTGCGAAATAGCTAATGATGTTTCGATTGGATAAACATAAAATTGGAAGCCGCTTGGCTCGCTGTGTTTGGCACTTGTCGTGAAAAGACGCGGCAGATGTGATGCAAAATGACGAACAGAGTAATGCGGTGCTATTAATCTTATGTGTTTTGTATAAATTTCATACAGTGTTGAGGCACGAAAAGATTTCGATATTCACGGAAGGCAGATGGGCGAAAGGTGCACAGTTATGTGTGTCAGAGTTCAAGGCATACAGAGAATAGATCAGGCAGTTGCTATCAAAGAGACCGTAGTTAAAAAGTGCTGCTTCTGTTCATTTATCAAACAGAGGACGCGAATCGATTCGGAGCAGTAGAATCACTTCAGCGATGATCAGAAACTAAACGCGGTAGGACGCACATTTTCGAAAACAGAAGTGTCTCATACAAACTATAACTCGTCGTACCTTTGTAAATAATTGTGTAAATAGTTGTTGTTCTGTGCGCGCACTGGACAGACAGATGTAGTGCGAAGGTGAATCATTTGTCGAATCCACATTGATTGAAAAGAAACAAAGAACACTCGTCCAAACTGACTCCGGTGTAATTTATGTTTTTAGTTCGTAAAGAGCTGCAACCACTTCCATCACACGACGACCAATATATCCGAAAAAAGGGCATGCAGTGAGACATCCGGTATCAGTCCACCGTACGGTCTTCCGGTTCCGGTAAATTCCAGAAATGGAAATTCCAGATTGAAATTGCACCAGAAAGCCAAATGTTAACAGATAACAAATTACCGATCCATCAGCACCAAACTGGCCCATGGCCGGGAAGCGGAATTTCTATTAAACGCTCCATTAAAAACACCATTAAATGCGGGTTGCCATGTTTTTTTTCTCCACACTGTACATGGTGCGTACGTGCATGGAAGTGATCGTAAAACATTACCACATTTTGTGATGCGCCTCCGCGTAGCGTTGCGACGCACTATACGCCGGGGAAAACGAGGAAATGCATCATTTCATTTCAGTTCGAGTAAGACAGGTTTTTTTGCAGCGGCCGCTCTTGATCTTCGCTTGTACACACAATCGGGCAGGTGCCCACGGCCATGGCCGGGCTGCAATGGCGGGCGCGAATTCCCACGGTTCCACTCGTTTGCCGGTTTTTGGAAATCTTCAGGCGGAAGCGCGTGCTCCGTAATTCCAGACAACCATACCTTCTTCGGCCTTGCGGAGGCAATGATTGCAGTGTCGAAGTAGATTTTCACTTTTTTTTTATTTCAGAAATTTGGACTTCGTGGTACTTTTCTTTGTGTGACGTTAAATAAGCGATAGCCGGGGTTTCAATCTGAAGTCCGGTGGCTCCGGGAGGTACCCAATAGTAAATGTTGAAGTAACAAAAGCAACCCATGCTCGGAAGAAATATGTCGTTGAAACCTAAATTACACTTACATAACTGGTTAATCGGAAGCCCGGTGGCGAATGGCTATGAACAGGCAAAAACAAAACTCTCCATTTGATCGTATCGCTTGCAGGAATGGAGTCACACGCTAAGCGTGTAATAGTTCAACATGTTTAATAGCACTGGAACTACTAACAATCCAATGGAGGTGGCACACTCCCGGGATATGTTAACGTATTGCTGTTTTTTTTTTTTTTTTCAACATTTAAATCAAAGGCAGTTTAAATACTACGCGTGTAAACAGCATCAAAACTTTAAATCCTAGATATGAGGTGATCGAATCGGATTTTTGATCAGGAATAAACATTGTTGCAGCTTCGTTTATGATACTGAGAAGAGGGTCCCCGAAGTTTCCACCTCCGCATCTAGGATGATCTAGAGAGACAAGAAAGCGCATGATGGTAGCAAGGGAACTTGAGAGTTTTCCTTCCACCTTCACCTGACAAGTGACGTTGGTCATGGTCATTCTTACAAGTCTGATTAGTTCAGCCTGGATTCCAAATGAGCTCATGGCTTGATCCCGTTTTACCCTGGCTATGCTATCACAAGCGGCTTTTAAGTCAATGAAGATATGGAAAGTATTTTCTTGATATTGTGCCATCATCTCCAGGATTTGCGGATGGTGAAGATCCGGCTTATATCCCTATTTGTATATGGCGTAGAAGGTACCGAGATTTCAGTCACATGGCATCGATTCGCTATCCCATATCTCAGATATCAGTCGATGAATTTCGCAATTCGCATTTCGCAAACTGTCTTTTACAAATGCCCTTGCACAATTATCGATAATATGGATGTTTTAGATTGTTAATATAAGACAATAATTGATCATGTTTACAGTTTTCATTGTGTATTTTCTTTGGAATTTATTTGGATTTATTGTGTTTAAATGCAGGCTTGACTCGCTCAAAATTTGTTTTCTGATTATTAAACCACATACCCTATATTCCAAAACGATCATGTGGACGAGAGTAAGCGTTTTGAATGATCTTAAAGATAAAAAAAAAGTTTAACAATAAAATCCAAATTGGGGTCATTTTGACCCCAACACAGTATTCGATTTTAATATCTCGAAAACGGCTGAATATTTTTACAAAAAAAAGGCTTTTCTTAAAATCCAAAATCCTATATCTAAAACAAAAATTTCAGATTTTTCTGTTCGACCAGTTCCGAGAACCAACTTGACTATACCTAGAATACTTTTTTGGGGGCATTTTGACCCCTACTTGTAAAACGCTATAACTTGGTTCGATATTTTTGAAAATTTTTCAAATCCATAAACTGTTACTTTTTTGTATATTTGTTGACTACTTTTTGACGTTTTTGGTTTTTCGATGCATTTCTTCATAATTCCGCTAGCTCGGTGTATAACAAAACCGGTCGAAATTGCGTTTTTTCAGCTTTTATTCATTCAAAATCTCTTACGTAAATCTAGAAAAAAAGTGTGCGCTAGAAAGTTAGTATGTTGAGCAACATTTCAAAAATCAAATCGCGGAATAACGGAACAAAGCGCAGAACGGAAACTACATATGGAAAATGTTAAAATCCACATCTTCAAGATCAATTTGTGGCGTTATTTGTTAATTTAAAAATATGAAATTATTTTGTAAAGGTGTTCTAATATATCAACATCATACCGCACATTTTTTTTTTGAATTTACATGATACATTTTGAAGGAATAAAAGTTGAAAGGATTTTAATTCGACTCATATCGATTTTTTTTGCTATACACCGAGCTAGAGGAATGATGAAGGGGTACATCAAAAAATTAAAAACGCCAAAAGATAGTCAATAAATATACTAAAACGTAACAGTTTACGGATTTGAAAAATCTTTAAAAATAGTGAAGTTATAGCGTTTTCAAAATAGGCCCCTAAACAGCATTCGGGCAAAATTCCAAAGCAATGTATTCCAGTGTTAATCAAATAATTTTACAGTTAAACTGTAATATGAAATAAAAAATTGAAATGTTGTTTAAACAATTTTTCTTTGTTGAGAGCAAAGCGTAGCTTATTTCAAATTTGTTGAGCTTGTTTTTTTGTTGTGTTTAGAAGTTGTTAATAGAATTAATTTTTAGGCACTACACTCTTCATACGAGATCGTATGCCAAAGGAAATGGGTTTAAAACGTAGTAAATACTTGGCGTAAAATCGCTCGGTAACGAATCCTTCCAGCAGATCGTTTGTCTTCTTCAGCTTCTCCATATGCTCGTCGGACGGTTGCTCCTTTTGAACACGAGTATGACGATCGAGAGGAGGTTCTTGTACAGCGTATCGATGACGAAGAACAGCTAGAGGGTGGCATCTTTATCGTACTTTTACAACAGATAGATGACGATTGCGGACGATTCCCACACAGCATGGCCTTTGGGTTGAGCTGGCGAGCAAAGAGAAGATCACAGGTATAATAAATCCATATTTAATTAAAAACTACACAAACGTCGCTTTAATAGCAAGCCTTGGCAGGGCGTCGAAAAGATATTTTAATTTAAATCCATTGTGAGCACTCTGAGGTTTCACGTGTTTGCGGCGTTCTGGGAAAACGGTCAGATTGATGAGCTACGAATGTTTGGTCGTCATTAATCATGCTGTTCAATTTGGGGCAGCGTCAATTTGAGTGCATGACGTAGTATAACACGAGAGTTTAGTCATCAATACTTGCAAATGAAGTTCAAGATTTGTGATTGCACTCAATAATTTGCACTGAATAAATCAAGCTGAATCTAATAAAAATAATATCTTCTAGCCAACGAATCCTACCGGCCTCCGCCACCGTCATGATGTCCAGCTCGTCATACAGCTCAGCTAACTCGTGGTTCATCCTTTTCCTCCACAAAGCCTCCTCCGTGGGCAGAGTGCAGGATTCATGCCCATAGAGAACGATCGATCTTATCAGCGTACGGTATATGACACACTTCGTGCGAGGGAGAAGCCAGCTGAACCTCAGAAGTTGTGAGGTCCATAGTAGACACGATTCCCATGTACAATGCGCCTCCGGATTTCGCAGCTCACGTTGTCATCCGGAGTTACGACAGTGCCGAGGTAGCAAAACTCCTCTACTACCTCAAGTTCGTCGCCGTCCACTGATACGCTGCTCCCCAGCCTGGTTCTGTCCCTGTCAGAGCTACCGACGAGCAGGTACTCTGTTTTCGCAGCATTGATCATTAATGCTCCCGCGCTCCTCATGACACCTTCCAGAGATACGAATTTGACAGCACGAACGAATCTGACAGCATGTTCGAAATCCTCACCTTACACAGCACCCCCTCCATTGTGGCCTCTAGCAGTCAATGTGGGGTCATTGTGGTCAAACGGTGTGACGGCGTGAACGAATGGCATACTGGCCTCCTCGTGGCGCCACTGGACCCCCTGGCAACAGGGGTGACGAACAGAGATCTGGGTGGGAGGGATATCCGTCCTCTCGTGCACTATCAGAGTGAAACTCTCGAAGGTGTATTTCTATGTCTGCTCGGTGGCCCAACACTGTAGCATTCTTGATCATGACTGGACGGGGTATGGTAGTGTGCCGCAGACGGAACGGGCCTTGTAAGGTATCTTTAATCCTGCTTTTTGATATCTAGCCCTCTGGTTTGTTGAGCCTCTCCGAGTGAGGGAGGTTAGGATTGACCCTATGTCAGCGGACTGGACCGCGAAGACGTAGGGAGTGTTTCGGAAGGGACTCACTCCCTTGGAAGATTCATGGGCGCAGAAGTCACCAGTGCTTAAGTGTGGGAGATTGATCGCTCGTGGCACCAACAGGCACGTTTAGTGCAGGCACGCAAGTGCAACGTGGGCACGTTTAGTGCAGTATGAGTGGGCACGTTAAGTGCAGGTTAGTGGGCACGTTTAGTGCAGTTAAGAGAAGTGAGGCTATGCCTCAGATAAAGGAAATCACAGTAGCACAGTGCAGTACGTGGATGATTAACATCAAGAGGTGTCAGAAGCTAGTGTGAGAATCCGGCACGTAGACTGAGCAGGAGCTTAGTATTGCGGGCCGACGATCAAGAGGTGTCAGAACCTACCGAGAGTCCACTTTCGGGTTTTTAGGAGGTAGTGGTGTCAGATAAGTCAGCTGTCGGATCGATCTCCTGAGCCGCTTAAGTTATACTGCACCGAGTCCGTTGCTTTAGGCGTGGGAAACATGACCCTGGTAGGCAGGGGGTAACTGTTAGACCTTTGGTAACACGCGCTTTCACCCTTCAGGAGTTAGTTGCGTGCCACAACGTCCGTAAACTGAGTTTTTAACCTAAGGACAGACGCCTCTTCCGTCATTGCTTCTACCGTGAAGGTGCATAGCGTGATGGAAGGTGAAAGGCAAGAGGAGGGAGTAGGGTTGGTTGTGGTCCAACGGGGTTACGGCCAATCTGAACCCTTGTTCAAAAAAATAAAATTGTGGCCTCTAGCAGCCGTACCAGCTTCCCGGGAAAGCTGTACTGCCGCATAGTCTTCCATAGCTCCTTCCTGTCTATGGTATCGTAGGCCGCCTTGAAGTCGATAAAGAGTTGGTGCGTCGGGATCCGGTGCTCCCAGCACTTCTGGAGGATCTGCCGTAGAGTGAAGATCTGGTCGGTGGTGGATTTGCCTCCAACAAACCCAGCTTGGTAGCTTCCGTCAAAATCTGTAGCAAGGGGCGCGAGTCTGCAGAAGAGTATCTGGGATAGGATTTTGTAGGCAGCATTTAGAACTGTGATGGCTCGAAAGTTGGCACAGTCCATTCTGTCACCCTTCTTGTACACTGGGTGGATGACACCCAGCTTCCAGTCCGGTATCCTTTCCTGTTCCCAGATTTTCGCAATTAGCTGGTGCATACTGACGGCAAGCTCTACCGAACCCATCTTGAATAGTTCTGCCACCAGCCGATCGCTGCCAGCTGCTTTGTTCTGTTTCAGCTACTTGATGGCACTAGTGACTTCGTCCAAGGATGGTGGAAGCACATCGTCATCTACCTCCTGGCTAATGTGCTTCTCAATTCTGCCTGCGCCGCTGCTGGACTCCCCTACTTCCGCTCCGTTGAGGTGTCTGTTGAAGTAGCACTTCCACCTTTCGATCACCTCTCGCTCGTCCGTAAGAATGTTGCCCTCCTCGTCACGACACATTGCGACGTTTGGCGTGTAGCCGCCTCGTGTCTTCTTCAACATCCTGTAGAACTGGCGAGTTTCCCCCGACTGAGTTAGCTGCTGCATCAGTTGTTCCTCCGACTCCTCGAAGCGACGCTTCTTGCTCTCGAAGAGCCGGGTTTGCTGTGTCCTCAGTCGTTTGTAGTGTTCCACGTTCTGACGGGTTTCGCGCTGTACCATTCGGGCGCGCGCTGCGTTCTTCTCGGCTAGTGCCCGCCTGCACTCGTCATCGAACCACTCTTTTTTCTGGTTACGTGGCTTATGGCCCAGTGTCTGCTCGGCTGTGCTGCTGATGACTCGCTCCATCATACGCCAATGGTCGTCGAGGGACATTGTGGCGGTCGCGATGTTGTCCGGTAGCGCTTCCCCAAGCGCTATCGCGTAGCCCTCGGCAACAGCAGGTGTTCGCAGCCGATCCGTGTTTAGGCGTGGGGTGGGCCGGTGACGTAGTGTGTTGACAGCGCAGAGCTTCTGCCGTAGCTTCACCATAATCAGAAAGTGGCCCGAGTCGACGTTTGCGCCCCTGTACGTACGTACGTCGATGATATCCGAGAAGTGCATTCCGTCTATGAGAACGTGGTCTTTTTGGGAATATGTCTGCTGTGGTGATCTCCAGGTCTAGCTGAAATGAGATTTGTGCTGGAAGAAGGTGCTACGGATGTTTATGTGCCTCGAGGATGCGAAGTTTATGAGCCGGAGGCCGTTGTCGTTGGTTAGCTGGTGGACACTAAAGCTTCCAATCGTAGGTTTATAGGACTCCTCTCGCCCGACCTGAGCATTTAGGTCTCCGATGACGATCTTCACATCATGTTGTGGGCAGCGGTCGTACTCCCTCTCGAGCTGCGTATAGAAGGCGTCCTTGTCGTCATCACTTAATAATGCTCAGGTTGAAGAAACGTCCACGTATCCTCAACCTGCACATCCTATCGTTGATCGGCCACCATCCGATCACACGCTTCCTCATAGCACTCATAACAAGTAACGCCGTACCGAGCTCGTGCTTGTCTCCAACACTCTGGTAGATCATGCAATCGCTGCGGTAGCGGCGCTCCGAAACTCCCTTCCAGCGAACCTCTTGAAGTGCTACTATCTCGAAGCCGCGGGCTCTCACTTCCTCTGTGAGTATTCTGGTACTCCCGGGTGATGTAAGAGACCTGCAGTTCCATGTACCGAGTTTCCAATCGTAGTCCTTTTTCCGTTGCGAGGGTCGGGCATGATTGGTCCAAATCGATATTTCATCTTGGTGACTATTCGTTGCAGTTATACAGGGGGTGGCTTGCAAGGATTCTCCCCCCGCCTCCTACCTCGTCGGAGGAACAACGCATCGTAGCTGTTTTACGTCTCGTAAGATGCCATCACAGGGTGTACAGCCGCCCCTAACTACTACCAGGTAGCAGTCCATTCCACCTCTCAATTCAGCCTTGCCGCCTATCCGCCCAAGGGGGTGGGTTTCTCCGTGTACCCAAGCTTGGATATTTAGACGACAAGTTACCGTTCTGTACGTCGCGGACGTATTCAGTAGGAGTTGAGGAGGAGAGCCTGTGGTAGCCTTCAGGAGGCGCAGCAATACAGCATCTAAATAAGATATCCATAAAAGTAAACGTCGATGGGCTTCCAATCTACAAGAGCTCAAAGGACGAGTTATGGCCAATACTTTTCAATATAGAAGAAGCTTCAAGTATACAACCAATGGTAATAGGGATCTATTGCGGAAAAAGTAAGCCCAGTAATGTCGGCTTATTTCTGAACCCGTTCGTCGCTGAAATGGAGGATGTGCTGAAGCATGGTGTGGTGATCAATAGCCACACCTTTGCAGTCTCCATTCGTGACTTTATATGTGATTCCCCAGCCAGAGCTTTTATATAAGATATTAATCTTATTAAATAAATGTAATCATTTTGAGCGTTAAGATAATATTGTAAGTAATTGTTTTACTACTGCTAATTTCAACAACCATTTTGGTTGCCAAAAGTGCATTACAGTGGGGGATGAAGAAATGTTTGGTAGGATGGCGTGATGGAAAGTTCGGTAGCTTCAGGACAAAATGGGCTTTGAATGATGTGCCTGAAATCTCAAATCTTCTGATATTTGCGGATTGCGTATCACGTTATGAGTATGCACATTTTCTCGATTTGGCAAATTCGCTTCTTTTGCACTTCGTTGACTGTTACGGACATACATACGGAAATGAGTTCAATGTTCACAATTTAAGTCATTTGGTAGACGACGTAAAACGCTTTGGCATACTGTCTAATTTTAGTGCATATCCTTTCGAAAGTAAATTGTAACAGATTAAAAATTTAATTCGATCTGGATATAAACCGTTGGCACAAATAGCTAAACGCATCAACGAAATCTATGAATTCGGTGAACAAAAATTCTCTACACAATCTTCAAATCCACAATTGAAACAGCCAATTGTGAAAAAAAGTAATATCGCTAGCAATTCAACTGATATTAATATCGCCAAATATGTATGCGTAGAGTTTGGGGATTATTGTTTGAAAATGATAGCAAAAATAAGTGGTTCTTAACTAAAGAAAATGAAATAGTAGAAATGAAACATGGTTTAGAGTCCAATGATACTATTTCGATTCACGGAATACCAGTCAACGATCTGAGGTTATTTTTCGAAAAACCAATAAGATCCTCCTATTTAAACATTTATGTTTCATCTTTGACACAAAATTTGCAAAATGCTCGAAATTCGTCTTGATTTCATTTAAACATTTACAAATTTTAATTCCGCAAGCATTTTAGAACTGTTCAACGGACACATTAAACGGAGACTTCACTAGCGTCATCTGGTGAGCACGAGGTGTGCTGGGAACTTACGGCCAGCCTATACACACTGTCGCTAGATGGCACTGCTGGGCATTTCCGAGCTGTAGCAGCGACATCTGTGGAAAAGTAGAGTAAGTAATTGTACACTACACTTGTACACAACATTAGTCGTATGCAAAATGAAGTCTGGTTAAAAACCGGTTCACCGAAACGGTTCTTCAAGGTCATAAATCACGCGGGTCCGGGGCTGAAGGTCATCGAACCGGTCAAAATAACCGGTTCTCCGAAACGGTTCTTGAAGGTCATACTAAGGTCATAAATCGTAAATCACCGGGGTCTGTTCCAGCGAACCGGTTATGCCGTAAATAGTCCTGGCGCCATCTGGTGGCCTCACTAGCGTCATCTGGTGTCGTATTTTTTCACATTTTCTTTGTTCCAAAGTCGTTACTTTGAAAATGTATATGAAGAAATAACACTTTCAACGATGTAAAATGCGTCCGGGATTCTAAATTGTAAATGTTTAGTTATTTTTACAAGTTTATAAATATATATTGCTTTTTTATGAACTATGTATATCTATAACAAAGAATGTTTGCAAGTTTATAAATATATATTGCTTTTTTATGAACTATGTATATCTATAACAAAGAATGTTTGTTTGTTCGTGAGGCTAAAACTCAAAGCCGGCTGGACCAATCTTCATGATGTCTACGTATGATTTGTTACTTTTTACCCACAAGAAAGGTTTAGGAAAAAAGATAATTTGAAAATTCCTATTTACTATTCCTATTCGATTTTTGGCCCAATAAAAACAATGAAAATGTTAGAAAATTTCGGAGGAAAAGCCAGCACGCCAGAAAATACGATGAAGGCTTTTAATAAAAACAAATTTAAATTAGAATGAGTATTTGTTAGTTTTTAAATCTAAATCGCCTCAAAATCGGTTGAGCCAATCTAGGCGATGTAAACGGATTATTTGTTTGATTTTACTCTTGGAAGGTTTAAAGAAAAGAAAACTTTAAAATTCGCGAAGGTAAAGCCGGAAAATGGAAAGATTTGTAAAAATTGCTTGTTCCATACAATACATATATACGATTCACATACGATTTGACATAAAACTAAGAAAACGCTTAGCCAATCTTAACGATGTTTTGAATGATTTTTTCCTCCTTATCCATAGCGATTGAAATTGTAACAAATTACGAGTCCGTATTCACAGATAATCGAATTATTTCATCATCAAGCGATTGATTAACCTTCAGGTCTACGACCAAAAATACCTACGTTAACATACGACTGCCTATCCAGGTAAGCCATACATTACTTATATATTTTGTTCTAGAAGCCGCAGTGATTTGAAATTTTCAGTGATGATACTTGAGAATGTTTTCTAACACATCCCATTTAAATAATAATATTAAAAATTTTGTAAGTAAGCAATTTTTTTTATTCAAATAGTTGTATTTTTTATACTTCTTAATTTCCGCTGAAGAAACTTCTTGGTGTTTAGGAATATGTTTGCGCACGTAGAATTATAGCTGGTTAAAAACCCTATGATATGTCCTTGAGTTCCAATGCTTTGTTTTTTTTCAATATTAGTTTTTTTTTAATTTTAGAGACCCAGACCTCTGCGGTCATTAGTCTCTCTTTTTTCAATAATAGTGTATTATTAATATTGCACGAGGCGAAGAAACGTATGCTCAATCAATAACGATAACTTTGCAACAACCATTCATAGAACGGATAAACATTTTTGTAAACTAGGTCAGTCTCAAATACCATGACTTATCCAACTACCCGTAAACTAGCCTTAAGAAACGGTATAAATAAATCGTTGTCAAAATTTATATTCTCCTTAAGCTCATTTCCTTTTGCTTTATTTTTTGTTCGTTGCTGGGGAAAATAATGAAAAGAATTTTAACTATGACAAAACCATTGTCAGAATTACGATTACATAATAAATTAAAACAAAAACGAAGGAGACACTTTGCTTAGACGTTACCGTGATGTACGGAGCTCTTCACATGAAGCGGAATTGGAAACAGAATTGAAATCGATCGATTTGAGGCCATAGGGCGAAGCAACGAAACACAGAAACACAAATAAAATACACCTGCTCCAATGCACTCATACTTTGTTCTATTATTTGCTTTTCTTTCACGTCAGAATTATACACGTCACTTAGTAAAAATCATGAAACGATACCACAGTGGTGCAGAAAACCGAAAAAAATTAAGCAAACTGATGAGTTTTTGGCAACACAGAAAAACTCTTTGTATAAATTCTTAAACGTTAACGAACGGGAACTCAACAACCAACTACTAGCAATAGGAAGAGGAACCAAGAACACAAGATATTGGGAAGAATAAAAAAAAAAATAACGGTGAGCAGAAGCAGTTAGAGAGCATTCTGGAATATTACGTGATTTTTTTCTAGTGCACAACGATGAAAACAGAAGCCAGATTGTGGCCCAAGCGGAAAATTCTGTTTGAACAATAATGTGCACAAAGTAGTAATGTACACTGCGCCCCAAAATGAACCCCAAATGAAATGATAGCCTCACTTAGTTATTTCTGTGCAGGGAAAATACCAAGCATACAATTTTTTTCAAAAAATACACAAATATTTGTAAGTATACAATGACTACTTTGCATAAATATTGTTGAAGAAAACGAATGAACAATCCCTTTTTTAGCAAGAAACTAAAATCAGTGGTGTCCCAAAATGATACCCTCACTTAGAATTTTGATTAAATTATCAACAAAAATAGCATAAATGGATTCAAAAGTCATGATATAATAATCAGTGGGTCTTCCATTACGATTTATTGCTTGGAAAATTCGTGATGGCATGCTCTCCGATAATTTTTCTAACGTATTTACTGATAAGGAACGCCAAGCATTTCGGATAGCAAGTTTAAGGTCCTTTATGGTCTCGTAATGTCTCCCATCTTCATAAATCTCTTGAGCTAGCCTTCCACAAACATTTTCTATTGGATTAAGGTCTGGGGAAACGGCTGGCTAAGACATTGTTTTGATACCCGACCGTGCATGGTGAGTTCTTGGTGTCTTGCGTGCGTGCCCGGCAGCATTTTCTTGAATTGAATTGAAAGCAACTTAAAAAATCCTCCGATTATCACGCGAGGAAAGATTTTGAAGACGACCAGGAGACTTCTGAACCCCATATTAACTGGAATCTTTTACATAATCGTTAATGACGTTTGTGAATCTATTTATTAGCACACCAATCTCATGATTTGACTTGCCATTAAAGAGAGAGACTTAAAAAATACTTTTGGCAACTGATAACGTGGCTCGGAACTGGGTTGCTTTGTTTATTTGAATGATTTTTGAAGTGAGGCTATCATTATGGGACACTCCATTTTTTAAATTTTTGACCAAAATGTTATAATTAAATTTTTTTTCTGATAAAATAGAAGTGAAACACATTTCTTTTAGATTAAGGAATATGTTTCTGTCGTTTATTTTACCTTGCGATCATTTAAAATAGCATATGAGTGAAAAAACTGGGTGAGGCTATCATTTTGGGACGCAGTGTAGCTTTGTGGCCTAAAATGTTATCCGATGACGATATTGAGTATGTAGTTCAGATGCCTAAGTAACACATACAGTATGTCCCATAAAAAAATGCGAAAATTTTCAATGCTTATTTTTGGGTAGCTTTAAACGTTATTTTTACCGTGATAATGTGCGTGTGTAATCATCTGGTAGTATACTATGAGATGATGTAATCAAAAAAGTGATTTTCGAGTAGTAAAGTTGAGAAAATTGTACATTAAGGAGATTGTGACTAGTTTACTGCTCGCCCAAAAGCCCGTAACACAAATTGTATCGATCGTGGGATGCCACCTGGCTACTGTTTACTGTATCCAACGATCACTCCTTGATGGACCACATCCCACGAAGCCAGGAAGTGGCCATCCACGGTCCACTCCCACGCCGAAGGTCATCAGATCAATGAGAGCTTGAGTGAGACAAAATCGTAGCAGATCGATCCGAAAATTGGCTAAGGAAACCGATATTTCAAAATCTACCATGCATGGGTGAACCAAACATGACTTGAAATGATCGTGCAGAGTCAGAGTAAAGCGTCACCTTGTAACAGACCGAATCAAACAACTACGGCTGGAGTTCTCGACACGTTTGGTGTCAACATCAAAACAAAAGAATACCGTCATCGTATTCTCTGTTGAAAAAATGTCCATTGTCGATCCCGTGTCTAACACACGTATAGACAGGTTTGTATCGCCGAAGAAGGTTGAGGATATTTCAGAGAACCTGAAAACCAAGTTTACAGCCAAAATTCGGAAGGAATCATAGATTTTGAGATCATTGCGCCCAATAGCTTTAAAATGCCTTCAGCATTTATCGAAGCTGAATTAAAATTACATATATATCGAGGTAAATATGAACATTTTGAAGGACCACGTTCTGCCATGGATAAAAGCTAGCTTTGGAGCACAAAACACGTCATTTTCCAATAGGATGGAGCCCCGTGACATACCTCGAAAAGGACTCAAACGTGGCTGAAGAAAAACATGGAATTTTGGGCAAATAGATTTGACCTCCCACCAGCCCGGACTTGAATCCATTGGATTAAACAACATGGGCCCATGGTCTGGTTAAGGCCTGTTAACGTTCTAGCACCATTGTTGGATCCCTGACACCTTCAATTGCCGAGGCATGGATCTCGAAAACTGACTCATACATTGAGAAGGTATGCTCTCGATTCTGTCCCCGTATGGAGGAGGCGATCGAGAAAAATGGTATACCTAATTATTAATGTAATGATTAAAGGCTTAAAAAACTAACATAACAATTTGTTTCATTATTTTGTTTGAAAAAAATTATTTGAATCTAAGGTACTGATTTTCGCATTTTTTTTATGGGACATACTGTAGTATGTGCGTTCTTTATAGACGATCACAACAAACCAGTAGAATTGGCATTAAACTCATAGAGGAAAGAATAAAAGAAGAGGGATACTGGAGGGAAGTTTTAAAAATAATATTATCCACTATAAAATTATCAAGTCGTCTTGGATTAGGATTTCAAGGCCACGATGAGAGTAAGGAGTCCAGTAATAAAGGGAATTTTTTAAACTGCCTACAATATCTTAGTGATTATGATGATTTTCTATAATTACATTTGAAAAACTATGCTCATCAAGGTCGCGGGAAGGTAAATATGCGGTGAGTTCGTAGGTTTACTTGCAAATGAAGTGCAGCTGAACATAGCAGAGGAGATAAAAAAAATCCTAAATAGACCAACTTGTCATAAGATATGTTTCCGGAGGTACACAGGAAAAAATCATTTATTGGAATTGAAAATCATGCCATGTTATTATGTGAAAAAAAATTATTCACCTTACATTATCAATTATTTGCGTAACGAAACACTAAAGAAGCAATCAAGAACAAGGTGGTCGGATAGAGCTGATGCTGTATTAGCATTTCAAATTGGGTACATGAACGTAAAAAAATGCTTTAATGGATAGAGAAGCAAAACTTACAACATTGGATACATCTTCTTTACTGAAGAAAATGCAGAAACATTAAACAGCGTTCATGACTATTATATACTATTATATACTGCACAGAATTAATGCAACAAGCAAATCTCTGTAAACGCTAGAATGCGAAATGGTGAAGGGTTCCGCACTGTTGAAATCGTTGATAAATTTCATAAATAATTTTAGAACTGAATTTGATAAGGTAGAGAATGAGGCAACAGAGTTATACAAATCACGTTTTGAAGCAGAAAACAGTATCAAACGGCGAAAATAATTATTCTCTAAGAGACAGTTCTAAGATTGATACATGTATGTTATATGTGATAAAATAAGCATTCAACTACAACAGCCTGCAAAAAATATGAGTTAGTTTTGGAACCTTTTCGATTTCTTTATGTAAATATAAAAGAAGATAAAAAAAATGACTGGTGAAAACTGCCAAAACTCTTATGTCTATAAAAATGAATGTTCGTGATGCTAAAACTCAAAATCGGCTGGACCAATCTCGATGACATTCCCAACGGAAAGCCGGAAAATGGGAAAATTCCCAAAAAAAGCCGGAAAATTCGAAATTTTGTAAAAATGACTTTTTCAATATAAAAAATAGTTTACTGTCTATAACGGATACTGAACAACGACGAGACTAATTCGTACAAAGTTTTCTGGTGGTTGGTTTCTTTTGACTCAATTAAGGATTTATAAGAATGAATATTTTTAAAAATTTCCAAGAAAAAGGAAGAAAACTGGAAAACTCGAAAAAACGCTCTTTCCATACGAAAAATTATATAAGAGATATTGTTTGTTTGTAACGCTAATATTTAAAATCGGCTGAGACAATCCTGATGTCTTGGGATGATGTTCCTTTTTAACCTCGAAGAGTTAGAAAAAAAATGGGAAATTCCCTAAGGAAAATCGAGAAAATGGGAAGAATTGTAAAAACGGCTTTTTTCCATGTAATAAAATCAAATATTCACAACTAAAACTAAGAAACTCAATCTTTACGATGTTGTGGGATCAATTGTTCCTTTTGGGCCAAACAAAACTTACGGAAGTTCAAAAATTACAAATGAAAATCAGAATTTTCGAGTTAAATCTGTACTGGATCGTGAATTGTAACGTGCGTGTTCCTGCACTAGGACACCTAGGAATTAGAAATGAACAAATTCCCTCCCGGTATTTTGAAATATGCTTCATCGAAAATTGAACTTATTACAAATTTTTATATGAACTTTGCGCATAGTATCGAAACTACGTTTGGTTTAAAAAAACTGATGCCATTGGACCATTGCACTCATATAAATTGTTTGATTGTGACGAAGACGAAGTCAAGAATCATTTAGCAGAATTTTATAACATTCTATGGATTTGATATGATACCGATATACCGTGTCTTAAAGATGAATCTGTTATTGGTATGTGTTGACATCACCGAATATTCCTTTGAGTTCCAATGCTTTGGAGTTTTAATATTAGCGTGTTATTAAAATTTGACGAGGCGAAGTTCGTTGGGTCAGCTGGTATTTTATAAATTACAATTTTTGTTTTAAACAACTTTACGTTCATTAAAATTACCTAGGCTTTGTTAAATATTTGAAAAAAAATACGGTTTACACGTTTTTAAAGCAAGGATCTCTAAAATGTGAATCAAACGTCCTTATAAAAAGTTAGCAAAAATGATGCAGAGGTCGATACTGGCAAAGAAACTCGTAACAAATTACCTAAAGTTGTTTAAAACAATGGAACATAGCTGGGAAACGATTGGAGTCATTTTTATTAATCCTTTGTTAAATTGGCGAACGTTGGCAAAAAGTTGATTAGTAAGTTGCGTCAGAATAAAGTTGCCACTTTCATATGTAAACGTTTTATACCTTAAATGTTTGGGATGTTCCAAATAGTTTAAATGGACATCAATGTGATAAAAATGCGTTTGCTATAAGTGCTTAAGCAATTTAAAAACAAAATCTTGTGTTCCAACAACTAATTATATCATGGCATCAAACAAACTATTCAAAAGTTGAAGGGAAAATGTGAATTTTGTGCCTGTGTGGACAGGCCTAGTTAGGTCGCAATACATTGGGGATATTAAGTTAGCTGTATTTAGTAAATAGTAACTGTATTTAGTAAATTAACATGGTAGGCAACCCATCGTACTGCTGACCGAGCTTACCGCATCATCAAGTCATCAACCAATCATTTTCGATTAAAATACTGAGGCTGTAGGCAATAGTTTTTTTCCTAGAAGTTTGGTTGATCTCTTTACTCTGGATTTCTATCCTCTTCAAATAAAAATAGGAACGAACGAAACAGTGTGGCAGTAATGAGAATTTCAATGTTGTTTTGTGGTGTTGCTCCGCTCGTCACATAACAGGATCGTGGGTTTTGGCGCATCATTACTGGCGCTATGCAAACAGGCGTCTTGAGCCACAATGCGATGGTAGCACAATTTTCTTTTGAGTCTGACATGATCATCGTGCACGATACAGTGGATTATTGTGATGCTGCTCTCTCTCTCTCTCTCTCTCTCTCTCTCTCTTTCTCTCTCTCGCTCTCTCTCTCTCTCTTTCTCTCTCTATCTGCAGCTTCCCGCTTCCGATTTCATAACTAACCCGTCGGCAATGGCGAGAAGGAAGCTAGGAATTGAACTTGTCTTCTCACGCGCACATGGTGTCTTGAGGTTTGCTACCGGAGTTTGAATGTTCGATAATAGCCACGAGAGAATCGAAACTACGTACAGTAGCTCAATAAACTATCTTTATTCAACCATTGCTTTGGTTATCGTTCTGTCATTGATTTTTTTTTGTATTGTGTACAAGTTTGTTAGACAAATAAATAACATTCTTCAAACATTTATGCAACCGAAAACAAAATTCATCAGTGAAATACAATCATACGAATATTCAATCCTAAACCATCCACAAACGTTGCATTAGTTTAACGATTTGATAAATTAAAAAAAAACCTTATCCAGCGTGTAAAACTAGAAGCAGTAAAGAGGAAACATTTGCAACGAGTGAAAGAAATGTTCTAAAACCGTATAATTTTACATACGGGAAGGGAAGTTGCCATCATTTTGACTGTAGACAATTTTTGTTTCCAGGTATTTTACCGCGATGCCCACGAGAAGAATAATTAAAGCTGTAATTTCAATAAATTGCTTATTTTCAACTGAATATTTTCATCTAGAACCTTTAGATAAAAACCAATCCAGTCCGATAAAAAATATTTTCCACACATGGAGACACAACGACGCTCGCGATAGCTCCGGCGATCGTAGATTAGATGGATTCACTAAAAGCCGTGGGCTTCACGCCAAAAGGTGGTAAAAGGTGTAATAAAACAGAATGCCAAACCCATAAGTTAAAGCATATTTGGACGGAAATAAATTCTTTCCATTCTTCTCACTTCTTTGTCATTATGACCGAAATCCAAGCGCATTCCAAGTGGCGTACAAACGTTGCTTCCTGTTTTTGTTCGGAACTAGTTTTCTTACCAACGCAAACCGTCTGTGGCAATCTGTGTCGACTATTTGTTTTGCTCCGTCCTTTTTCGGTATGCGGTAGCAGCTTGCAATGGCTTATTAACGATCGTCAAAAGAAGTCTTGCAATACTAGTGTCCGCTTCCGAGGTTAGTAAACTGTACCAGAAAAGCTCTCTCCAAGAGTCTTTTTTATCGAAAAACTAGTTTTCCTCTGGCACATACCGGGCCACTTCCCAGGAAGAAAATGAGAGTCAAGTGATAGTTTGTGTGTATACCTAGTTTTCAGCAGGATCAGCATACTGTTACGTATAGATGCTGCAAGTGAGTGAAGATCTCGATCAACTAAGCGCATGTTTCCGTTTTCCGCAACCATTTCGCGCCCTGCATCGACGACAGATAAATGTAACATTAAATTCGTCTATGTGATGCGGCTTGCCTACGGCGCACATGGGGTAGCTGAAGAAAAAGCTAAAAATTGGGATCGTCAAGCGGCACCATGCATGTTCCATTGGCCAACGATCGATACGTCGGTACGCCTCGTAACAAGTGGATTGACTGACTGGGCCAGCCCAACCTGATTTAGGAATACGCATGCACTTTCTTCGCCTTGAAGAAAAGTAATGTTTTCGTAGAGATATTGTTTAGATCGTTATTATGCAATAGATTTCTGAATGAAAAGAATGAAACGAAAGGAGCTCTGTATAACAAGATAACCTTATAAACATGTCCTTCATCGCCTGGGTGGACCGCCAAATAGGTGACAGTTCAATGATGCCGGCATTTCTAGGGTAATGAAAAACTAACAACATTACATCATTTCCTCTAGGAAGATCTATTATCGCTCCTGTTGCTTCATACCATTTCTCCAAATGATACACTCACCTGGTGTTGTAGCTAGTTCGAAAAGAAAAAGGATAACTAATTCAATCCATGAAGTGTTTTATTCGTTTTCTTTCACCTAACTCTACCTGATGGAACAACTTTTACTCGAAGCCTACATGTCTTATTTACTATGCTTTGAAGAAAAATGTGCAGTTGAAACAAAACACTTTCCTAGTGGAATATACTCAGAATTTGTGTCGCTATTATTCAAGGTTGTTGTGAGTTTAATCGTTGCATTCACATTTTTAATATAAGCCATTTTATTTATGCGAATACTCTTACAGCATGAATACAACAATTTTAAACATTAAAATACTTATACTACTTTTTACCGTATGTTTAATTTAAGCTGTTAAAACATTAGTTTCTTTTTTCGTGTCACAATCAAAAGTGATGAAAGTCTAAATAATATTGACACGCAAAACTCTTCCTCTTCCTCAAGTGTATAAAAGAGCATCGGCTATGGAATCTGGCAAAAAATAATCTTTTTTGTCCCGCAGTACAGACAGTTTAGCAAAAAATGGCGTAGTCTTTTAATGGTTGTTTCTGCCACACGTTTCCTAAAGTAGGTGACGCTGATTATGTAATTCATCTTTCACAGTGTGTTGTTTCCCTTTTGACCCACTTAATTGAAACTCTTGAAAAGAGAAAATTAGGTTGTCCTGGAGTTGAGGTGAGCACAAAATAACAAAGCTAAGGTTGATCCATGGACATCCATTATCGACTCGCAACACAGCCGCACCAGCACTGTTCAAAAAGGAAATAGCATTTCCTGTTTCTTTGAACTCTCAAACTTACAACCTCTGTGCCATCATTTGTATTTCCCCGCCACAAAGGCACAAACTGCATCTATTGCATTGCCACTGTGCCGATTGTGCTACACGCGGCGTGCAAAGTGAAAGTACATTTGCGAAGACATGTTTTCTACTCTCCTTTTAAAGAATCTGATAGCAGATGGAATGCAGCATGCTGGAAGCAGGGCTACCACGACCCTTTCTGGCAAAGCGTCACGAATCGAAGGAAGGTGGGATACTCGCTTGACGACTCAGGAGACCAGCATGTTTCCGAAATGGCAACAGCCTCCGTCGGAGTTGGTCATACCCCCGGACTTACCACACGCCACTCGACTGTCGTTGGCCTTTTCCTCGTTATCGCGCAGTCTGGATGATAGTGGAAAGCATGAAGACAGCGAGTTCCCGAAGGAGAACCAGTTGTGGCTCGGTACGATCCCGAGTGTGTTACCTTTACTCCAACCATTGGGTCCTGTTTAAAGCTTTCTTACGTCATAGCGGCACAGTCACGGTAACTTGTTTTCCGCTTGCCGTTCCTATATTACATAACCTTCCTCTCGACGAATCTGGCTACAAATGTTCCTTTTTGATCAAAACGGATCAATTACGTTCCTTGAAATAAAGGGTAAGGCAAGTTTTGGGCACATATGCCATAGTGGTCCTAAAACCGTTCCGTTAAAAATTAAATGCCTGTTTTTTTGTTTAATATGTATGAATTGGCGTTGATTCTTCCCTTTGCAAATTATGTTCTATATATTAAAATTGTAAAAATAACGATGTCACTGTGAAATTTCTTATCCAAAATCTATTCATTTTAAAAGTTCAGTTCAATAGTTAGCTATAGCTGCGATGTTTTATTAAGACGGCTATGATTATAATACTAGTTAGTTTTTTTACGTTTATTAACTTAGTTCGTTTTCATTCAGAAGTGCAGAAGTATTTAAATTATAGAAAGTGTACAGATTAGTGAGCTGATGCATTGGGTGTATTAGCAAACTGGCTGATCTACAATAAGTTCTAGTAAACCACATCTTAAACGTTATTAAACTATTACTAAAATGGTAAAATGGGTAACGATTGGTTGCTATTTCTAAACTATTGGATTACTCTTTATGAGGAAGTTTAGACTGATATACTTGCCTGTAATATGATAGCTATAATATTAACACTTTCACTCAAGTCAGGCAGTGCACACAATTGAAGCGACCTTAATCAGAGCTTCAATTGTGTCCTAAACCAAAGAGTGATTTAAACACTGCATCGTTGCAACATAATGATCCGAACATACTGGGCGAGTCGATACAGTACTTACAATTCCATAACCAATCAGATACTTTTCCAGCACGGTAAAATCATGACGCACTCAAGTTCGAACTGCACGTATATTGTGTAATAAAAATCCTTCCACCTGACAAATTTCTATTCAAACCATATGAACAGGTTCACCCCACAACAGTGTGCTTGCACCTATCTTGGACGCACGTACCGATTTTTAAAGTAGTTTTTATTACTGTCTGAACGGACCAATGGGTTTTATGTTTTATTTATGACTTCCTTTCGGGATTCAAAAAGTTGAGAAACAAATCTAGGTGATATATAAGCACAATAAAATTGTAGTTCAAGGACAATACGCTTGTTAACATTGCACTAAAGTTTAGTCGAGCACTAGTTGAACATATTAGAAATCGTTAGTCTTAGGATACACGAGTGGTTCTTCTTCTTGGCGTAACGACCTTGTTGGTCATGCCTGCCCGTTAAGGGCTTACGATACTTTTACCCTTTTGTGTGCGTTGATAGTCAGTCCTCTCGTACAGGGGAGGGTCCGGTCTCGGTTGGGATTCGAACCCACGCCGTCGAGGTGGTGAGCCCTGGCGCGCATGGGCCTATTTTCTAACCGGAGTGGTTATATCAATCGGATATCTTCAAATGAAACTCAATCTCCCCGAAGATTTGACAATCGTTGCAGGCTGAAAGACTGAACGGTTAGTGGAAAGACAAGCTAAAAGCACCGATGGAGTAAGAGAGTAGGATCGTGAATTTTAATGTCGTTTTCATATGTAACACAACAGAAGAGATGTTAGAGAATCGGTCTATGTACATTTGAGGTAGTTTTCACCAAAACTTATGGCTTATAATACTTTTTGTCCGATCTCGGATGGCATTGGAACTCACGCCGTCAAGGCACTGTGGCATCAAATAATCAGTCAGAGAACATGGTAATTAAAAAACCTGAAAGAGCAATTGACCATAAGAAATTAAGACAAATGTCTTTTAAAATGTAAAAATGTGTCTAAACTCTTATATTTGTAGTTTTATTTCCTGTTAACGATTTTTTCCGATTATTCAATTATAATATTTTTGTGTTGTTTTTAATCATTCAGGTATATTTATGTATGTATTATTTATATATTATGTATATTTATATATGTATTATTTATATAATATACCTGAATGATTAAAAACAACACAAAAATATTATAATTGAATAATAGGAAAATTGTGTTAAATGTTGACTTTGATAATAAAGTTTAATTTATTGTGAATTTTATCACATGTGCATCAACCCATTGTAAGATTAGAAAATAAGCAACCGATTTCCTCAACAACGGCCTTGAGATATACTAAACAGAAAAACGTCGTCCAAACCGCAGTTATGCGGAACGAAAGCTGACCCGGAGGCAACGTCCCTAACTGTCTCTCCCAGAGTTGTCTGCTTTCGGCGGGATATCCTGCTCGTCCGGTCCAAAAAAGATTCCGACCTGTCCTGAGCGGTTCTCTGGAGCAGTGTGTTTCACGGGGGTTGATGCCAGGATGACATAATATCTGAAGCTGGCAAGTCGCGAATCGATTACGCAAACCCGGCGCTCACACACCGACACGACCGTTTTAAGCCGGGTGCTGTAGGGTTGACATTGGTCGGTGGTAGCGGAACTTGGCGCCGAACTCGGCGTTGCCGTCGGCGAAAGAAGTGCCGTACGTTAAGCGAATGGATTGGAAGTAAATGGAAAAGAAAGGTGGAAGCATTCACCGCTGACACAGTTCAGTTAGTTTCGTTGCGGTGGAGTCTGGGTCGATGATGGGAAATGCTTCGTCATTTTGCGCACAAGCAGCAGGGAGGTAGGAAGGGAACCGTCGTTTGCATGGCGCGAAGGACGATTAGAGGCATTTAATGATCACATTTTACAATAACTTGGAAGCTGATTTAGCAACTCTTCAACTATTTGAAAATTATGAAAGTAGTATTATCTTTTTCAATACACCGCGTTACATAGCGTAATGATGTGATAATGTGTTTATAAAGAGGAAGTTACTGAACTTTGAAGATTTTAAATTATCAATTAAAACACAATAACTTGTTTCTACCTGATTAATAAAAATTGAACAGTTAAACGGGCTTCCTAATCTTCATTCCCTTTTAGCCTGCGCATGTGCCTCATTTGTCCGGATTTTACTTTCATCCGTGAGTCCGCACTACGGGAACGTGTGTATTTCGAATTATCGTGAATGAGACTTTTTTTCATTTCTTGATTTGTAAACAAACACCTCGTGGGCCTTTCCCGAAGTGAAGCATTTTCTCTCTCTAGCTCGTCGTCTCCGTATTGCGAGATCATCTTGCGACCCCAACCATACACGGTTGTTCCAGTCCAATCCCTACCCCGAAACCCGTGCGGGAATACTAAGCTCCATTTCAACGGAGTTTGGAGCTTTCTGGGGTCTGCTGCGCCGCAACAGTATGTGTAAGTACGACGCATTGGCAGCTAAAACTCTTTCCCCAGCGGTTCGACGCGCCAAAATTACTCAATCCCTACTCCAGCGTTGGATTGGAATCAAGATCGCACACCCGGACGGAGTGAGAGTACCGACAATACTATTTTCTCCATTTCCTCCAGCTTGGAGGGGCGTCCATGTGTTTATCTATATTAAACGGTTCGGCGGATGTAAACAATTGTCAGTCAGTGTCCAACGGCTCCTAGGAGCGGATTACCACTCCGACTTAGCGCACCGAGCATCGCTTCTTCTTCGGGAAGGATGAAACCCCGATGGAACATTGTGGTTAGTGTTACCGAGCGTTACTTTCTTTACCCCATTTCCCGGTGCTCTTTCCGAGCCAAACGAAAGTGAAAAAATACAGCTGAGCTAAGCCTCCTCGGTTTCTTTGGAACATCTCACAGGAAATCGTGATAACATAATTGCCAATATGTTCGATTGCTTAATACTTCGCGACATGGTTGTTTATGCAAGTGATATAAATGGAAGCAACATCTCAGCTCAGTTCAGAGATACCACGTGTTCGATAATTGGCAAGTGAAAGTGAGTGGTTTGAGAAAAAAAAAACTAAGTTTTGCCGTCTCGTGGATTTGGAACACTCCAAGAATCCAGGAAATTAATCGCCTATTATTAAAACCACCAATTTCATTGTGTGGTAAGAGTGGATAGATTTAGCAAGAGTACTATTGTTACTATTTTTCACTGATTACATTTTTAAATAATGTTTGAAACGAAACTGTGTAGATAATACTCAAATAATATATTTGAACTTCAGTTTGTCTATAACACAAAAAAGAATTATTTTTTATATAAATTTTACGCAAAGCTTCAATCGCGCATAAAAACCTACCAAATTACTTCGTTGCACTCAATTAATTGAATTTAAGGCTACCCACTTTCATCTGCATGTGATTTTTTCTGCAGTCTTTCTATAGATTGTGCTTTATTCCGTATACTTCGGTTCCGAACATCCTTATTGCTTATTAACGGCACTTTACGGTTCATTTGTCTCATTTATTTCCTCACCCTGCTTGCACTATCTCTTCCCAGTAATGTAGTCAGCTGAAGAAAATTGTAAAACACTCATTTCCCTAACGCCAACAAGCACGAAACATGAAGCTCTGAACACAGTAACGATTTTCGTTTTGGGGATCATCAATTTGCTCCAAGGTGAAAATGAAAGCCTCTCTACGATACGATCAAGGATAGTCAAATTTCTAGCTTTATCCATGACTTTTTAGCTCACGAAAGTGTACGCCTGATTCTCCAATTAAATTTACGTCAAGGCCGAACTGCGTTCACTAATGATGTTAAAAATAAGATGAGCTTTACCATTTTTTTTTTTGGTCAAGTATACTGCTTCTAAATCTTTTTTCGTTCATTTCATTTATCATGTCATAAATAAGGTTTCTTTTATCCATTTGTAGTATGAAGTAAGTACAGCTCTAAACTCGAAGTATCAGTTGTTTGATATATTACACGTACCGAGTAGGGAAATGTATAGTACTGGTTAGTTAAAATTTAAAAAAATATATTTAAAAACCTCTAAATTCAAAAAGAAAACCGAAAATGTTAGTCAACAAAAATAAACCTATGCAAGTCTTTACTTGGCTGGAACATAGATAGATTATACCGGAACTGATGATCTTTTTGTGATACAACCTTTTCTCACACAAATGCTCATAATTTGCACGCGATCGTACTGCATCGTCTAAGAGTTCACCCAAGAGTGCATTTGGGAGGAGAGGAAAAACAATACACACACACACACGCATTTGCTACAAACCATCAAAGTGTGTCGATAATCTGGTACAATGTCCGCTCATTGTTCAACCTGCTTCCCCGGTGCAACATGGATGAACACATAAACTAATGTGTTAAAAGAAAATGATTCCATCATTTTCTCACTACATTCCCAGCCTGCATATGCAAAGAGACGGTGCCGTTGCGTTTGCGGAACGAAAAAAACCGGAATTGAGCATGCTGAGGGTTTGTCTATTAACACACAGGCACCATTCTTTTACGATGCGGTCACAGACCAGCGTCGTGGTACCAATGGCAGTTTGCAAACAGCCGGTGGATGAGAAACCGGTCCCGGCAACCGTTGAAATTAAAATCATCAACGCAGGAGATGAGTGTAAAGGAATTTCTGGCTAAGAGGTGTCTAGCACGTGTACGATTGATGACTTCAATTGGTTAAAAATTACTAAATTAAACAGAAAAATGTTCGTGCAATTTTTACATTTCATGTTTTTTGTCCAGCATTTATCCTAAAGTACACTTTGATAATCTGTGTCAAGCCAGTATGACGCGTCACTTTCGCTGTAACCAAACATCGGTTGTTGGTTATGCAAACCCTGTCCACCTACGCGTTGTTCGATGAGAAGAACTCTTTTAGAAACAGGGGAAACGCGCTTAGGGCTCGAACAAGCAAGCCGATGCTGCTTCAGCAAGGACCAACGTTGTTTGCAACGTGCCCAAGGTTAGACAGATTTGTAGAAGAAAGTAATTCCTTTCCATATACATGGCTGTATTCGCCATTATGAGTTCAGTGACTCATTTCCTTTCATGGTGTCCTCTTTGTTCCGGATGAGGCGTAGATCGGTGATCGTCATTGACGTGCGTTATGCAATTAACCAATCTCGCACGAGTAGATGTCTACCCACTTAGAGTTGAGTCTGGGAAGGTATATGTGACTTTCTGCACGTCATGGACAGTTGCTGCCATAATCATTTTTTAAATTGCAGAATAAATGGAGCTGCCTCTAAAATTTTACTTGTACTGCAAATTGTGGCCTTTTTCGTTAATCCAACATTTTTTTATAAATAAATGTTCAAGTCACATGTCTGTTATAAGATTTTCTGCTTTTCAAATAGAAGTGAAAAGCTGCGATTGGTTCACACATAACGACATACATTTTTTCAATTTCTAGTTTACGGTATGGATTGGAAAGGATTTTCCACTTCCACCCACCAGCTGGCCGAGATCCTCCAAACAGTCACATGACATGTTAATCAGCAACACACGACTCGCATACATGCGAACCATGGTTCGGTAATCGAGACTCCCGTTACAATTTGCTGCATCCGTATCCGATAATATACTGATTGTCACATCAATGGCAATCATGTAACCGTGTGATAATCGTGAACTTTCTTCTTCCACAAGGCAAACAAAATAAAGCAAAACAAAAACGAAAAATACAGAAATGTTAAGATGAAAAAAATGTATGTCTGTGTCAAGCCAGGATTCTGTGGCCGTAGTCAGAATGAAAGACTTTCTCACAAGTGTTTTATCAAGCTTCTGTTTTGAATTGGAAATACTGGAATGAATTGACCACTGAACCACTTTCCTTCGGTTTAGCTTATTCGAGGGTCAAGCATCCTCGTAAGCTATTGTAATGATCACATGTTCGAGGTTATGTTCAAAACTAATGATCGTTATTTAATTTTCAAACGTTTTTCCTACGATTCCTCTTTTCTACAGGTTACTATCACCTTGATAGTACAGATACGGACAGCGCTAGTAATAGCAAAAGCCATTATCGACCAAAAGGCGGAGGAAACCCAAAATGTTAACGTACCAGAACAGGCACAAAAACGCATCGGCTACGACTATCCGTCCCCAGCACTGCCAGTAACGTTCGACGATCATCAGCACGATGAACATGCGGCACCGGTGCCTTTACTGCAGCAGGAAACGTTAGTCGAACATCAGCCCGAGCACGAGGAGCACCACCACTTCGAGGAACACCTGCACCACGAGGAACACCATGATCCGGGCTACTGGAAGAAGAAGCTCATCTGGAAGGAGGGATGGAAGAAAATTTGGAAACCGGGCAAAAAGCAAATTTGGAAGCCTGATTGGAAGAAAATCTGGAAGCCAATATGGGTACCCACGGAAATACCGGTTTGGAAGGACACTCAGGTTCCGGCATGGAAGCAAATCTGGAAACCGGTTTGGAAGGAGATTCAGGTTCCGGCGTGGAAGGAGATCCAGGTCCCTGACTGGAAGAAGATTTGGAAGCCCATCTGGGTGCCTATAAAGGTGCCGGCGTGGAAGGAAATACAGGTACCGGCCTGGAAGCAAATTTGGAAGCCCGTGTGGAAGGAAGTACAGGTACCCGATTGGAAGGAGGTTCAAGTTCCGGCCTGGAAGCAGTACTGGTATCCGGAGTGGATCAAGGTAGGCATACCGGGCGAGAAGTTCCTTGGCAAGGACCACGACGGCTGGGAGTACACCAGCCACGATCTGTGGAAGAAGAAGCTGGTCTGGAAGTCGGGATGGAAGAAAATCTGGAAAACCGAGCAAAAGCAAATTTGGCGTACGGACAAAAAGCTCGAGTGGAAGGCGGCCTGGAAACAGATTTGGCATGCAGCCAAAAAGCAGGTTTGGGTTGAAGACAAAAAGCTCGGCTGGAAGGAAGCCTGGAAGCAGGTGTGGAGGACGGAGAAGAAACAGATTTGGGTTCCGGAAAAGAAGCTCGAATGGAAGGCGGCTTGGGTTCAAATTTGGAAGCCCAGCAAAAAGCTCGTCTGGGCGCCGGACAAGAAGCTTGAATGGAAGGAAGCATGGAAGCAGATTTGGGTTCCGGATTGGAAGGAAATTTGGCTGCCAGCCTGGAAAAAAATCTGGAAACCGGTGTGGATTTCGGAATGGTTCCCATCGCCCGATCATCACGACCATCATCATCATCACGAAGAGATCGAGCACAGTGGCTGGGCTAGGAAAGATGATACCGATGGGAAGGTACTTTTCAAGCGCAGTGACAATGGTACGGCACATCCCAAGGCCATCGAAGACCAGCTTTCGGCGGGATCCGCCAAAACTTCCTCGGTCCTTGCGAAAGGCGACGCAACGGAAAATAAAACGGAACTCCGGTTTCCTTCGTGAAGGGTTCCGAGTGCGTGCTATTAGTGTACCACTAGCCTATCTGAACACAAAGTCATCTTATTTATAGCTAGATTTTATTTCTTTACTTAGAGAGGTAAGCAAGTCTACCTTATTACACTGTGTACCAGGTGTAGCTACACTGTGAAAATGAAATCGCATGCTGAGCAAACGGTCCTTCGAAGTGATATACGAGCGATCCGTTAAAGACTAGAGTATTGTTTTTTTGCATAGGTCCAGCCATTGTTGAAAAAATAAATGAAACAAATGTAATTCAAGCCTCTGTCATCAACCCGCACAATCTTGTAAAAAGCTAAAATTCATTCAAACTACCCAAATTTTACTAAACGTTTGGCTTCATCTTTGCAGTTTGTTTGAATTGGAATAAAAAAAGGATAAACATTTATTTGTTTTCAGCGATCTAATAAGTATTGATCCAAATGGTTCAATTTTTGTTAATAAAATATGTCGAAAGATGTACCCTAATAGTGTGTATTCTAGACATTCTTCTTCTTCTTCTTGGCGTAACGACCTCTTGGTCATGTCTGCCCGTTAAGGGCTTACGAGACTTGTTTCCCTGTTGTACGTGGATAGTCAGTCCTCTCGTACAGGGGAGGGTCCGGTCTCGGTTGGGATTCGAACCCACGCCGTCGAGGCGGTGACTCATGGGCCGATTTTCTAACCGGCGCTACCGCTCTTCTATCGCGGACCCCCAAGACCCTGGATTCTAGCCATTACAGTGCGATTCAATCACTATGGAAACTTGCACTATTAACTTAAATATTGCTACTCAGACCAACTCTATTTAAAATCATAAAACATCTTGTGAGCTTCCAAGTAAGTAATTTCTAGTAAGTATTTTCCCACAGTTTATAGCAGAATAATGATATTCACACACATTTCAATAACGCTGTACTTGAGCGTTTAGAGTGGTGGTTTTCAGGGGCAACAGAAATGTTGTTGTTGTTGAAATTGAAGTTGTTTACAAAAATTACGAAACCTCTTACGGAAAGATAAGTTTGAAACAATTGGAATACTGAAAGGGATTTTGATAAATCAGCGGAAAAATGTTCTTTTTTCAACCCTTATGTAACTTTCGCAAATAAACGAGAAAGTGGCTCAATTGACGCCAACGTCGTTAAAATCGCCAGTAATGTAGATTTTTCCCTTATATTTTTATCTTTTAAAACTGATGTAGAAGTTCACATAAGTTCTTTCATTAAGTAGGAAAGATAGCAGGCCTAGAGACTGGTTCGATACCAGTCTCTCACAATATGTCTGCAATTATTTGTTGAATAATCTTTCATGTAAATGCTTCTTGATAATGACGCGATCCAAGATACCAGTTATACAAAGTTTGTCCACTACAAAGGCTCACCCTATGCTATCAGCCTTATTTTTGATTTGCACAACTGAAGGAAAGCGTATTCCAAGAAAAGTCGCATGAAGGCTGGTCAGGGCAAAATTACGGGATTTTTAGCGGCGTAGCTATGAGTGATAGCGAACATGCTCATAATCGTGCAAATCGTATTCAGAAGTTGCCAAAAATAGCAGACAGAATCTTTGAAATCAACAAAGAATGTTTCTTAACAGTGTTTATAGTGTTCTTCGTTGCAAAATGTTTGCTAAATTGACAAGTACTCATACTGCATCGATGTTAGTTCTTACTAGTTGTATATTATTTGAATAAATGATGTTTCACAAAAATAAACGACGAAGTGTTTACAATGCCCCACAGCAAATCTGTTAAGGGTCATACGTTGGCCACAGAAAAAATGGCTATAGGTACAAGAGAAATGAACAATCATGTAGGTGACCGTTATAGATTCTTGAATTCTTCCCGCGCATAAGGAGAAATTGGCTTTGAATCATGACACCCTTAGAATCTCGCAAATGGCATGTACATCGGTCATTCTTTTCCACTTTCACGTGATAACCTCCATAACTTGCCCCTGGCTACCGCATTTTAGTAGATAATCAGCAAGGGCATATTGTACAAATAAAACAGTTTCATCTCAGCACCAGACAAATTTAAACTAGCTTTCGGACTTATGACACTCGCAAACAAATTTCTCGTAAAATTTGTTGTTGTTTTTTTATTCGCGCACAGAACGCTTCATTTTATATTTTCTCTTCCGTTTTATGGACCGCGTTGGCTGACGAGAAACCTCAAGGTGGAAAAAGAACGCAACGGGCCTATACTACACCATGCTTTTCTTCTTCAGTGACCGATAAACCCAATAGGAGTTTATGCTTTCGCCTTCGCCGGCTCTTTCTTAGCAGTAGTCTTCTTCTTCTTTACTGCCTTACGCACGGGCTTACCCGCGGCCTTAGCCGCGGCCTTAGCCTCCAGGCGGGCAGCCTTACGGGCGGCCTTCGCAACAAGAGCCAATTCCTTGCGCTGGCGCTTGGTAGGCTTCGGTGGAACAGCATTCAGCACCGGCTTACTGTACTTCTGCTCGAACTCGGACGTCAAAAAGCCATACTCCTTGAGTACTTCATTTTGTGACTTGATCTTGTCAGCGACAGTGGAGCGAGCCTTCCATGTGATTTTCTAAACAGCAAAATTTATACAAAACACATTAATGAGTGACAATTCGTGCGGCGGCATTTAGGTTTACGACAAAAAAGGAAAATATTTACCTTCAGTTTCTTCTTGTGCAGATAAGCCAACCGAGACTTAATCTTGCGCTTAGCTTCAAGGTTGCTTACAACATCGCGGTACTTCCATCCGACTTCGTGGGCAACGCGATCGATGGTGCAGTACTAAAAATTAATAAAAATTAAGATATACAGTAAAATTATATATTAACATTTAATATTGATATTCAACAGCAAACAACGTCAAACACCGTTCTATTAAAAAAAAAAAACAATATAATTTCAAGTGAAGAATCATTACGGATTGGCATGTGGTATCAAGATCATCTTTACAAACAATAGGCTATTTGAGTTACACAAATGACATGTAGAGAAATTGCTCTGCAATACTATCTCCCTGATCATTTTTAAAAATATATACTTAAAACAAGTCAAATTAATTTTAATAAACCTTGTGACGGATTGCACTTAATTTTAAGGAATGCCACAATTGAATCATAACACTTACTCGTATCGTTAGGCCTGCAGTTGGTCGAAACTTTCAGAGGGATTGAACTCAAAGTTTTTTCATTCTTTCGTCTTTTGTGGCGTAACGCTCGTCTACCAATACGAGTTAGAAACAATATGATTGAACTTGATTTTGAAGTGAATTTTTTTTCACTCCTATGAAAAACCATCGTGTAAGCTTGCACTTAAACTTTTCTACAAGGTCAGCTCGATCAACTTTATGTTGCTCACATTGTTACAGTTCATAGAAAACATTCGTGTTCACTTCGCAAGTCGCGACTAAAGATACGAAACAAAACTTTGAAAAATTATTTCAGATTGAGAGCCTGTTTAAAAAATACGTCTGTGCACAAAATAACCAGCGCGAATTATACACTACAGTTATTGTGTTTTCGATAGCTCGTAGAACTAAGCATTTCTCGTTTGTATAAAAACTATTTTGTTGAATTACCTTTCTATCCGGACGCAGGCAAAGCTTTCGCAAGGCAATCGGAACAACCAAGCGCTTTTGCCTGTCATACGGTTGGGGAATACCCTCGTACACCTTCAGCCGATGCAGAGCATCCTGGCCGCGCTTGGTCTTGTGCGGAACCATTCCTGAAACACACAAATGTACACATTAAAATCACTGGTTTCCTATAAACCCCTCTTTTCAAACAACCACTATCGTCACAATACATACCACGAACGGCCTTCCACAGCATACGGCTGGGAGCACGGAAATGGAATGGACCGCGTGCCGGGTTGACGTTGCATCGCTTTCGCAGGTAGGCCAAGAACTTGATCTTGTTGCGGAAGAAATGGCCGGAGAGCTGCAAATCCTCGCAACGCACCACGACCACCGAACGACCGCTGAGGAGTTGCTTGGCGATGACCGAAGCCAATCGGCCAACCAAGTGTCCACGTCCGTCAATCAAAATCGGCTGAAAAAAGCAAGCACCGGGAGGGAGAGAAAATGTATCTTTAAAAACACCGTAGAACAGCACCGGGAGCAATTATCGCGTAAACCAAACACTCTCGGCGAAAGAGCAAAGATCTTTCTTCGCTAAACAGCAGAAATAGCACCGAAATTGCACTTATTTTCAACTGTAATCGATAGATACCTTCTTCACGCGTACCATCACTTTCGCAAACAGTAACAAAAAGGAACCAGAGAAGTTTCGTTGAGCGGAAGTGCACGATGATTTGACAGTTACCGTCAGCTCGTGAAAGATCTGTCATCGTTGTCAATTTCCGTTCAGTGTCGGTTTCATTCAGCATTTGCTGAAGACAAAAGAATGCTGTTATTTTATAAATATTTTTGATTTGTATGTTAACAAAATTAATTGCTTCTCTCAAAATTCAGGCAAAATTGCTCTTGTTTTAACACGGTGAAAATGAGCCTGAAAGGTACCTAAACTTTATTGTAAAGTTGTGTGCCTTGAAAAGACTTCATTTGAAGGGTCATGTACAAATCGTATTAGCGATCATAAAGTTATTAACAAATTTGTTATCTCAGCAGAAATAACCAACCAAGGTATCTGTACGTCCCAGTTAAATGTTTATTTCATAAACCTCAATTCGTGGTGCAATCTTTGTTGTACCAAGTTGTTTGCTTTCACAAGACCTTTCATTTGAGAGGTCTGGCGCTAAAATTGGGCAAGCCACTAAAAAGTTATTTAGAAATTAGTTTTTTAGCTTATTTCCAGTTGTGCCCAAGGTTTTAGAAGCTTGTTAGCGCGCTGCTGCTTCGTTCTAGTGGTGGGTACATCAAATCCCCAAATCATAATCATACCCAACGAGAAATTTTGGCGTTAACCCGGCCATTCGGCTGGTGCGAGTTAACCCGGCCCCGGTTAACCACGCCGAGTCGGTCGATCCAAGCGCTGCTATCGAACATTGGCCACCGATACTATGTTACACCCCCCGGTTGACAAAAATTCAAATTTTTTGCTGCTGTCATGTAGTACCAGCAAGTTTTTCCATGGCAGTTTGCTGGGACTCTTGCTGGAACTACATAGTACCAGCAACAATGTCAATTTCTGTCAACCGGGCCGGTAAAAACGACTATAAGAAAAATATAACAACTAATGAAACAACGAATACGCTGGTAAAAACACGGTCGAATGCTTGCTAGTTGGCCAGACTTGCACAGTAAACTAACAAAGGTTTGACAGCCAGTACCTCTTTCCAGTGCGGTGCCTCCCAAAAAAAAAATTATTGGTAGGTTATGAGGAGTCCATGCCTACCAAAAATACACTTGGCAAGGTTCTTTTTGGTAGGCATGTATACCTTTGGTAGGAAAGTGCAGCAAGGTTCTATTTGGGTAGGCACTCTTCACTCATCATCAGATTATCCATATTTAACTTTTTGTGTTAACTGAAGATGATCGGACTCAGCACACAGGAAAATATCCGTTCGAATCGAGTTGTCAAAGGTCACTCACGTTGAAAAGCGCGCGCAAAAAAAAAATCCTCTCAAATGTGTTCATTTTACCTGCCATTTTGAATATGAACGAAATGAACTCTTTTCGCAATTCCGTTCGTTCCCGTTTGTATGGGAAGAAATCCGCGAGGTTTTATGCCGCGGATTCTCAACGAATTCCCAAATAACCTTTTGCGTGCTTTAACCTCGCGATGAGTTGATATTCGTTCAAAAACTGAGGGTTATCCGTTCAACGTTTAGTTGTGACAATAGCAGCTGCATCCGAGAAATTTTTGAGAGGTGAGCGCGCGAGAGCCCCATACCCGAGAGTTACTTCCGAGAGATTTTTTCTTTCGCTTCTACGCGCGGCTGTGACGTCACAGCCCTTGCGCGAATGAATACACTGGACGAAATGGTTTGTTGCGTTTTTATCTTTTTATTTCTCGATTTCTTGTGAATTCAATAACACCGAAAAGTAAGATAACATCGATGATCCATCAACAACAGCATACACACTATACAATAAACTATTTCGTATGAAATATACACACTTCACTGCAGAGCTTACCTGCTAGTTGAGGAAGTCTTTTGCTCAGCTTCAGGTGCGTTGCTCCGGAACTTATCATTCTGCGTAAAAAGATGTCTCCAACTAGCTAGGATCGTAGGTTGAATAGTTGATAGTTGATTGAATACTAGATATACTACCCTGCAATAGGTGAAATGTAAAAATTATATGTAATTATAGCCGAAAACCTTTAGCGAACTTACCGTGTAGCTTTGTTTACGTCGATCTGTCAAAATCGCTCTACGCATGTGATGAACGCAGCGAAGGAAAAAAAATGGAAAAATTCCATCGTTCTAATGGAGAAATGCAAGCTCATGCTTGCAGCGACGGAGACAAACGCACATCGCGATATGCCGCAATGGAAAAATGTTGAGCTCGGTGCGCTCCTCGTGTACGGGAGCGAGGGCATTGCAGGGTGCGTGCGTTCGATCACCCAAATAAGATCTCTCCATCGAAAAATTCGAGAGCGGGATCAAAAAATCGACGCGCGAGCGACGGGTCTTCGCCACTTTCGCGGCATCTGCAGACGGCAATCATCGAGAGTGGCATCGCAAAAATCGGCTAAGTTTTTTTTGTATGGAGTTTTTTCTAACATGCTCAATTTTCAAATGGAACCCAATCCCAGGCTGGTTGGGTTCGTACATTTGAGGGTTCTTATTAAAAAAAAAGAGTGTTAATTGCTTTTCTGAGAATCCTATTTGTAATTTTTTATGAATGTATCATTATTTTGTGTAATTATTGAAATGATTACCAACGACTTCGTTTAAAAAGTAATAATCATCCACTTCTTGGAAACACTTGAGCGCCTAAGGTATAAACGATGCTGGAGGCTTCAAAGGAACCTTTGAACATACGAGGTATAAACACACAGAGTTCATTTTTCACCGACCGTCGAACGGATATTTTCCGATCGTAGTCCGTGCTGAGCACGGATATCTTGTTTGCTTCGAAGGAAGCTTTTTGAGTTAACTGATAACAAAAACAAAAACAGCAGAGACTCATGCATAGACTGTCAGAAACTTTGCGCTTGCATTGACTGGCGACAGCATTGGTACCGCAAAACGCGGCTACACGAACCGCAAAGATTTTGACGTAAACTTATACGGGTTTTGAGCAAGATGATTAAATACTGAGGGGGTCCGCTACAGCCGAGCGGTAGCGCCGGTTAGAACATCGGCCCATGAGCGCCGGGGCTCACCACCTCGACGGCGTGGGTTTGAATCCCAACCGAGACCGGACCCTCCCCTGTACGAGAGGACTGACTATCCACGTACAACAGGGAAACAAGTCTCGTAAGCCCTTAACGGGCAGGCATGACCAAGAGGTCGTTACGCCAAGAAGAAGAAGAAGAAGAAGATTAAATACTGAATAGGTGACTTTTTAACAGGTATTTTTTTAGAAAATGGCGACCGTGGATTTTGACAGCATGGTGATAAACAGCATAGAATGTAAACAACTATGCAAGTAACCAGAAGGTACGTGATGTGAAACTTCGGCACATTTGGTCGAAAAATCGGTAACCCACTACAGCCGACGGCTTCTTAAACGTTTGCCATGCGAACAAAATGAAAGCAATTGAAGAATCGGTTTGTTTGGTTCTCAAGCGTTGTTGTTTGTTTTTCTTCTAAGGACGATTCCCGCCAAATTTGAGTATCAGCATACTGTCAAAAGCTATTTTTCGATTTCTTGCAGTCTAGACGTCAAAATGCTCTACATTCCGCTACCTTATATAGTGTGTATTTATCTTGGTTTTGAGTTTGCGGTAGGAGTTTGCGGCTCGTGTAGCAGGCCGGTGACAGGGCGATAATGAAGTTTAAGGATATCATATTCGAGTGTATAGAATCATTAATGAAGGTCACAAACGCGATGAAGGATTGCAAGATGTCATATTCCGGTTTCAAGGTGCGATAACGGAGTTCGCAAAGGCGAACAACGCGTTTCAGCTTACGCTATCCGTCGTAAAAGGCTGTATCTATGTCCAATCTATTATAACCAGCGCCCGAGACAATTGAATCGAATCGCTCAAATCTTTTGAAATGGATTCGAATCTTTAGAATCCATCTAGGGATCGAATCTTCGAATCTTCCGAATCCCGATCTATCAACACTATTGTTGTCACTGCTCCAAGTGTAGCGCTGATGCAGAAGTGCTGTGCTGTCGTTGAAGCAAAGGAACAAAATTTTCACGTGAAAATTCAACCAGAAGCTTCGAAAATTGTCGTTTTGCAAGAATCTGTAGTTATTTCAGTGCTGTTGTACATCCAAACCAAGCATTTGTTAAAAATCTGATAAAAGGTATGAATTGGGGAACAAACGATTTGCACCAAACATTTTTTACTTGACGTTGACATTCCATGAATCAATACACTGTTTTCTTCGAACCACATCCTCGGAGAAAGTTTTTCTTCATGTTTTCCACCGCTTACGGTACACCAAATGGTCCTGCTGTTCGTTAAGTGGAACGATGTAACTTAACTTTTTTCTTGTTCGTACGACACCATAGTAGCGTCGTTCTATTGATCGTTCAGCATTTGGCGTCAACAACCAATTTTCGATGATGTCATTTTAATGCGTCACTTTCGGCTGCTGTTTATAATCTAATTCTTTCAGTTTTACAGTAAAGGCCCCAAAATGACTCAAATGGCCCAGGAAGAGATCGTGTCGAACACCAAAACGGTCATGCAAGGCCTGGAAGCCCTGCGTGTGGAGCATATGACATTGATGAACAACCTTGCGGAGGGTAGCAAAAATGATCCGGACAAAATGGAAATCGTGAAGCGCAACATGGAAAATATTGAACTGGGGCTAAGCGAAGCCCAGGTATGTGTTTGATTAACTGTACAGCGTAACGTTTTAGGTGGTAATGATGAACATTGTCTCTTCACTCCATTGCCAGGTAATTGTGATGCTGTTTGCTCATCTGCAAAATATCGAAGCCGAAAAGCAAAAGCTACGTACTCAGGTTAAACGACTGTGTCAGGAGAACGTATGGTTGCGTGACGAGTTGGCCATAACGCAGCAGAAACTGCAGGCATCGGAACAGAGCGTAGCACAGCTGGAGGAAGAAAAGAAACATCTCGAATTTATGGCTTCGGTGAAAAAGTACGACGAAATACAGGAAAACGAAGATAATCTAGAGAAATCTCGTACCGATCCTGTGGTCGAGCTTTTCCCGGAGGACGAAGCCGAAGAACGGAACAATATGTCACCGACTCCTCCGAACCAGTTCGCTAACCATGCGAATGCCGGTTATGAGATACCGGCCCGTTTGCGAACGCTACACAATCTGGTTATACAGTATGCCTCGCAGGGCCGCTATGAAGTAGCTGTCCCATTGTGCAAACAAGCATTGGAGGATCTGGAAAAGACTAGCGGACATGATCATCCGGACGTTGCTACAATGCTTAACATACTAGCTCTGGTGTATCGGGATCAGGTAAGAGAAAATGTTTTATAACAAATGTCGCATTAAAGTGAGTCAACATCGCACTTGTTTTTTAATTCAAAGAACAAATACAAGGAGGCAGCCAACCTGCTTAACGATGCCCTCACAATTCGCGAGAAAACTCTGGGTGAAAACCATCCAGCCGTTGCAGCGACCTTGAACAACTTGGCCGTACTGTACGGTAAACGTGGAAAGTACAAGGATGCTGAGCCACTGTGCAAACGTGCACTGGAAATAAGAGAAAATGTTCTTGGAAAATCGCACCCTGACGTAGCCAAGCAGTTGAACAATTTGGCTTTGCTTTGTCAAAATCAGGTATGGTTGGAGATTTTTATCGATTACATTTATTTAGTTTAAGAGCGTACGGGTATCGATTTTTATTGGAATTGACAGGTTTTACAAAATTGTTAAATTGTAATATTCGTCAAGTCCGTACAAGCATTAGAGTAAAAGCTACCAATAGTGGCGCAGTTAGTCATGTGACTAACAGTAAGATGTAATTTATAAGTGTCAAGAACACAATATTTTACATATCTATACCAATTATGATCGCAACATAACTTTTGTTCTGCAAAGACATCTATTTTCCCCGTAAACCATACAGAATACACCAAAAAAGCGTGTTTTTCTTCTTAGTTGGTTGTTCCTATAATGGTGGTATGGTTGTTGTTGTATAGTTGTGGTATCGTGTATCTATAATGGTGGTAGTACAGAAAACTTGGCAAATACTAAATATAATTTGACTGTAACTTGTTTTTTTAGCATATTTCAGAACAGAACGCCAAAATTGTTCATATAGGCCTCTCATAGATTAATGCGTTTGCCTCATATGGCATACGTGATCAATTCTTAAGAAATCCAGAATATTAGTACAATCATAAGATCAAAGAACATTTCATAGAACAACAAATATTGTCTTTAATTCGTCTTAGAGCTAGAATGTTATTCCACTACAACCACTACCGCACCGCTATGGGAGGACTTACCCTATAAGAAAAAACCTTAAAACTATTTTCTGTATCATTTTTGTAGTCTCCTATGAAATGTTTAACACTTTTGGTGAAGGTAAACATTGCACATTACTTCCCCATGATTCATTGATTTATATAAATAGTTATGCTCGTGATAACGCTAGGCGCGGCTAACCAAGGACCGAACAAAAAGCTCCAAGCATAATTTTCTCAGTATAACAAAAATCTGCTAACAATTTATGTTGTATGAGCTAGAATGATTGAAAGAGGTCGATGCGTTTCATGTCAGTGACATGTTTTGGTCATTTTATTCTTAGGGTGTTTTCCCTCTAACTACCCACTTGGGTTATAAATAGATTTGCACTAACGATATGAATGTTTATTGGCGCTTTTTTTCAAGACTATTTTGATTTACCGCAAAACTATTGGTAACTGTTGTCGCTCATTTATGATCTACGTAATATTTTATGGTTTCCGATTTATTTAGCATAGACGATGATGATGTAAATCACAATGCCTTCTAACTATATAAAACGCTTAGCTGGTTAACCCGGTGTCCAATACATTACATGGATGTTTTAAGCTTACTGATTCATAGTTTTTTTGTAAATATTTTTTTAAATGTATTTTCTTTTATTTTACAGGCAAAGTACGAAGAAGTTGAAATGTACTACAAACGAGCATTAGAAATCTATGAGATGAAGCTTGGTGGTGACGATCCAAACGTCGCAAAGACACTCAACAATCTTGCCAGTTGCTATCTGAAACAAGGCAAATACAAGGAGGCAGAAATGCTCTACAAAGAGGTGCTAACAAGAGCTCACGAGCGGGAGTTCGGTACAATCAATGGAGAAAACAAACCGATATGGCAGGTAGCGGAGGAGCGAGAGGAGAACAAGCAGAAGAATCGTGAAAATACGCCGTATGGAGAGTACGGTGGATGGCATAAGGCGGCCAAGGTTGATTCACCCACTGTCACCACGACGCTAAAAAATCTGGGTGCCCTGTATAGACGCCAGGGCAAGTACGAAGCAGCCGATACGCTGGAAGATTGTGCTCTCAGAAGCAAAAAAGAGGTACGCAAATAGGCCATAATAGTTCAAGCAAAGCAAAACATAACTAACCCAACCAAACAGCTTAACCAAAAGCAAACTAATCGGTCGAGTTTCTTCATGTGAACGCTAAACGTTTACGATGTTCCTTCCTGGCAGGCATTGGATTTGGTGAAACAGTCGAAAGTGCTGGGTGTTGCGGATGATAACAAACGCCAGAAGAGCGGCAACAGCAAAGAAGATAATGAAGATCACAACAAACGAGTGCACAAATAATTGGTGTTCGTCCGACGCCCCGCACATTTTACACGCTAGACCAGCTAAAATATTAATAATAGCCGCTCATATACATGAAGATCAATAGGAAAGATGATGGTGCAGGTGCAGCGGTTTGTCACCAGGATACACTGGCAACCATTCAGAGCGACGCCGAAATGATCGATTATTTATATCTTATCTCTTTCAGTTTCTGTTTTATCTTATTTTATCCGTTTCGTTTTATTCCAGTCCGATTTCTTCCCCTACTCTTCTCTCTCTCTTGATCTTTATTTAAATACAATTTACTTTTTTTAATTATTAATATTAACAACCTTAACCTAGCTACTCCTTTCCCTGTTGGCTCTGATGCCGGGCTACATCATGACGATTTACATGCTGCCCCGAGGAATTGCAACGTACCGCTATTGTACTGCTGATAAACTCTATTAATTAAAATCTTCAATTAATTCCAATTATTGCCTGGAACCACTGACAATGAATCGCAATGAAATGTTGCACACTATGTAAACCGATCCGACATATTTGATGGAACGTACAGTATAGCAACTCTTCTAGCTTACACGGTTGTGCTGAATGTGCACACAACTAGATGTGGCATACATAAACATTGTTTTGCTTTGTAATTCTGAAAACGAAAACGAAAAATGGAATGAGTTGGTAGCTTTTTGGAGATACGATACGATTCGATATAGCATCTACTGCAAAAGATCTGCCGATGCATACTATGCATAGGTGTGGAAATGATTAACCTAAATATTAGTGATTCTGGAGGTAAAATCAGCTAGCGAGAGAGAGAGAGAGAGAGATAGAGAAGAAGAAGAACTAGAAGATATGAATGCTATGCAAGATATAAGCGAGAAATGGGTAAGATAGTAAAGAAAACTACGCTTTTGATAATAAAATAAAAATGCATACCGTTCATTTAATCATTTCCAAAGTAATATGTAAGACACATATGCGTATCTGAGTAATTATATATAATTTGCTTGTGTTTTCGTCTCTATCGTGTTCAAAACAATAATTGCACCCACTCTAGTCCTTTGCCTTTTTACTGTTTTTGGATATCCGAAAATAATCATGCCTCAAAAATAGTGTCACGTCATAACAATTATTATTTGTTCGTGGGCAACTTTTTTTTTAATTGTTTGATTCTAGTGGTTTAGGATATGTTACTTATTATATAACTAATAAGAAAATGTTAGTAAATGCTAGCACGTTAATTGTCAGATGCAAAAGCTAATATATTTTTTTGGCATCATTAATAACATAAACTAAATAAAAGTTATTCTTCATCTCCAGGTCTTGCAAAGCTCACTAGACTTTTCTTTTTATGTATCAGTGAAATCAGTCCTTTCCTAAAGGCGAGGGTCCGATCTTAGACGGGACTTGAACGCCGTCAAGGGATTTTTAACCAACATTGCGCTCGATTGATACCGAAAACATGTCAAAAAAAAAAACGCGTTGCACCCAACCTTAAGGTAGTGAGGTAATGTTAACTGATGTCTAAGAAAAGTTTTTAATTCTAAATAATTTGAGTATTTTTTGGTTTAGATAGTTGCAAGCCGCTTTACTTAATAAATTCTAGGGGATAATATTTGAAAGTGTACGTTTGGATTAAACTTTGCTTTAAGATGCCTCACATATTCTTTCTTGAATAAGCACCTCGGCTCAGATATTGAAATAAGATAATATAAATTATTATTATTATAATGATATTAAAGATTTAATAGTTTTCTGCGTTTTATATATCTTCCATTTGTTGCAGATGAAAAGAGAAAATGTTGGTTCGTAACTTTTAATCATTTCCTACATGTCGTCGAATAAAAATAAAAAATTGATAATATACCACTGCACAAAAATAATGCTAAATAGTTACGTAATACGATTCAATATCTGCTGTACAAAGTTAGAAAGTAGTTTAGTTTAAGTTAGATAGTAGTTTGATTGTAGTAGATATTGATGTAAATTAGTCGACAGTTTACAACAATAACATATCTCGTAAGAAACGTCCAAAAAGAACCTCGTTAGAAGTAAAAAGAATAAAAAATTACTTGTTTCTCAAGGATGGTTTTGAATGCTATTTTTATAATTTTGTTTTTTAATTAATGGCCATAAATGGTCAAATTGTTTTTACTACACATTTGTAGAGCGTCTTTGTTAGAATGGTACCAAATGTTTTAAAATTTACTAAGCTCAATTCTTGTCCACAGTAGGATGTTTCATTAGATTAAAAGAAAAACATAAAAAGATCCTCGCTGGATTTTTTTGTATTACATGACTAAATCGGAGAACTTTCCGTCACATATCGATCCTACCTGCATTGCTCTTTCGAGATCTCTAAATTGGTGCACAAAAATCTCAATATTGAGTCTATTAGAATAGCATGTGGCAAATGATGGGGGGAACACGTCACTCGATTTGATATAATAATGGGATCGTATTTTCTAACACCGGCTACAGCGTCCGTACCTCTAAGGTTTTGTCTTATGGTGATTTTAATTGGGCTGCCGAACCGAAGTCGAAATAGAACGGGAAAGAAAACGGGTACGCACCATTCGAAAATTGGAATCGAATGATTGACAGCACGAACAATCTTCCAGTGAAAGGGGGCTATCACGATAATTCTTTATAATTACATCAAAAATGTTTTCAGGAAGCGACCATTTGAAGAACCCGCCACACTTTTGCCCTTGATTCTCCCGGTACGATGCCCTTCACACGAGCAATTGTTGCTTAACCGAAACGGTTATTACCGTCAAATGCAATAGCCAATCAGCAAGCAGCAAAGAACTATGTGCCACGGCGATTGGTTCGTGCGATTCAGCCAATGAGAGGACGGTTTTTGGTCGTTGAAGGTGTGGGGTAGCCGCCATAGGAGGTGAGGTGGTCTGATGAACAACTTTGAACAGCTCGGTTTCCAGCTGCTTCAGTCGGATCGCGGTCGTCTTTTCGGAAGGACTTACGCCTGTTTGCGTAGCGGTGAGGTCTTTATATCGGCACCGTGTGTGTTTGGGGAGGTCAAAGTTCGGGGAACCAGGGGCAGGTGAAACACTGCACTGTGATGTGTGACTTTCAAATCAATCGATATTTTGCAAGGAACCCGTGATTTGTTTGAAAAATTGTAGCCAAATATGGTTTATTGGTTGTTGCGCAGTAACGTGCAGAGGATGGAAAAGTATCAATAACATTGGCGATTTATGGAATTAGCCATTAATCCAACGTGATATGTTGCTGTGAATGTGTGCCTAAATTATCATACGACAATTGGCCAGGAAGAATGATTTACAGTAACTGCAGTGGATGTAAGAAGGTGGAGGACGACAAGGAATGTCGAGGCGCGGAATGGAGTGTCAAAAGGAGGAGTAATGAAGAAAGAAAATGGGAAAAATAATACGACGTGAATTGGCACGGCAAATGAAAATCGAAACGAAGGAAAATTTCAACTCTCCCATCCATTAGCAAACAACAACGGCGGTTTCGTACCCAACGATGGCACTTTGTTAGGAAAGGGGCCAAGGGGAAGGGGTAGGGGGGGGGGGGGGGGGGTAGACTGGCCGGTGGCAGTGGTGGTGGTGGTGGTTGCGTGACAACGGTTGGAAACATTATTATATATAAAGTGAATATATTTTCTTCACTTTTTTCCTCTGTATAAATATAACGTGCCCTGTTCGTATGGTTCATTTCGTTGAAAGCAATGGTGAGCGGAAGAGAGGGCGGGAGGAGGAGAAGAGTTGGCATGAGGGTGCAGGTGGGCGGAAAGGCCCCTGGTAGGAAATGGTGAGGGGGGTGGGGGGATTCGGATAGCCTGTCCAAAGTACGAGTCCAAGCCTTGGACTTTGGGCTGCGGAAAACGCGATGTTGTAGAATCGTCTGTAGTTTTGCCCTTTTTCACTTCTCCCCACGTCAATAATCAAGAACGAATCGCGTGACTTCGCGTTGTAGCTCGCTGGTGCCGCCAGAGTGACGGTAATTTTACTTCTACCCAAAAGAATCTTCAGGCATCGTCGGTCGGGCTCCATTTTTGTTCTCTGAAAATTGTATTTCAGCGCTGTGGCGCTTTTTGTAAATTCACCATGAGCTACATAAATTAGCCCTTATATTCACCCTAGCCAGGGTCCTTAAAACCTCAAACTACCTTATCAGAGCATTCAAATGTATGAATGAGTGTTAAATTTTCAAGTATTCGCAATAAAGAAGGAATCTGTTCAGAGCAAATTGGTTGGCGTGAAAAATTCAGTGTTAAGAAAACAAAACAATACTATTACAAATACGCCGTAAAGGGGTGTGCAGTGAGGAAATAGACAAAAGAGTAATATTATCACTACCTAAAGTCGATAAAGAGTGTTGTGTGAAGAGTGAAACTGAAGCATAATCTCAAAGTGTTTGTATGCCTAATTGAAATTCAGTCATTTCGGAAGGAGTAGAATTTTTAGTGATACCTTGATACCTTTAATTTATCCATCGTGCAACGTGACGATCTCAGGAATGAAAATGAGTCAGCTCGGAACAGTCTATGCGACCAAACGGAGGCGTCGTAATGGTAAAAGGTACGTACAATTCACACAGATTTTACACCGAGAGTCTCTAAGTATTCACCAGTCTCCGTACTTCTTTCGCACTAAACACTACCACTTTCATGACATTGGATGCGTAAACTACAACAATCGATAAACTTGCCATTTTTGAAACTATTATACCTTACGTTGCGCTAAGCCGACTTTTAGAGTGCTTTCGAAAAACAAAAAACCTCAAATCGAAATTAAATATTTTGGATTTTTCTACACCACATATACATACGAACTACGGCACGAAATCTTACCCAAGAATACCGGCAATTATTGGCTGTTTGAACGTACACCCTATTTTGGGGTAACAATTTTCGTTGCCCCAAAATTGATGATCTTTTATGCAAATGTTCCAGCAACCGTACTGGCTGCTGGCCTTCCGCATTTTGTTATTTTTTGTGATTTTCCTTCACTTCAATATTCTAATTTTTATTTTCGCTCTCCGGTATTCCTTCAGCCTTAACGAACGGTGTGCAAATCAGTGAAAACAGTTTAACTATTATTCTGAAGTCTTGGAGACGTGACGACGAGCAGGGTTGTGTAGTGCCGAACACCAATGCCTCTGCCGTGTTATTATTGGTTGCCTGCAACCCAATAATAATCATCCCATAAAACGGCTCAAAAAGTTCATTGGTAAACAGTAATTATTAATTTGGATTTGAATTTGAAATACAACTTAAAAATACAACAACCAGCTGATCAATGGAAATAAGTTCACTGATTGCAAAAGAACAGAACAACTGGTTCGGTAATGGTGAAGTTCTACATTTACTTATTTCTAGAATCAGCGGTATTGTAATCTTACTATATACCAGCATAATAAAATAGCAGTGCTGTTGTACATTTGTTCGGTTAACCGTTAACATGTTAACCGGGTTTGGTCGAAACCGTCTTTTCTTTGTTAACTGCAATAAATGTTGTCCACTTTATTAGCTTCCAAATGAAGCGACCATATATGGTGAACTATTCATTGTTTTTAATAATAGTGGTGACTAGCAAAAAACAAACTTTTCTATTAACTTCCAGCGCTAGAATGAAAATTAAATTCACACTGCAATAATGTACAAATCCGGCAATATGTATATTGAGGAGCGTGTAACAGCTCCGCTTAGGAAAGACCCACTTTAATTTTTTGTATGTACCTACTTCTATATCAACTATATAGAAGTAATGAAGAATTTTAAAAATGTATGAGGTGGCTGACATGTTCTTATACAAAAACAGAAGCCACTATTCCAGTCGACCCTTGAAAAAAAACTCCTCAAGTGTAACCGTTTGAGCCTCACTAGTGAAATCAAAATATTTTTCTATAAATAATATTTATTGAAAACAAACTACGTACGAAATCGTTAGTTTAAATTGATTAAATTACAGAAAATAATGCCAACAACTTACTTTACCATTATTTTTCATAATACCATAATTTATTTTCTTTCATTTTCTTTATATACAGTGGCAGGTATTCAAAGTTGGACTTTCTTAAAATATTATTTTCTTTTTTTCTAAAATTGATAACGGTACGAAACTTTACAGGCTACTTTTCCTCTATATTGATAGTAGGCTTTATATTGTTAAAATATTTTATCGGCGGGAATGATGAAGGAAGAATCGGCAAAAAACTGAAGGAAGAATACAAGGACAACAAATTTTTGTTTAAAGCCTTCGTTTGAAATAATTTAAGAAAATGCAAGAAAAGGCTACTAAGTAGTGACAAATGACATCTCAAATTACAATTACAAACGAATAATAAAAAAATCCTTTGTGATTTCCATGGTGTCCGACAATGAATGCCTGATTTAAACTAAAGACTTGTTTCACTCATCTCCTATATTTTTTCCTTATGAAGTTCTTTTGGATATTCGTAAAGAAGAAAATATTGAAGAAGCCCCTAGTGAAGTTTCGTGTCGCTAGCAACTCGGAGGATGAAGATAACGTAACTTAAAACAATACGATTGTCCGATTTTTGAGCGTCCGACTGATTTTTGAGCGTTTTTGATTGCCTGCCACTGTAGTTACGAGTAATTTTTCTAAAGATTTAGAAGTTTAGCTCTTAATGATTTTATTGGTTCGGTTTTACACTCAAACAAACATCTACTAGCGTACTACACCAGTGTGTAGTAGTTTGTCTTATATATGTTAAAAATAAACAGTTTCCAGCATCACTAAAATCTATAAATCTACAAAACCTGTCGTAATATCTCAAACGAACTGCTCTTCGCTGTAGAAAATTCAGGAAACATTTGTTTTTTCAAACATAAACTTCAAACACCTAGCATAGAAGGCTTTTCTGCCTCGTGCCATTGGTAGGGATGTTGGTGTGACTCACAAAAATTAAACTTGCTTCAACTGCACACCCAATGCAACTTTCGAACATCGATGTAATGCAGATGCCCATCCAGAATATCGGGTTCATCTTAAAACAACAGCAATAAACTGACCCCGGCGCGTTGTTGTAAGCAAGCATTCATATTTGAAGATACAAAGTACACGAGAGATGAATGCCTTCGCTTTGACCAAGCTCTTGCTCGAAGCCCCGCGGGCTGATGGTCCGGCACACCGTGGTTAGAGCGATTAATAGAAGCTGATAATTCACCACCAGTCAGAAAAGCCGTTTCTTTAAGCACTCGTGTCTTGCATCAAACCGCGTCAGTCCGAAGGAGGCGAAGAATGAAGCAAATATTTTGTTTATTCTGATCCATCTACCGCGCTGTAATACCGCCCAAAAAACAAATGGGTGACGGCACTAGCACCCTTGATTTTTTTCTTTGTTGTACCACCACTGAGAAGTAATACTAATTTGTAACGGAATTATGTCAATACACAGTGTACACAACTTTTGAAATAGTTGCAGAGCGAATCTAACAAGCTGCCATTTTATGCATATGTAGCCTTGTGATTGATATGTAACCTTGTGAATGCGCTCATCGGTGGAAGCGAAAAGCGACTATGACCTGCCATTATCCTGAAAGGGTCATCTGCGTTTAGGGGTTCGCAAACAGTGCGATTTATCGCACTCGAACCTGACATCCAGGTTCGGTTGTTTTATTGGTTTTCGAAGATTGCGTCTCCGATCATTTGTTGACCGGAGCGCCGGCTTATTTGGCTGATTATCATAATTGGAATCTAGTGAAATGCAGCGTGCCTCCAACGTGCGCCGCAGGATTGCAAACCGTTCGCCCGTGGTTATCAGTTTTCCGCGTTGTTTGCGAGAAACAAAAAAAAGGAACAACAAATGGCAAACCTAAAGTGCGTGAAAGCAATTCTCCCGAAGAGTTCCGTACGATCGCTATTGGCGGATAAAGAGCTTCCCTTTTGGAAACCGTAGACCCCGTTTCCGACAACCTGCCCAGGGTCGTCTGACCGACCTGCCGCTGGAGGAACAGCGTGCCGGTAACGCACCCACTCCGGCACCTTGGATCCGACCGACACGTCCCTTTTTTCTTACCTTAGGGCCCTCATTGATCGCGATCGATAACCGGTTTTGAGACCTGAACCGTTTTATATTTTTTCACCGGTTTTTGTTGTGTCTGAAGTTAGTGAGCCGTTTTTCGGTTTTTGTTTTTCCTTCACGCCACCTCTTGCTAGGCCACTTTACACTGCTGCAAAAGAAAATTTAACGGTGGGAGAAAAATAAATATTGATCATGTGATGTCCTTCTGGTCGCAAGCGCAAGGAATCCAGTTCGCGTTGGGAAAAGTAAACACCGAATTGAAAACTCAATTTATAATCCCCACATCGAACATATTTTGTATGCACCACCAAGAAGGGGTTAATCATGCTTGCTTTGGAGCATTACACGTTGGTTAAATGAACCGTTCGTAAGATAAATGTACAGTCGAACATGGACACAGTAGAATCCAAGGGACGCGTGATACAATTTATCCGTATCTGTTATCCGTATTTTGAGTATTATTAGATATTTCAAATTGTACTCTTTGTAAATGCAATCAGCCTTTATAAATGATTAAGCGACTATTTTATACAGCAGCCTTTTCAAATAATTTAAAGAACTTATAGCGCTGATAGTTTATGCTGTAAAGGTTTGTCGTTAAGGCCTTAAATAAAATTGTTTTTTCGTGCTGAACATTCGTTTTGTCGCGACGACTTGACGACGATATCAGCATTTCCATTCAATATAAAAGCAACTCAAACTTTCAATGTAATCTTTTTGGAAAAGGAGAAAAAAAACTTTTTTAGCAATACCTAAAAAAATGCCAGAGTAAGTCAGAGGTGGAAGGGTACCGGGGCTGTTTTTGGAATATAGGAAATAAATAATAAATTTCAGTGTTTACACTACATTGAAATTTCATCATTTTTACATTAACTCAAGACGAAAGTTATGGCATTCTTGCCCTCACTTCGAGCTTCAAAAGGAGTATTTATCATCAAGTACTAGTCTCACAGAACTTTAAAATTTTCTACAAAGCGTTTGGATTGTAAAATAATTGCTTTATTTTCGATTTGTTTCTATTTGGCTAGTCAGAAACTGATCATACGACTGAGGTTTGCTATCTAACCGCATCGGTTATCATCACACCATACGGTTTTATCGGAGGGCAAAGTGTTAAGTCAAATAAGCTCCCAAAAACGACAAATGGTTTAATATTGTAATCATTACATTGTAATCATATTATATGTTTACGTATCTTCGTCACGAAAAAAAAACAAATACGTATTTTATTCATTATATGTGATAGGTTGGGAAATGTATAGCAAATAAACTTCATTGCATGATAAGTTACTAAATAAAAGGATTTTGGGATGCAACATGTTCTAATTTATGGGATTAGTTACATGTATTCAAGCTACGGATGTTTTCCCATTCTATGGAAACATGGGCTAGATTGTTCTTCCAATTTGGGATCTCCCTTTACGCAGATCCACACTGGGCAGGTTCGACTGTAATACCAATCAATTGAATTGTTCTGCTGAAGCATGGCTCTCGAGGCTATTTGAGTCGTTTTTTTCGCAGCCCCAATCACGAGCATGCGTTTGCTCCATGAGTATTGAGAAGAAAACACCTTCCCCTGGTAGAAAAGAGATGCAATGGAGAAAATTTGAACGACATAAAATCTCTCTTAACGATTCAATTCAACAATCTATTTCAAGAAGCAAACTTTGCCAGAGCTTAAATGGCCAAATACCAACAGGATCTGACCTGCAGAGGCAAAGATTTTATTTCTTTGCTTGAAACAGGACACCAATAAGATCATCCCTCGTTGCCTTGCCCCGCGCTCGACTGGAATGCATGTAAAGTGTTAAAATAATTTGTTATTTAACTTCAAACACCACCACTTGAACCTTGAATCTTCAAGTTGTACCATGTACAGCAAGCAGTAACTTAAAGAAAACAAAAACATATCAACACCGAACATACTGCAGTGGTTCCGGTGCATCTCAGACTCCACGCATGCCACCGAATCCGAATCGTTGCGCATTTCGATCACATTTTTTGGCTATCTCTCTCCCAAGCGCCAAATTAACAAACCTTTTGCGATTTCGGGTGATTCTTTTCTCCGCCGTCGCCAATAATTTGCAATCCGAGGCATTCCTCACCCCGCATCCATGCGATCACTCGGGGCAAGACGGTGGGGGTCCGGGTTGGCGATCGTTCGAAAAACGAGAAGAAAATATAATATTCGTCTTCGCTCCCCAATTGGAAGGAACCCAATTCGCAGCTTGAAGAGCCTACACACTACTGGAACAAAATGTTACTAAACACAAACCCGTTTATCATGAACACCGGGATACCGCGGTGCAAAAGGGATGTTGTTTGTTTAATTCTCTGTCCTCCCACAGAGCTCCTCCCTCTTCCCTTCTCTTCGTGGGATTCTTCGAGGTGCATTCGCGAAGCTGTGCTGCAACTGTGTTCTCGTTTGCATTTTTGATTCACCGTTCCTCGCGGGTTTCTCCTTGCCGGATCCCTAGCCGGTCGAGGATTCATTATAATTTGTTTATTTGTTCTTGGTGCCATTGTATCTGCTGTTCCGGCTACCTTTTGTATCGCCATGTCCATGCTGCCCTCCTCTCCGATGGAGCCGTTTTGATTGTTTCGTTAACATAAATTAAACTACTACTGTGCAGACACACAGGCCCAATGCCCCACGCCGCGAGACGAAGTGCTACACTATTTCGGGCATTGCGGTTTGCTAATTTTTTTCGTTTTATGTTCTTTGTTATTCTTCTATCGATGCTGGAATTGAGAGTTGCTATTTTTCCGTCAGGAAAATCAATGAAATTATTGGTTTTCTTTGGAATTTTGACGTTTTCGATGTTCACAGATTTTTTCATAAACACGCGGTGAAATGAAGCGTGTAATATCGAATGTTTCGTTTTTTGTATGATAACTATTGTGGGTGTACAACGTTTTTGAAATAATTTTCCAAAAGCTAAAACAGCCGAAAACATTGTTAGAGTACACAAAGTGTGTTTAGTTCTTTTTTTTAACGGCAAAGAGCAAAAAGAACTCAATGATGATGTATGATAAAATAATAACCTCAAGCGCTCAACATAAAACTAAACAACGCATAACACCGATGTTGGTAAAAAGGACACATCCTAAATTTGTTAGGTGTGGTAGGATCCTTTGTGGATTGGACGCTTAATGATCCTAAATTTCATGTATCCACTTTTAGCGCACGCGTACTTCGAAGCGTATTCTCACACTACATGTACATTCAAACACAAGCATGCATAGGGTTTACTAGCTTGACGCCCCGGCGTTGCTCGGTGACAAAGGGATTGAGAAAAGTATTATGGTTTTGACTAATACTTGAAAGATATGTTTGAATTTAATAGCTACTATACCGACGTATTTAAAATGTTTGATATTTCATCAATTTCCCCTTGATGTATAAACCTTAGTGTAACTATGTTGGATACACCTTGACATTTGTTTACATGCTTGTTTTGTCTGTGTAAGTAAAACTGAGTTTAAATTGTAAAATTTAGATTATTTTATTAAAAAATAATGATCAAACAAACCTTCAACAACATCTGCAGTACTTAAACTTAATGTGTGAAAGGTTTCAGAAGCGACGATTGGTTGAGTCTTTAATGTACATAGAACTCCATACATAAAAAAAAGCTAAAATATGTAGTAGATAACATTTTTTCTTTATTTTATGTTACGGTTTGCATTATAAATTTCATGCTTTGTGTCCTATACACTTAATAAGAGGATCTTCCCCCCCCCCCACCCCACCCCCCCCCCCCTCTCTCGCTCTCTCTCTTTCTCCCTCTCTCTCTCTCTCTCTCTCTCTCTCTCTCTCTCTCTCTCTCTCTCTATCTCTCTGTCTTTCTTTCTTTTTTTTTCTCTCTCTCTCTCGCATTCAAATACAAATTTGATACAAAATTACGAAACAAGGCTATTCACAATTCGCTGTAGCAACCACAGCAATCCTGGGGAGACCAAATCGATTGGAAAAAAAGAAACCCGGTTTTTCGAAACGGTCTTACATTTTGGGAAAAGAAAATGATAAAAAAACGGCGCCGATCTCGGGCACTAAGAGTTCGATTGATTAGACATATCAACGAAACACTGGATTGATAATGCATCGTTCAACATGGTTCCAAAAATGCACCAAATCCGTGTTCGATATGCACGGGCAAGCTTCTCAGCTGACCCAAATCACTTTTGCCGTGTATTTTCTAATACTCGAAATGCACGAACAATTCTTCGAAAGGGCACCAATACAAAGAAGTAAAAACGACTTAAAAACAAGCACATATGACACAGTTTTCGACACAAAACACTATCACCGAAACAATCACAACACAATCAGAAAAAAAACTTCTCACTGAAGGTCAGTTCCTGAAGTAAAAGTTGCTGGGCCGGCTCAGACAAAAACCACACACAGGCCTCTAAGAAACACAATTAGAAAATTTCCTAAACAATCCACAGCCAATTTTGCGGAGGCTGGACCGTTAACTTACAGATTCTACGACTGTCTGCCTACAGAGCCTATCGTCTACGTTTTTCTGTAATTTGATCGCGATGGCAATCAGCTCGCTTGAGTAAAACGAAAGGATACTTAGATAGCGAAATTCATAAAACGAATATTCGAAAAAGTAGTGTTTGAAACGATCAGATAAGTGTGATATTTTCAGGGTGATGTCCTTACTTGAGCAAGGATACTTAAAATTATGGAAAACCTCAACTTTATATAGAAACTCACCGAACACTAATCCTATTACATCGTATTTTAAAATTTAACGGTTTTCAAATTGAAATGGTGAAAAGAGCTCAATTGCACAGCTCCAGTCACGGGAATTTCAAATCGCGTTCAATTGAAAGAAAGAAAGTATTTGGTAGGCACTTTGAATCAAATATATGTAATGTTTTAAATTAAGTTGGTTTGTTATGGAACAGTGGGACAACCATTCAGTCCCTATGGCTTGATTAGTACCATTTTATTAACGGGATTCACAGGAGAACATCATATTTCTCACGTGATTTTAAAGTTGGTCACATTTTTCCTTGAAATGACTGTACATAATTTTTTTAAAAACAAAGTTAGGCACGGTATTTAAACTATGCGATGGCCTGCAGATTTATCTTTCTCATACCGCATATAGAACATGGGCGAAATCAGTAGGAATCGAAAACATATCTTTCGTTGAAAGAAAGAGGTCTCATACTTCATTGAAATGGCGGGGTGACGAAATTTTAATCGTTTTACAACACGTTCCTTAGACCAAGCACCTAATGCCATGGCATAAGCCATTAGGCTGTATTATAAGACCGGGATGCAAAAATGCAAATAATGGGTATTGGCCCTGTTTTTTTCTTTGACTGAATTTCACGTTATGATAGTCAGGAAATTATTGTATCCGGGCAATGTAAAACACATCCCTCAGATAAAATCTTCAGTGAGTTCAACCATTCTTCTGTTTGGCCCGATAAATGTTTCATTACCATTCAGCCATGAGCATATCATAAGGCAGCCATTGAGCCGGGATTTGGATTAGCCTCTCACAGTTTGATACAGGTTCAAACTTCTAACTGGGCTGAGGCTTTGATTTACTGAATTTTCCACAATTTTACTAGATTCTGATGCCAATTCTTTCATCAACATGTGCCCGTGTAACCGGGCCTTTTTACCTAGTTGATTACTAAAAATGAGGCTGGATGAATACCTAGAATAGTTGCAAACTGCCTTGATTCAATAATTTTGGTAACATAAATGACCTTGGGCAAAGCTTATTACAACATATGCGCATTATTCCCTAGCATCGTTGTTTTGCAAGCAAGACTGTGGCAGACATGGCTTAGGCCAGACCAACAAGGCGCTTAGCAGAGGTAACCTTGCGGTTCAAGTTGATCGTTTTATTTCTGACTTTCCTAATCGTATGATTCCTGATATGTGAACGATTTGAACCGAGCCGAGCCAATTTTCTTTTACTTTAATATAACGGTAGGGTAGCGGAACCAATAGTGGCGAAGTTAGTATGTAACTAACAGTATGATGTAATTTATAAGGGTCAAGAACACAATATTTCACATACACAGCTTTTCTTCTGCAAAACATCTATTTTCGCCGTAAAACATGGTTGTTGGTTGTTCCTATAATGGTGGTATCATGTACCTATAGTGGTGGTAGTACAGAAAACTTGGAAAAACTGAGTATATTTTGACTGTAACTTATTTTTGAAACATATTTCAGGACAGAACGCCAAAATTATTCATATACCAATGCATTGTTTTTTATACACCAATGCATTGGCCTCATAGACCTCTCATATACCAATGCATTTTGCAGTTATTTAAAGCCTTAAGGAAACCTGGTGGTATACCTGATAAATTCTTAAGAAATCCAGCATATTAGCACAAACTGTTCGGAAAATATTAATTTTGGGGCATTAATTTATTACGGAATGGCAAGGTGTAACTTTTGAACACGTCGTAGAAGATCAAAGAACATTTCACACGAACAAATATCTCCATAGTATTTAATGCGTCGTAGAGCTAGGCTTTTATTCCACTACTACCACGATTGGTACTAGCAACACTATGGGAGCACTTACCCTAGGGGTATGCGTTTATAAGCGTGGTTTTTCCGCGAGAAGAAATTTAGCTACAATATGTATAGAGGAATCTATTGGCAGAACAGAGTAAAAGTTTGCAATCTATCATTAATCGATGTAAACTCTTTGTGATAAAAATAAAAATTAAAACTCCTTTTCCGTAGGATGTCTATTGGCATTTGGATTTATTGTTACATATTTATAATTTCGTTTGCACCAGTTCTGTCGATCTGTCGGATCCAATTTCTATACTACATAGTACAATAAATGAAAATCAATTTTAAAAATATGTCATCCAGTCATTGCAAACATTCTTCAGCGAGCAGATGTGTCGATGAGACAAATGGTAGCTTTCATAGAAAAAACATGTGTGATATTGCGGACAAAGACGACAAGAATGAAAATATTAAATATTTTCTAACGGGTCGGAAATCAACTGGCGGTCTCTGATTTGCCGATCGCTGGTCATACTGTTATTTCTGTGTTTTTTTCTAATTTGTACGGGATAGACTTTAATAGTTATCTTAATTGTTCTGAATCTGTGCGATAATGTATTTACTTTTGATGTTACATTATTTTTTGTCCTTCAATACGTATTGAAACTTGTGAGTTCGATACTTCCCTTTAGATGTTTTTCAAAAGAATCAGAATTGAAAACTTGAATTTTACAACCCGAGACATTTATTTAGATATGTGGCAATATGATTTTCAATTAGTGGAAAATATATTAACCTTTCCTCAATATGTAAAGCTGAAACATACCTTATCACCTAATCTGCTGCAAGTCTTGGGAATAGTCGGAAGTAAAATCAATCATCAAATTATATTACATTTTACTTCATACAAAATGCTGCAAACTCATTGCGTATTCCTCGAGACAAATAATTACTTGCCAACATAATCAATAAAAATCATCGACAAATTCATCAAACTTTCATCGACTTTCGCATCGCAGCTACCTAGTTCGCTTACTGTATGATCCGCCTCTGTTTCTTGTTAGTATGATTGATGAAGATCACCAATGAAAGCTGTTGAACTACCGAAACCGAAACCGAACAACTCCTGCAAATTCTTGTTTTGATTTTGACGAAGTATCGGAAAAAAGATATTGAGGGTTGTATGTATTGTTTTTGCACCAAAACCGATTATCGTGTTCTGTTTTGACCCCTCCGCACCACCTCCACTTTAAAGTGCACCTCGGAACACACACACAATCGGGATGCGACACACAAGTTAGGCTCTAATGTTTCCTACTTCACAATTGCGTCGCCACGCGCGAGGCCGTTTGTGTTGTGGATCATTTCACTTTCGTTAGCCTCTTTGTTCGCCTATTACATGCGTGACCACAAGGACCATCATCCTTCCCTCGCAATCCCACGCACAGTTTGTGATTGTAACGTCAACCGGTAATGGATTTCATTTTTCCGTCGATTTAAACGCAATCGGGACGCCGATGTAGGTGCCCTTTTGTCGATTGCACTTCGAAATTCACCTTCGCCATCCGGGATCAGGTCGGTACCGCATCCGGAGCGAGGCGGATATGGGCTGCCTTTGTTCTGGCGAACAGTCCGAGGGGAATAGTCCGAAGGCTCTCGTTTCGATGATAAATTTGTTGGTCCTCCCGATCACGCTCAGTTACCTGCCACCGGCGATGATACCGATACCTCTGTGGCGAGCGGGAAAACAGGGACATGCGTTACCGGAAAAACATATGGAGGGTGCATGGAGTGGAAGACCAAACCAGCTAACAAACCAAAGAGACCTGCGTCGTCAATGAGAATCAAACCACGCCAGGAACATATGCTTCCTGCCGCTTTTCCTGCTGTGAGTTGGACAGTCTCCTGTACTTCTTTTTATTTCGTTTTTGTTTCAGAGCCGAGCCCATGCGCCACCCATGCGCCTTTGCATCACGAAGAGTTATTAAACCGCGCGTGACTCATAACCTTTGTTTTGTGGGCGCCAAACTTGGTTCGGCACTATCAAATGATCTCCATCTCCCCTCCTCTGGTGAAAATGAACACTGAAGCTAGGATCTCCCCGCGATCCACGAGGACGACGGATAGCGAGCCGTGAGTTGACCCATGACCCTCGCTACCTTGTAGCAAAATAAATCGAGGGTAAATAGGCCCCTGTCCGGATAGGTTGAAAACAAAAAATATATAAATGAACAACACCAATATCCCTCCCCCGCCCGTTAGCGGTTGTTTGGCCTACTCGTGGTTTCTTAGCAATAACAACACACATAGTGCCAGTGCGATATCCTTTCCTGTCACCCCCACGTAAGGACCAGGACTAGGATTATTGAGAAGGGGCTGCACCAGGGGCCACAGCCGAAAGCACGTGTAAAAAGGTCTGCCGTCGGTCCGAGCAACCGGCGGTCATTAGAAACGATCGGCCCGGACAGGTATGGGGGCAAGACAAAGGTGCGATTAACCCGCGGTGGCGAAGGATTCGTAGCGAGGTTCACTCACCCCTTAGGTTTGCGCCCCTAACAAAAGAAAAAAAGTGGAAAAAACTATGCAAGATATGTTGGAAAATAAATTCAGCATAATGTCGCCGCGTGCCTTCGAGTTAAGGTTCTCCCTCGGTTCCGAATGACCCGACCATCTGACGAGAAAGTTTGTTTGACTGATCCGCTGTAAAGGATCTGGGGCCAGGATATTCTGCTAATGAAGAGTGGTTTCATATACAATGTGTTACCCGAAAATCGCCGTCCGAAAGCCGCTCGAAGGACGGGACTGATTCCGTAGCCTCGAACCTTGGCGGGGCCAAGATACGGCCCGCTGGTTTCGATCCCACCATCACCGTATCGTCCCGCACCCCCGGATGTGGCTCGATTAACGGTAGGTTATTAATTGATTCCTGCCGAACATAAATATGTTTCCGTCAAAAGGGTATCATATTTTCAGCTTGAGATATCTGACCCGGCACCAATTCGCGAACATGGTCTACCTTTTGGACCTTATTGTCCAACTTCAGATGTTTTCGCTGTTAATAGCGCGACTAATTGCTCGGGGTCGTGTGATCATCGGCCATTAGAATGCATTTCATGATTCGTAAATGTTTATTTATTATCGTATTGATTAGTGCAAGCCCGTGTTAAGCAGAAACACGAATGGCAGCGATGAGAGCATCAGTTTACGTTCTAACCGGTTTGATACTGCATTAGGAATGTTTTATTTGCATGCTAAGGGCGACGGAGATATCATTTTATTTACTTATTGATTTTGTTAATTGATTGTTACATTCCATGTTATCACTGAAGTCGCACGGTGGGTCTTGTGGTAGTTATTTTTAATCAAAAACAAACCCGTTGGTTGATTGAGTTGGTGTATATCGTCACCAGATCACTTCTTACTTGGTTCCATTTCCTTGCTGAGCGTACCATGTTATGTGCAACAAATTGAATTTAGTGCCGGACTTGTGTGACTTTAATCTTCCTATGTCAGTGTTTCGCGAGCGCCTACGTCTCCGTCTCGTCTAAACATTTCTCACGCGTAACCGTTTTTGTAATTTATACTTAAGATGTGTCGCGAAGACCTTTGTGATCCGACGACGATTCAAATAAATAAATAAAATAAAAAATATCATTTGAAATTTCAGAACGTTTCCTTTTTGCATTGCATGTGGTGGTTGAATTTACAACAAAGTTCATTGATTGTAACGACTTCGACATAACTAAGCTCATATTCAAATTTCAATAATCTATGGGCAGCAAAAGTGTATCTACTTGTTTGCTTATTGGATTTTCACGATGATTTTATAAACCAAGTCAAAGCATACAATGTTTTATGATTTTTTGTTTTTTAAATGCATTTTACAGCTATTTCAACGTGTGAATGAAAATGTTTATTAAATGCAGTTAATTTTTTAGTATAAATACGCTAAAGTAACACTCGGTTTGCGTTATCCGTTGCCCGGTGTATACTTTGGGTAGTTGTACCAACAAGGCAACCCCACAATTCGACAGGGGGTTGTTACCCAAATTTATGTACAGACAGAAACTTCTTCTTCTTCTTCTTCTTCTTGGCGTAACGACCTCTTGGTCATGCCTGCCCGTTAAGGGCTTTCGAGACTTGTTTCCCTGTTGTACGTGGATAGTCAGTCCTCTCGTACAGGGGAGGGTTCGGTCTCGGTTGGGATTCGAACCCACGCCGTCGAGGTGGTGAGCCCCGGCGCTCATGGGTCGATTTTCTAACCGGCGCTACCGCTCGGCTGTCGCGGACCCCTACATATGTGTTATATTAGTTAACGTAAAGCACACATTCTAAACGCTTAAACGCTTGATCCAACGTGTAAAAGCAAATGCGTCGAAAAGCGGTGTTTTATTATCGTGAATGTGACGTCTACGTCTATGTCTACGTTTGCACCTTAAATTATAAAAAAAATTAATACAGACGAGAGAATTGGTCCTTTCAATTGGGTTTCTTTTAGTAGCAGCTTTATTCAACAAAAACTCATTTGGCTAATTTTATAATGAGTCACCAGTTTAAGATATTGCATAAAAAGTGCATTTAAACTTTAACGGGTAAGATCATATCATTGCACCGTTGAGCGTTATTACAAAAATATATTTTTGTGAAATTTTTGATGATGAAACCCTACGTAATAAAAAAAGTCCATGCATGAACTATGAAATCGTCTGGCTCATACGTAATACATGTTTTCTACTTCCCTGGAATAACGACTAGGCTCCAGGAAAACAGCACATGAAAGCTTTTGCAAACGACCGAAGCTACACATATCGCATAGCGTGAAATGCAAAAGAGATACCGACCAAGGAGCCGACCTAAAGGCTTACCAAATTCAGAACCTCTAGAAGCAGACAGTTAAAGAATGGCCTAGCAAATGCAGCGTATTCCAAATGGCCCTGCTCAAATGCGCGTATGGCAGCGCAACAATATGCATCGGACCCTTTCAGGTTGCTGGCTAATTAGGGCCCCACCGTGCACCGACTGCAGCACGCAGCAGCTGCGTGAGGTGCAGTTTTACCTTAATAATTATCATTTTGAGCATTTATTCTGCCGTCGAGCTAGTGTCGAGTGATGGCCAACGGTGGTGGTGGTGCAGCCCGATCCAACTGCGTACCCGTTTCGCCCAAATGAACACTTTCTGGACGAATTACACCAATGCCGTTTGGTTGCGAGCATTTGGTTGATCGAACGTCAAAAACAAGGTCGAAGGAAACTGCACATGCCGTTTTGTGCGGGATCTTCCCGAATGACGGAGGAAACGAAGAACGATACGATAACTAGAATGAAATGTTTGGCTACCTTTAACAGAACTAACTGTTTTTAAACAATTGTAATACTAAAAAGCTAATACACGTAACTATTTATTTAATGCCTTATGATATTGAAAATTATACAAGGGTTATTTATAGCTGCAAACCATACAATTTTCCAAAAAACTATTTATGAAAAACTGGTCTTCTTTTCAAATTTCGATTACGAAGCAATGGTTATTCACGTTTAATGATAAAGCCGAGACCAGAAGATATTGCAAAGAAGATAAGGAATCACCTGCTGAAGAAGAGGCAATTTTTGGTGGCTTTGTGAGCAGTAAAAATTCTAATGAAATGCAGGTGTCACATCGATCGATGGCCAATGCTCCCGAAAGCTGCATTTGTAATGGCTACCATAATGCAACTGCGCAAAAGCTTAATGATAGTGTCAACCTGGTGCGTGCTGGATCTTATCGCAAGGCTGTGATGGCACAAAGCGAAGTGATGGGTTTAACTACCAAGCCACTTCCATCTCACTTTCACCGGAAGGGCCGGATTGTGCACATTTCCCCAGAGAACCCAACCTGGGTATCGTGGCGCTCGTGTGCTACTTTAATGAATAAAACATTGTTTTTGTAGCTCAGCGATCGCACGAGCATAACGGATCGTTAATGGAAATGTAATAAGGCTGGTTTTAAATAAAACGTTTTCTCCCACTGCCCAACCCCGCCGTTCCATCGGTAGCATGGACATAGCAAACTGGAAGGCATGCAAAGGCCATGCGAATTATTCACCAAAGCACTTTACCTAGTCTGCTTGTATGAGTAAGTAAAGTTGGTAGTACGTATGCTACAGATATTTAGTAAAACTAACACACAATTAAATGGTGGTTGAATGTCGAAGAAAACATTTTTTTCTTATTTTCTTATGATGAATGATAATTGAGAGTCTACTTATCCGTCTACGGTAATAAGTTGGTATAGAATCCGCAAATAGTTCGAAAAATTATTCAACAACTCAACATTTCCCAAAGAAGTTCATTGAAAAACATTCATTATGTAGTTCATAGAGAATTACCTTTTAATGTTTTAAAAAATACTGGAAACTGAAGCCGCAAAATGGAAGAGATGTGATCGAACAATTTTGCTGTTCTGGACAACAAGTTCTTGACCAATTAGAGTGCAGTAATAAAATCAGCTGCCATAAGTAATAAAAAAAACTTAATGCTATAATGTGCACGGATAATCCACCATCTGAATCGTTTGTTTATAATACACAAACGAATAACACAAACATAAATAATACCACAAATTGTCTTTAAATCGTTATATTTCAGTGATTGCAATTTTAGGTCTATACCCGAGTTAACCCAGGATACGATTACAGCTATGGTTAGCTACAATGAGGAAAATGCTATTTTTTGGTACATCAAGTATAATACGGCCTGGCCATCCAAATGTTTTTAAAAAATGACAATTTACGGTCTATCTATCTCATTACTAATATGAACGAATATGGAACGGAATATTGGATAAAATTTTACCTGATTCAAGTTCAAGTCCATCTGCTGAAGCAGAAGGTGTTATGAAATGAAATAAAATAAGGTCAACAAACGAACGAAACTCGTTCAAATTATAACAGCCTATATCTTATCTCACAACCAAGATTTTCACTCTCGTTTTGGCAAAACGGTTTAACCTTAACCTGATAACATATTTCGAATTGGCTTCCGATTTGTGAGCAGCAAGCAGGATTGATCTGTCACCATTAAGAGAAAGAAAACAACCAAACCGAGAAACCAAACTGCGAAGAGGATAAGAACTAGAAGGATAAGTTTGAATACAGAAACGAGATACACTAAATCAAAGGGCTGGTAAGTGTGGTAGTAAACAAACCCTTTTTGGCAATTAAATTTAAATAAGCCATTCGCCACGAACTGCTTCCATTGTAGGCCTTCGCTGCTGCAGTATTAATCGCCATTTGGCTTATGATTAATTCAACACCTTCGTCGTGGAATGCAGTCCAAATGTCGTCTTCTGAATTACACACCGCAGCCGCGTTGGTCAGATGCAGCCGGAATCGGTTGAATTTAATTTTCCACCTTCCGCCGCAGTCGCATTTCGAGCTGCGGAGTTCCGTTCCGGGATCCCGATTGAAATCCGATAAACGCCTTTTCATTGTAGGCGCGAAGGCAACGAGTGCTGCCTTGCGCTTTGCTTCAATGGACGTGCATTTACGAATGACCCCTATAGATTGCAGCAGCGAATGGGAAAGGAATTTTGTTTCCCCATTAGTCTTAATAAAAGGTGAAGATTTCTTGTGTTCGATTTTGAACTTGCACCCTCAACAATTTTTGCCATCCTACTTTTGTCCCTGTTGGGAACTTTATTCTACGCCAACCACGGTACGACAAGAAGCTGGTCAGATTATACAAACGGGTCGTCTTTTAGGTCCAATAATTTCCATAGAGAGCTTTCAATGAATCGCTTGTAACAATTGGTTCTATTTCAACATGAATATGCGGAAAATTATTCTTTCCTATTGCTTAGCCATGCCCAAACATTTTGTATCGTTTGGGATTGTTATATTTTGTCTTAGAACAAAATAATTAGGCACCTTATCAAATGATTTAAGATGATTTTTCTTACGTGCATGTTATTTCACATATTATTGGCCTTTTTAAAACTCTTTCTTCACCCATAGTTCCATCCGCCGGTCATATTGGAGGAGTGAGCGTCGCTTTGCATTCGAATGGAGAGTTTCCCTAACCTTTAGGTTGCTCTTTCGGTTGATAATTACCCTCATACATCTGTTTACACAAAGTGGCACACATGCTGCCGTACCACAAAAGTTGACCATCCTGTCCTGTCGCTAAAAACAACATACAGCATTCAGACTGCTCTGCCAAATTTGAACAAGAATAAAATAAAAAAGCGATTCAACGATTCAGTTCAGAAGATTCGCAATTCATACGGCCGGGACTGATATATCATGAAAGCGGATTTAACACCTTCACACCTATTTCGTCTCCGAAGTTTACTAAGGAATTCAGGAAGCCCAAAGATGAACAAAAAACATTCGATGCCAAAACCTTTAAAGAATAATAAACGAGTCGTAGTCGAGTTGGACGTTCTCTGCTGTGAAGTTCTGTTTTTTGTTGGGTTTTTTGTTTGTTTGCTTGCTTTACTTTGTACACTGTCTGTCGCTTCTAAGAAGCAAAGCCACAACACTTGGGTGAAACCAGGTACCACCTTCGCAAAGACGAGAATTGTTCCATTTTGTTGTTGTTCGGCCGCGGAATTCTTAGTGAGTGCTTATCTTTATCTGTTTTCCATACCTTTCTCCAATACAGCATTAAGACCACGCCGAAGGAAGGCATCACGAAGAGTAACCCTTCCAAGCGACACCGGGAGCGGTTAAATGCTGAGCTAGACTTGCTGGCTTCGCTGTTGCCTTTCGAGCAAAACATACTGAGTAAATTGGACCGGTTAAGCATCCTGCGGCTGTCGGTTAGCTATCTAAGGATTAAGAGCTATTTTCAAGGTAAGCATTACATTAATATCTATTTAAGTACGTTTTAAATGTTCTTGTTAAGTTATTATACAGTAATTATTTGTTGAAACAAATCGAAGACTACTTACTGATAAAATTATTAATTTAAGATCAACAACATATTTGTACTCCTCATACTGAAGGATACGACTTATATTGAACACAACAAAGCATTTTTAAGTATATGCTAATTTATCCATTACTTCCTGATCCTACCTACATTGTATAAATATTTTATCTGAATAACAATGTTTTTAAAAGGTGATACGCGTTATCTTTTATAAAATATTTAATAGTTGCGTGTGTCCTTATTACACATGAAGGTCATTATAGTGACCCCCCCACACTGTCTGTCATAGCGAGCCCCGGGAATTAAAAAGTGTACTAAAAAGGGACCACTTGAAATTGTGGTTTTTAAACGCGTTTGAAATGAGCGATCGAATGGACTCTTTCATATTTTGCACAAGCAAGTGAAGATTCTCAGCGTGCTATTGTTGTTTGTTTGTTAAACCAAACAATTTTTTCTTTTTTTGTGAATTTTACCAATAGATTTTTAGTCATTATGCGTAAATACATATTAAACAACTATAGCAATAGAAATAAAAAAATCTTTTACATGTACGGCACTTTTTTCCAACAGTTGTGATGCATAAAGATAAAAGCGAGAATGGTTTGCTACCACAATCCGTTTCCGACGAAAGCTATCGAGCACGTGACTTTACATCGTACGATCACAGTTTCATCGTTGATAGCGATATGTTTTTACAGGTAAGTGCTAAGATAAGATTATCTAGTCAATAAAAACATCATTCAAACACAATGGATCCAACAGGCTAGTGTTTTCTTTTAAGAGACGTAAATCTTTTCATTCTAATTTCGTTCAAACTTAACGAACACTATAAACGCTGACCCCTGTCGTCAACTTTCTGTAGCGATCATATTGTGCGACATCACATAGAAAATCGTATGCTTCTGTATTAAGCCGCTGTCTTTGCTGTGACCATTCACAGCTTCATCATTCATACCTTTGCACTTTTCGATCGAGCTCTTAACGAGAAACGGGCACGAATAATTATGATAGCGTTCGAGACGCGAACCACGACGTTTTAACCCGTTTCCAGCGTCGCTTCCGGCGGGACGGGGTTGGTTCGATGCTGTAATTAAAGAAATATCATCTCCAGAAAGGGAAAACTTCAAACCACATGCTGAACAACGGGTTTCTACAGCTCATCATAAATGCCCTTCCCGGTAATCGGTATTTAATAGCATATTCGATTGGAAATTAATTTCTATTGAAGTGCCAACAGTAAGCAACAGATGCCAAACAGCACCAAACACAAAAAAACATGGCTGAACCATCAAGAGCAAATGATTTGACGACATAGTATCATGACGCAGTCCATGTTATGTAGTAGTTTGACGTATATTTGCTGTTGAGTATGTATGTATGTATGTACATACAATAAAAAAAATCAACGAAAAAGCATTTTAAGCTCCAAATTTGGGTACAATTCACAAACTTGTGCCTGTAATCAGATAAAAACTGTATCTGAACTGAACCGTTTCTCCTATGCAGTGTATTAGAGCGCTTAACTTCAATAACCCCTTTCCATTACATTCTCGAACTATTCCCATAATGATCAAATTTTATTTATCGTAAATAATATTCAATGTTTTTTTCGTCTTTCGCAGGCATTAAATGGCTTCATAATGATACTCACCTGTGAAGGCGAAGTGTTCTTCGCCACTCACACGATTGAAAGCTACTTGGGTTTTCATCAGGTAATTTAGTTCGTTCATTTCTGCACTCTTCTGGCTTGTGTTCTGTGATGATTGCCGTTTTCCATCCTCCTAATTCCCCAGTCAGACATCATACACCAATCAGTATATGAGCTGGTACATTCGGAAGATCGCGAGGAGCTACAGAAGCAGCTGCTATGGAACTCCTTTCTACCGGCGGACCTTTCCGGCATACAGCTAACGGAAGCGTTGGTACCGGAAAAGGACAAACTGCTGGAGCGTAGCTTTACCGTGCGATTTCGCTGTTTGCTCGACAACACATCCGGCTTTCTGGTATGAATAATACGATGTCCACCCAGTGCAAGTTTCGACCCTGTGAGTCTTACATTTACGATGTTCCTCCTTCAGCGCCTGGATATACGAGGTCGGGTGAAGGTGTTGCATGGACAGAACAAGAAGAACGAAGAGCCACCGCTGGCACTATTCGCCTTCTGCACCCCGTTTGGACCGCCTAGCTTGCTGGAGATTCCCCCGAAGGAGAACATGTTCAAGTCAAAGCACAAGCTGGACTTTTCACTCGTTTCGATGGATCACAAGTATTACTAGCACCACCTGGACCGTGTGCATACAGTGCGCAGCACTTTATCTCTCATTTGCTTTTTTTTCTAGGGGGAAGAACACACTCGGCTACTCAGACTCCGAGCTGGCCAACATGGGAGGCTACGATCTGGTGCACTATGACGATCTGGCGTACGTGGCAAGCGCTCATCAGGAATGTAAGTTGTTCTAAATACAAGTTTGTCGCATCAATTTCTCCAGGTAACCAAAATTTCGTTGTTCGTTTCTAAAAGTACTGAAAACCGGCGCGTCGGGCATGATAGCGTATCGATATCAGAAAAAGGACGGCGCCTGGCAGTGGCTGCAGACCAGCTCGAGGCTGGTGTACAAGAACTCGAAACCGGACTTTGTGATCTGCACGCATCGGCAGCTGATGGAAGAGGAAGGTCGCGACCTGCTCGGGAAACGAACGATGGACTTTAAAGTAACAAACTGCAGACGTCCTTTTGAGCGTCTGGAAAGGAAAGAGCCGATAGAGTGAACGTTAATACGTATTCTTTTGCCCCTTTTTCGGCCACTTACAACAGGTTAGCTATCTGGATGCAGGCATTTCTTCGACCTACTTCGAGTCGGATCAGCTGATCATAAGTTCGAATAGCACGAGTGCCCCAAGTTCACCAACAACCTCGCAGCAGCGTGCCAATCGGCGCTACAAAACCCAGCTGCGCGATTTTCTCTCAACTTGCCGCCATAAACGAAAACTTCCCAACCAATGCGCAAATGAACCGGTAAGGTGCATTGTTTTGTATGTAAAATTTCCGTACAAAAAATTAGTTTCGAACCTCTTAATCAAATAATGGTCTAAATTGCTCTCTTAGCTTCCTTAATATCAACCATTCTTCGCATATTTTAACCCATCGTTGATTGGACGATCATAATCTTCAACAAAAAGCATAGAGAAGCTTAATTTCATTAACTATTATTACCAACTACTTTTGCTTCTACAAAATCAAAGTAATGTTTCTGCTAGGTTCCGTTCAGCTATCTCCTTCAATCATTAGCTTGAATTTTCAATCATTACTAGAACATATATGCAAAAGTTACGTTTGAAACTGAACCCTTGCCTCGTGTCTACCGAAATAAAGTGTAGTAAAGCTGGATCAAGTTGGTTTCGAATTTCTGTAATTTTGGAGGTCCGCGACAGCCGAGCGGTAGCGCCGGTAAGAAAATTGGCCCATGTGCCCCGAGGCCCACCACCTCGACGCCGTGGGTTCGAATCTCAACCGACACGGAGAGGACTGATTATCCACGTACACATTAAAGTTCTCGTAGGCCCTTATCAGGCAGGCATGACCATGACCAACAACAAGGTCGCTACTCTAAGAAGAAGTAGAAGTAGAGTAGTTCGAATGTACAAAGAACATACCGTCGGAACGCTAACGATACTCTCTGGCTTTGACTAACGGACGGAAAATACAAACGATAGACGATACTCTTTTCACTACATTGTGCATGGTATTGAATGGAATCATTCAGAGAGTATTTCTATCTTTTCCTGTTAGGACAAACCGCTTTCAATGTACAGTTTTACATTTCAACATTAGTTTTCCATTAAAAAAAATCAAGTGTCGTTAGTTTTGGTTATCCAGTATCAACTAATGACTTTCTAATTATTTGTAGTAAAAACTTGATTCAAAGAACATTCAGGGCCAACGTCTAACCAGTACTTGTAATATGTCCTTGGTTTCTCTTCTTTGGTCTTACTGGACTTAAGATTTGAAAATCATTTGGGCATTTATTGATATTGCTTTCTATCACATCCTTTGATTGTGTGCTTTCAGGTATCGCCGAACGTGGCGGTGGTCGACTACATACCCGGTGGACCTCCGGGTACGGCGGCCGCAGCCGCTGCAGTCGCCGCAGCCGCCTACACAAACACCATTAATAGTGTGTACTCGCCAGCCGCACACTTTGCTGGTGCCGGCCCGGACAACGTCTATATGGGCGGCCCGGTCCATTCGCCGAACTTTTATCCGATGCCCGATAACATATTCCACCAGTATCGGCTACAAGGTGTAAGTGGCTACTATCCCGAGTATCATACGAGCACTAGTGCATCCACCTTTGTACCTACTAACGGGCTTATTCCGTACGACAGTTATGGAATCACTAAAGAGGACACCATGCGGTGGCACGAAGGGACAAAAGGCTACGGTACCGGCGGCGATCCAAACCAGTCGCACCCGGCCGGCGGATCGAGTGGCACTGAGAGTGGCGCCGGGGAGTCCACCTATCTGGTCGGCGGCTTCGCCACAGCCCCCAGCGGTGCCGATACAAGCTCTCCGCATGTCCCCAAGAGCTCGTGCCACCAGGGTCAGAGTGCGTCGCCACACTCATCGGAGGAGCTAGTTGATCCGTGCTGCACGGCAGATAACGCCGCACCGACCAAAGACTCGCTAGAGCAGCACTCACACCATGGTGCTCAACATCACGGTCATGCTGCGCACCGGCAGCCCCCCAGCACCCATCACCATCAGCTCGGCCCACAGCATCAGCAGCATCAACAGCAGCCACAACACCAGCACCACCAGCATCAGCAGCAGCATCATCATGCACTACAGCAGCACCACCATCAGGACATGCAACAGATGTTGGCACACCCTCACCAGCACCAGCTGCAGACGCATCAGCTACGCAATGGAGTGGCCGCGGACGACCACAAGCTGGCCTCCGATACCAAATCGCCGTCGTCCTCTTCGCCGTCGCTACGCTGCGAGCCACAGCGCCAAACCGTCCTCATGTGGGGTACGTCCTACAGCAACAGTAGAGATTCGCTAACCACTTCCATACACTGTAACAGTGCTGCCAGCGATAGCGGCGAACCCCTCGCTAACACTAGCCATGACGCACCATCCGCAACCACCTACGACTACATCGATTCCGGTGCTGACTTTAATCTGTTAAGCTTAACCAAACCCGTAACCACTAGCTCCTCCATCGTCATCAGCAATAGTACCAGCAGCAGCACCAGCACGCCAAGTGGCAGTGGTGGCGGTAGCACCAACTCAAGCGCTAACAACTCCTCAGGATCTACTCTTGGAGATCTCTCGTCCACTAACAATTCTAATCAAACGCAGTGCATTCCTTGTGAGCCCTCGGCTGGTGTGGACAAACCGTCGCATCTTGTCACAGCCGACGCCACGAAACGCAGGCAGGCAACGGAAGCGAAACCGATGCGATCGCAAATTTTACTCACCAAAGCCAAATGCCAAAATGCCAGCTCCAGCGATAGCGTTACCTTTGCCGTCAAACACTCCAAGTCCTATGCTAACCGTACTAACCAACATCTTGCGCAACCAGAGCACCAGCAGCAGCAGCGGGACGAGCCGCCACTGGAATCACACTCTCAGATTACACCGACCGGGGTCGTCAGAGAGTCGGACTCGCCCAACTTGTCTTGCTCCACCGATGCAAAATGGTATTGCACGGATGACGCTTAACACACTACTTTTCCGTTCAACACCTAAATCTACTACATGTAGCAGTCGTTTGGCAACTAACCCACGATCCCATTGCATCTTACCTTTGTTTTTGTGATTCTCATTAACCAAATGGTGGGAAAGTTGGTCGTTAGGAAACTCTCAGCTGCTGGTCGCACTTGATCAAAGGTATGCACTCTGGAACAGAAGGAACATCATGTTGTTGGTGGTATTTCATTGCAAGCTTAACAACATGAACCATATTTTCACACAACGTATCAAAGTACCCTTTCTAACCTTTTAAATTTGTTTAATTATGCTGTCATGTTAGTCAGATTCTAGTATGTGAACGTGACATTGTTGGCATGAAATCTAGCATCGTCTTATAATTATAAAAAGAACTACATATTTCTGATGTTCCGTTTTACTCTAAAGACAGTCAAGGTTGCTTTGAATCTCATTAATCTTTCTAGTGCAATTAAAAACAAGTTTTTTAGACTGTTTTTAAATTACTGTTTTGAATAATTTTTGAAATTATTTAAGCAATTTCAGTAAACGACTAAACAAGCGATACCAAAAAGTCGAATAAAGAGGCTTATTACTATTTGCTATATTTTTATTTATGTGGCACATCATCCCCTAGTGGGACAAAGCCTCTCTCCAAAGAGAGTTAAGTATTGACTGAAAGACGGTATTATATTATAGATCGGTGGGTCACTGCCCGTTCGTAAATGCTGGAGGGTGCACACACAGACTCGAGATTAGATCCCACACCCTATGGCGTGGTGTTTCCTGTTGCTTTTATTTAATTTATTTTTTTTTTAGTGAGCTTGTTTAGGACTCAATGTAGATGTAGTTTTAAAATCATAATACTCTGTATTGTTGCAATTTGAACTATTTGATGCTAGCAGAGTAACATTATTTCTTCAACTTTGCAAATTTCTCTACTTGTACAACTTTACTGACTGAAATGTATTCTTTGATTATTGTAAAATTGCCTGTCATATACGCTCGATAGAAGAATGAATGTATGAAAAGCTACTAAAACGTTTGCTGGTACCCATACCCATGAAATTCAAGTCATTAAACTTTTAAATTTATGGTCCTTTATATTTATGGACATAACATTATAAAGATCAAGAAAATTCCCGTGTTCGAACAGATATCGGATTTGGTATCGAACTCCTTCTTGCTGAACAAAAGATTTGGATGTTTGGATGTATGCGAGGGCTTACACCAGTAAAACTATTGAATCCAGCTTCATGGATCTCTAAGCGGTGAAGGACCGGCTACTAAGTCCATATGTCTTATGTAAATGTTGAGGGTTGGCATAAATCCACATTGACCGTTCACTGTTCAGTCTTTAGTATTCTTAAATACAAACATTATTCATTAACAGCTGGTTATACGTGTTTAAAACCTAATTTGACGATTTTCTTTTTTTATTTCCCGGTTTCCTACGAAAGGCGATACTCGAACCAAACGGCTTAATGAACGAACCGGTTCCTACAATCCTACCAAACGGGAGCGCGAAAAACTACATTGCTAAATTTCATCGAGATACAGCTACAAGAACAAGGATATACGAGTCACCTGTGTAGAATAAAACTTCTACTTCTTTGGCGTAACGACCGTGTTTAGGCCAAAGACGCTTTCTTTTTTGGGGTAACTAGAGTTTCGATGGATAGTCCTCTCGTAGAAGAAGAGGGTTCGGTCTCGGATGGAATTCCAACTCATGTCGCCAAAGTTGATTCTCTAACCGTTCAGCTGTCTCGAAAGCCCAAATTTCAAACATTAAACACTTAAACACTTATGCTTTAAAATGCGGGCTTGATAGCGATGAAAGAAACGTTCAAATGATAATTGAATGAGAAACAATTCCCTACCAACACAATTCTACGAATGTTAGACCTCTTCTAAGCGAATGTTAACGCCATGCTTGCCAATTATGTCCGCGAACGATTCACCACAATTTTTCGGAGTAACCATATTAAAAATCGCTAAAATTGGCATACGTTAAACGAAATGTGTTAGTAAAAAAAGTTCAGGAAGAAAAGCTAAACAGAATGTGGCGTAGCAGAATAAATACTAACTGGACCTTATTTAGCGTCCTGTATATTTAGATCCATTGATTGAATGTAATGTTTTGATTTTGATGTTTTGAAGTTTTCAATTATGAAAATCGGTTGGAGGCATTATCCTTTCAAATTATATATAAGCAGTGAAACGTAAAACAAAACAAATGTAAGCAACTTTTTTTACACATAGCCTGTGTCTTCATCAGCACTTAGAGAAACAAGCATAAAGTTAAAAGTTAGTTCTAGACTCGACCATATCTTCCTAAAAATCGCTGCATCTACCCAAACTCCTGTTATGTAACAAACTTGGTATTTATTTGATTTATGCTTTAATTCACTTTAAACTGAATTTAACTGGAAATAAATACATATGTTAATTGAATTAACCATATCGATATCGAAAAGAACTTGCCCAATTTTCTTTCCGGATAAGAAGTATGTACAGGTAAATGCAAATGAGAAATCCGAAATAAATTGCTTCAATATGCCAAATACTTTGTGTTGCCCCGCTTTACTCTATAAAGTATCACAGAGCTTTTAATAAAGCTTTCATTAAAAGCTATTCCAAATAAAAGCTTGCTAAGTTCTAGTGCTCCAAGAGCTGGGTTTTTTCATACTCGCTTGTCTAAACCAGCGAAACAAACCAACAAACATCAGTGTCGTACCTTTTTTTCATGAGCTAGCATGTAGGCCACGTAGATGAATAATTTATACCATCATTCCCGACGTCAAACTGCAGTTATTTGCTGTATGTATTTGCATACATTTTTTCACGCACAAGCGCAAGCGCGATTATTTGGAAAGTCAAGTCCAATACACGGAACCGATGCATTCGTTTTCCTTTTCCAAGGCGTACGAGCGCATTGCACGGTCACACATTTGTTTGCGTAGCAAATGTTGGTGAGCGATACTAACACAGCTTTCTCGACACATCAGAGCAAGCTTCAATGAATCGTTCATTCTCCGATATTCAACTGTGTGGCGGAAAAAAAGGTCATTGAGAACAGTTCGGTTAGGAAAATCGGAAAAGTGTGGGCGCCACGACAATAGCAGGAGGACTCGCTGGGCGCTTTAAAGGGCATCCTGGGAAGCCTGGGGCTTCGGCCGCAGTTGAGCAGGACGACCCGAAGTGGTTTGGACGCGAGTGGTTCGTTTCGTTCTCACGTACACGCGTTGGCGTTCACGATCGTTCGGACCTCTCGTTCTTCGCGGGAGTTTTCCACAGTCATTTTTCGTTCTTGTTTGAGGAAAATCTTGCTTTGTAGTCTTCTAACCAATTTAACGCACTACGCCAGTCAGTTCGGGGCGAAACGAAGCGAAAGTTATCTTTATTCAATGTGTAGTTTACTTGCTTACCAGACTGTAGTTCTCTGTTCGTGTAACAAGATTAATTTTATAGTTTAAGATTTGGTTGAAATCGTTTTCGAAGAGACTTGGCATCAACACGAAAACGACAAAGACGTCGTTGTGCGCGACGTTTCCCTTACAAGGATATTTAGTGGGAGTGCGTTATAGCGCGTTCGAAATCGAACCGAAAATCGAAGTTTTCGGGAATATAAGAGCAATCAGTCCACATCGCGGTCCACAATTCTTTAAGCTATGGCTCCTACAAGTTTGTTCTGGATAGGGAATGTGTTTTTCGTCTCGTTTCCATTAGCGATATTGGGAATCGATCTCAGTAGGCTTTACGGTCATCTACCAGCTGTTTCGAAGCGCAATGGTAAGCATTCCAAGAAACGAATATGGCTAGGAAAAAGGGCGTTTACCTCCTCTGTTCGTCCTCATCGTCGTTTTATTGTGCTGATATCCGCAACAACTATGGAAGTGAATTTTCATTCTGCTTTTCAGAGGCTTGCCACCCTTACGAACCCTTCAAATGCCCTGGTGATGGGAATTGTATCTCCATTCAGTATCTCTGTGATGGAGCACCTGATTGCTCCGATGGATACGATGAGGATATGCGCCTTTGCACAGCAGGTGAGAATCGCTCCTACGTTCACTCTTGTTACACTCGAAGGTGTACTGTAAAGTTTTGTGCATATGGTAATTTATCAAACTATTACCCTCTTGCAGCAAAGCGTCCACCTGTTGAAGAAACGGCGTCCTTTCTACAAAGTCTGCTCGCGTCACACGGACCGAACTATCTTGAGAAACTGTTCGGTAGTAAAGCACGAGATGCACTGGCCCCGCTTGGTGGAGTTGAGAAGGTTGCAATTGCGCTCAGTGAATCGCAGACCATCGAAGATTTCGGAGCTGCATTGCATTTAATGAGGTAAGTAGATGAGGTAGTTGAACTACAATTTGAAAATAGGCTATTCACTGGAACAGGAGAGAGTCCGGTCTCAGTAGGAATTCGAACCAACGCCGCCTTAGGCCCGTGCGTGATGTTCTAACCGGCCTAACCGCTCGGCTGTTTCGTATCTTCCTAACAGTTGTACCTTCCATTGGCATTTTGATAAAAACGTGTTGTTTGAAGTCAAATTGTATCCTTCGTCATTGTAATTTTAATATATGAAGAAATTTAAACCTATTTTTAGAAACATTTACAAAATAATTTTAACCAATAAAATCTATCCCTTTCAGGTCAGATCTAGAACATTTACGGTCGGTGTTCATGGCTGTAGAGAATGGCGACTTGGGAATGTTGAAGTCAATTGGTATAAAAGACTCGGAGCTTGGAGATGTTAAGTTTTTCCTTGAAAAACTCGTCAACACCGGCTTCTTAGACTGAGTATCATCCGACCTGCCGTATAGCAATAGCTTCTATTATTTCGTACCCCTGACCCCACAGCTTTACTCCTACCTAGGCTCCCCGGAAGGTTTCACCTTTTGAGCACAGGTTTATCACCAAACGCACTAAATTAGTCGGATTGGAGAGCCAGCTCACAGAACGCTTAGCAATCCTTACCAAATTAACACATATGTATGCGAACCGAATTAGATACTGTGGACAAATGAACTGGACAATCTCCCCTTACGCCTCTCTTGATACACACCCTCTTCATAAATTAAAAAAAAACAACAACAATAGAATTTAAATGCAGTAGAGCCTACGGTTACGATTGAAAAAAAGCGATAAACCTTTCGAGAGTAGTTCCAATTCACGGTAACAAAACTGGAGGGAGTGGGTGCTTTCGAGAGGGCCATTTTTTAATGAATCGCAAAACCCTGACACAAATCCTGACCCAATAAATCAAGCGTAACCTAAGCCTCTACCTCTAACGCGGTGTGTTGTACGCATTCGCTTCAATGAAGCATCCTTTCGGTAGCCTAGAAAAGAGTGAGAAAATGCGTACAGAACTGTTCTTTAGCTATAATTGGAGAACACATAACGTCAAAAATGATGGCGAAAACTTACCAACCCTGGTTGTTAATGAGCAACTCTTCAAAGAATGTGAAAACATAGGCATTCCTATTGCCGATACCATATCGATCACGCATATCGAACAAATTAACGTCCAATAGTTCCGTATAGAAGAATCTCATAGTTTTATAATCTTTTGTTCATAATTTCATGTCGTGCCCATCGAGAAACTCGAATGTGCTGCACTTGTCATAAAGTGACGAAAAAAAATCATGTGAAAGTGTCGAAGTTTATTGGCACAAAGTAAAGCTAGGATGCGAGTCCTGGGAACCACCAAATACATATCATTCATATATTTATAGCGCCAGTGCATGCTTATATACATTATACATTATATAAATATACAAAAATCAAAACGAGCACACTAGAGTGTGTATGAGTGCTAATACCTTACCATGATCCTAAGGGGTTACGCACGCTAATTCCTACACATATCAACGAAAGATGAGGGCGACAAAGTGAAGTACCTTAAGTATCGTGCAATACACTAACGATTATAAAGAGAAAACATGTTTGTAAGAAAGCTTGTTATGAGAGCAGGGCGTACGTTCATTACAACATGAAAAAGATATTACAGAAGGTTGACTTGCGTACTGTCGGAAGATGACGAAAACGAGGGAAGCAGCAACCAACAGGGTTTGAAAATGACAAAATGCATCAACAAAATGAAAATATGAATGCCAGAAGAAATTGTATCGTTTTCAACAATTTTACGACAACAATCATCCCAATCACCGATCACTACTGAGCTCTTATATAGAACTGATTTTTCGAGAAATTGTACTACCCCATGCAAGGATGGATTTTTCATACGGAAACCATTTCCAAGGATTTCATTGTACACTTTTTTCAGGATATATACACATGCAGTTACTATGAAGCAAACACACGTCCCCATTCACATATATGTATATTTACTATCAAATCACAAGAACATTTACTCCACATAATTCACTCACCTCCAACCCACTTGTGAAGTTAAAAGAATACATCGTCAACAAAACCTGTACGTGTATATTTTAAGATGTAATAGTCGCTGATTGTACCAGGAGCAACACCAGCAGCAGAACCTGGAGAGCACTGGCCGTCTTCTATGGACATTAAGAACAAACAATAAAACTGTTGTCTTATGCAATTACAAGACAAAACATCGTGCAACAGGGAAATATGACGATCAGCATAAAAAGATCAAAAATATATCTATACCGGTATCTTGTGTCAACATCTCGAGTGATTGTGTTTTATTTTCCATTTTTATTAAAAACATGTAATGCATGCAATAGAATTGATCATCCGAAAATCAAATAAAAAATCAACGCAATAATGAGTACCTGTTGGGTAAAGGAAATCTACATTTATTTACAATCAAATGCTATGAAATTAATAACATTTACTTGCCGTTCCTTCATATTTCACATAAGATGGATTAAGTAAAATTCATTTCATCATTGTTTAATTGTTTATTTGCATCAGATTGCTTGCCCCTAGGGCTGTGCAAATACAACTAAGTATTAACACAGGAATAGTAAATACTTAACTAAATAGACGTAGATTGGTGACTGCCAAAATTTAGATAGATTCGATATAGCGAGTCGGCCATGAATGAAACAGGGGAAACAAAAGGAAAGGGAACCTCTCATGATGGAAGTGCATATGCTGCAAGGAAAGAACGGAAGGAAATCGAAGTGGCCAGAGCAAGCATTGAACTGTCGCAAACACTCAAACTAGGGATCATCACTACCATAGTAAGTACGACCGGTGGGAAGAGCATGTGAAAGAAATGTGATATATGACATGGAAAGGAAATCAGGAAAATACTCTCCTCCAGCCAGCTTCATGATATCGTTTTTATATTTGTTTTCCGAACAAATATCATGCATATAATGTATTGCATTAAACCTATCTCGTACTGTTACTGGTTAAGCATTGATGTAAAACTCTCCGAGTTAGTTTTGCTCATCTCAACATCTTCTGTAAGCATATTACTGAACTTGATAGTAACATTTAATACCTCACATGTTACTTTTCGATGGATTCGTTGAAGATTTTTAATGGTTATAGGCGTTCTAGAATTTATGTCTTCGTTTTTCCATGTCAAGCTTACGTTAGCGTTTTGCTCGAACTCGCAAATTCGATTGTAGTAAATGATTAGTAGCATGTTTATTACACGGTATACAGCAGTCTACCTTTAAAATTTAATTCTGTGTGTATTGTGCTTTTTTGGTTGGCTATAATACTATGAAATATGCGACATTTCGATGCCTAACGCGAATAATCAGTATTTTTGTTTTCGATTGAAAAGTAAACGAACAAAAAAACACACCATATATAGCAAATAAAAAGTTCTCATCTGACTTTGTGATCTAATTGAATAACAGATAAATAATTTAACACATTTAAATCATGCAATGCTCGCCTTCCTTCAAATGCTTATTTTTGGTATGCAATGTGTTGTGTATGAAAAATCATAGTGCCTTTTTCTGTTTTCACTACACTGATGGTTCGTTTTTATTCACTGGGTCGATCAAACTGAAACATATTTAAAAAACTTGGTACTTTCCCCACAACATTCCTCATTCTCCAACAAACGATTCCAAACACCCCCATTACACTATAGATACCTGCCTTTGTAGTATCGCTGATATGTATATTATGTAAGTAAGTAAACGAATAATGTTAAAAATTTGTGTATTATTTCGATGATAGAAGTTGGCTGCACAATTCGAAAGTGCACTATCATATTTGATTTTGTCGTAAAATTGTCTCGCGATCATATGTATCATGCAATTGCCTGTATTTTTTATTTATCTTATACTTTTGCTTGTTTGACTGCAAAGTCAAATGTTTTACCATTTCCCCATTCATTTTGTTTCACACAATCGCTTGCAATACAGATTTCATAGCGCAGAATTGGGCATAGTATAGATGAATAACAGTAGTGAAATTTGAATTAAAAATAATTCAAACTTAAATTAATTTAAAATTAAGACGTGTTCATAAACAAACTATTCGTTTAAGCATGAATCATTCGTGTGAATGATCCAAACAATGTAAAAGCAAACTAAGTGAGTGAGAAACTATCATAGCAATAAATCTGAATTGATGATTTTGGTAAAATCGGCTTACAATCAACGATCCTTTTGATTGTCAGAGGATTATATACCAACAATGCCAATAATTTCGGTTCCTCTTTTTCTAGTTAAATGATAGGTAAACAACCCCAGACCAAACTGGATGGTCTAATTCACTTTGCTCAACGTGCTGATATTTATCATGCTAGCCCACACCCTCTGACATTCCATTTGGAAGTGACGAGAAGTGCGTTATATTTGGATTTAGTTACCCTGATTTATATCATTCAGTTCAGTTGTTTGTATTGAATTAGTGATAAACAGATCAAGCAAATCGCTATGCAGCTTCATACTCAAACACGACCACCGACGAAATTTTATCAACTTGTGTTATAATGTCCAATACATAATCGTGACTCACACACTTGATATGAATAATCGTTTGATAAAGGTATGCAAAATATGTATTTTTGTATAATGTGTATAGATATATTCATAGATGTAATAGTTAATGTTTATAATAATGATAGGTTCATAATTGCAAATGATCTGATTAAAATATGTCTTAGTTTTTAATACATGAATATTGTCGTCTAATGTAAGTACTTTTTTCTAAGGATACGTAGGGTTCCACACAATGGTTAAATAGTTCGCATATCATGTGGTGTTATATAACCGCTGATGGACAATTGAGATGTAAATAAAAAAAGGATATGCATAAAGTGCCGACTTTATCATAATTACTCGATATTTAAAGCCTACCGCATTCTTTTGATCAAAATAATCCAAATTCACGATTCAGTTGCCATTATAACTTAAACCAGTTTTGGTTCGATCAGGAGTCAGCCAAGGACGTGCTTCAACCACTTTGGATAACAATAAATTTTGATCTAAAAAATGTGGTAAGCGTTAAAGCACAGTAACTTTTCGTACTATAATCATGTAATCAAATTAGATTATACATCGCACCATCACCAGCGATTGTCGATATGATCGCGTATTGTTACTGTAGCCCTGCATTTATGCTGTCACTATATTCGTCCTTCGACTCCGCCGTCATGATGTGCACCAGTTCCTCTACTGCCTTATTGAGGTCGCCTAGCGGAAATATTCGATTGCAACCGGAAATGGTACAGAAAGAAGAAACAATTAAAAATTATTCTGCAAGCATTAAAAGCTCATTCTTGGGCGAAATCTATCACACAGCGTAAAACATGACAATTGTTTGGAGGAATTAATAGCATAAGTGAATATATTTACTGAATTCGTCCTATAAGTCAGCGAGGCGAGATGGAGGTTATTGCACACAAGAATTGCCGTACGAAAGCCAACAGGAACATGTAAAAAAACGTTAAAAATCACACATCACTCAATTAGTACCCTTTCAGATTTTAAAAAAGCTTTCTTCATTAGATAATGTACATTCGATGCCGCTAAATTTAGTCTCTAACGCATAATTTTGTGACAGTTTTCTCTTATCCACCAATTTATGCATATTCATCATGTCTTTATGTGTTAAATGAAATCTTCGAAATGAATTCCGAAGCGCAAACTCGTTCGAAAATGTAAAAATTTCGATGCAATGTTCTTTTTTCGAATAGTGTAGACGCGACACATTCGTATTGATGTTTTTACGTACTGCTTTCTATGAAGTATTAAAAGCCGCAAAGGCTAGCACCATTTTAAGCAATTTTCAGAAAAAATCATTAGTATCTACTCTTCTGTCTGCTCTGTTTGTCGATCAAACTTTGAAATATTTGTAACCGAAACTTAATAAATAACCAGCATTGCTAACGATTGTAGATCGTTTCTAGCCGACCGAAAAACTTTATGACGGATAGAAGCGTATCAATGATGATTTAAGTTTTCGCATTTGTATTTTTGTACTTCATGTAAATCTAGCTTTGAAGTAAAGAATTCTTTGATTCTTTATTTTTTTAATTATATCAGAAAGATTGGTCTGATAATCAGATTTACATTCTTTCATTCTAATCAATTCAAGTTGTAGAATCATTCTAGACTGAAAACACTGCGGCAAGGGAATGGACTTGCTTCTATAACCTGTATTCTAGAGTGTGACACCCGATATTTGAAGGGCACTTTGCAGTCTGTTAATAATAAGTTTTCTTTGCTTAGCTTAGCGGCATAAATTGGTTACTCAGAGGCAACATTTAGCGGCAACGACGTTAATTTGCATTTTATGATGCAAGTTATTAAAACAAATAAGAACAATCATCAGCACGTCATACTCACCGGCCATATGTAGTAAACTCGAATGAGGAGGGGGAGGAGGCCGCTCATCCATTGTGTAGTCTCCTCCAGAATGTCCTGCCATTACACCAAGATTAACTGACCCAATCGATTTGTTGGCTCCAAAGGCTGCGGTAACCGCAGCTACACCGGCTCCCGCTTTTTCATAAGTGTCCATGTTGTATTGATCACGCTGCCTGCTATCCTCGCCCGCCATGGACAGGAAGCCATTAACACTACCGCCACCGACTGGACCATACAGTGAAGTTGGCTTTTGTCCAGGTTCGTTGACTAACGTATAATTAAAATTATGAAATCCATCATGTAACTTGTACATTTATGGTTAATTCGATTTACTTACAAGGTTTTTGCTCGTAATGTCCGTTATGCTGCATTTTGGCCGGCGAATCCGTGTTTAATTGTGATGCCGTAACCGATCGTGTTTGCAGAGTTTGGGGTTTCAATGGAGTTGGCTGAAAAAATTGAAAGCCATGGACAATTTTCCATCAGTGTCAATTCACATCACTAAGGAGCTCAAGGCGTTTCTGGTAAAAGTTTCAATCAATGATAGTGGAATAAAACAAATTGTGTTTGGGATATCGGCGACATTCGACGGGATACACCCAGATTTTTATGAATACAAGATTAATGTTCAAACAATTCAAATGTAACATTAAACCTCCTACCTCATGTAACAATTGTCGAAGACGTTGTAGTTGTGCCTCCAATTGTTTATTGTGATCTTCTAATATTTGCATTCTTGCTTCCAATCGACCCTTATGCTGCCGCAAAAGCTTTGCCTCGGTTACCATGTCCTGCGTATTTGTATATGTTAGTTTGAGATTCATTACAAGCAATCAAGTAAAGGTTAAAATACATTACCGATCCACCGCCAGCCGCTGATGCCGTCGAGGACAGTGCAGAAGCAGTATTCGATGCCGAGGTAGGCGTTTTGTACCCCTCGTCCGGTGTCGTGATGGGAGTACTCTTTTTCGTTGCTTTCAACTTTTCATATTCCGCCTGTAAGTTAGCGTTTTCTTCTTCCAACTCCTTAATCATCGTTTCCAATTCTTCACGCTGTTCGGCCTCCATTGCAGCCATTACTTGCACTGGAGACTTTGGACCTCCGTTACCACCTCGAGCTGTATTTTCCGCGGCTGGCAATGATTGACAGTACTGTGCGATCAGCTGATGCTCATCGTCACTATCGGGAGTAGAGTTGGTTCTTGTTCCACACTCGACTTGGGCCAATCGTGATGCATACATTTCCAGCCGGGAGTGCATATCATTCTGTAGGGTGTGCGTACCGTGTTGGGGACTCGGTATGGGGCTTTCAAGTGCATCCCCTTCAAGAACGCTCTGCACTGGAAGGTAACCTACTCGAGGATGTTTCTTGAAATATTTTCTACTCTTAAACTTATTCCTTAGCGCTCTAGTAAAATCACGCACATCTTCGGTGGAGGTTGCCTATGAAAAAGTTAAATGAAAAAAGGTCAAAATAACTGCTATTTTCTTTAGTAATAAGCCGTTTAATTAATACGGCTAAAACACATCATTACCGTAGTACAATATTCGTGCATAGGATGACTCAATTTATGGTTCTTAGTGCTGCGTCCGGTGAAGAAACACTTTTGGCACATATCGAAATTGAAACACTTAAGACATCGGTACCGGAATCCTTCGATTGGATACTCTTTGCAGATATTACACTTAGCTTGATGCTTTGCCGTTTCCGCAGCCACCAACCGGTGGAGCACAGGAAGCCACACTAAGCTTTGCGGTTCGTGCTGCAGCCAGCTTAGAAAATGTTGGGCTTCTATCGCCGTTTCCAGAGGTTCGGCATTTTGGTTAACACCACCGGCCAGTTCGAAACAAGAACGAACCGATGGTTCAATATTCGACCCACCGAACGCAGCAACCTCACCGAGCTGACGGGGAACTTGAATACAATCGTGTAGAAGAAGACCCATTTTTCGTTGATCTACCTTCTTCTCCAGATCCGCTATCAAACGGAACAAGTAACGATATTTTTCTTCCAAATGCCCTCGACATAAAAGGATCAATCCCACCTGAAATTACAAAATAAAAACAAACAGTCATTATTTATTGAAAACTTCGTGTAGATGTAGAGAAATATTTTAACCAACTATATATATTGATGGTGCTGATATAAGAAGTTGATCTCGTAAATATAAAAACCTATGGTGTTGATATATTGCTTACAAAGCTAAGAAAATTGTATGATAATGTAAAAAAGACTATCCAACTTTTGTTTAAAGTGTTCCTTGAAAAATAATCATTTTGTCAAAACGTAAAGTGCAACAAACAATTTCATTTTTCGACACAATTTTCGACACAAAATCAGTTTCGGCTAATGTTGTAAAAATGTCTATAATAAATTATAACCTGTCATTTACTATTTATTCAGTATGAAGTGTAGAGAATATATGGAATTCAAATCACTCATTCCTTAAAAATTAATAATCTGATCAAATTGTGTATAGTGATTACATATAAAAAATCTATAAAAAAGGCATAAAACTTAAACATCCGGCATTGAAGTTGTACGATCCGTAAATCAATGCAACGAAATGTTTAGCGGGTTTGAAGTAGCACATTTTACCATAGAAGGATGTGAAAGGTGCAGGAAATAAGACATAAGTACATATACGTGGTTTCCCTTTTCGCTACACGCGATACTTGGATTACGGCACAAAAAGTAAATTCAAAACCGAGGTATGTAAGATAAATTAACGTGCATGCTTGAATCTTATATGACACGTTTTGATAAATGGTGTTTGATTACGCTGGAAACTGAATAAAAAAACAACCCCTCCCAGAATGTCCCATTAGTTTTAAGAAAATGTAATATATCTTTGTGAGATACTTTATTTTGTAATATCAATTTGTATTGAACTTACCTTAAAACTGAGAACGCGAATTTGTCCGGTGCGCTGCGAATCGTACACATTAAGTATCCAATTGATGGCTAAATCAAGCATCACTGCACGATCCATTGGCTCAAGCGTCGTATATAACGAATTCAATATCGTCGTCATATCAGGTATGTCGATCAGCTTATCGTTCTGAGCGCGCAATCCATATCGGTCAAATATTTCGATTGCTACACTCATATTCAAACGATCAAATGCTAAAACAAATTTCATAATTAGTATTTGAGCAAGAATCTTTTTAAAAACTATTTTATATGTACATTAAATAACATCTTATTGCTATTTATCTACTTACCAAGCCGTTTTTGAACAGTTCTTAATTTTAGTGCAGTTCGGTAAGCGGAAAATCGAACTTCATTCAGATCCGCCAGTGTTTTCATCAATTCTATCATCTCCGGATGATCCCAATGTGTACTTTCGCGTTCGTGACTATATGAATGCAGAGCAAATATATTATAGTTAGGTTTTTACATTCGAATACCTTTCGGCACTTGTTATCACAACTAACTTGATATAATAAGGCACATTTGCCGGCGTTACTGCCCGTTCCCATGGTATCTGGACACTTTTCTCCAAATTTGGAACCGTCGAGCCTACAGCAGCGATATGGAGGGGCTTGGAAAACTTTCCTCCCTCACTATGATGAATTCCAAGGATTCCGTCTGCTCCGTTGTTTTGCTTGTCACTGCTATGCTGTAGAACTTTGCTTCGTTCTTCCACCGCAATGTGTAGCAATTTCATCCTACAAATAATGTGTTCGAAAATATAATAATGTGGGCGTTATTTGAAACAAATTTAGCTATGAGCTGTGAGTCAAATACCTAGTATTAATATCTTCCAATTTTGCCAGGTAAGGACTGGGAACAATCACATGACAAGAGGAGAAAAAGTTTTGTTGCTCATTACAATCGTCCAATAATGCGTTGGCTGTAGTAAGTTTATCTTTCAATCGCTGCAGGTGTTGCACTTCTTCGGTGGTGTCTGAGCCTGGAGCTGGTACAGTCCATGAATGCGTTATAGTTTCTGCCGATGCTACCCGCGAGCTCAAATCCTCTAGCACTTTTTGAAACTGGCGCATTTTCTAAATAGAAATTATCAATTTTTAGCTACAGTTAGAAAAAAGAGTTCGTTAACACGTTAAGCGCTACGTCGGCCCCGTGGGGCCGACAGTGTTCTTCCCCGTAAGCCGGCGTCGGTCTGCTTGGACCGACAGAACCCGTTAGGTAGGCCGGCGTTTCTACGAATTGCTGGCAGAAAGGAAAGCAGTGCAATTTGGGCATAGCGCTTAACGTGTTAACGAAAACCATTGCTTACCGTTATATTTTCATCCAATCGATGTTTCCATTTGTCACAACGCTCGATCAAAAGTGTCCATTGTTCGGATAGCTTGTTAACTTCCCTGCGTATACTTCGACCAAGAATGCGGTTCTGTTCCTCCGTCGAAATGTACATCGTCTCGTCAATAGCTGCAAGATTTATCCGCCAAGTACCATAAGTACATAGGAAACAAAACTGGCATTTTTTAGTATTTATTCACCCTCAGAATCGCTGGTATCCGAGATCGGTGATTCGTTCGATATGTATTGTCTTCCGTTCATAAGGTTATTTTCAATGATTGATCTTTTATCGTCCAACTGACGACGAAAGGCTTTATGCTCGTCCTGCAAATAAAGTAAATTGTACTGCATTGCATTTTTCTATAGATGTAATCCCCCTCAACTGGGAGAGTTCGATCCGATTAGGAATAAGATACAACGTGGTAGTAGAAATGGCAATTATTGTTAAATATTTCCCAAGCAAAATGGTGATGTTTCCTAAAACTTATCAAAAACAAACTAAACAGATTTTAGATTCCTACTTCAGGACAACACCTTAGATAACAGAAATCAGAAACATCAGAACCATTTAATCGAAGCTGAAGAGAAATGCACAGTAAATGAAAAATTCACCGTGAAATGTGGCCATGGAGAGAAATATATTCACATTAGTTTTTAAACTAAAAAATATGATCAATATTTTGATGCGTTGTTATGTTTCCGAAGATAAATAAAGTTCAAGAAAATTTTCCATTATTCGCCTTATGTGGTGAATAAGCCAAAGCGATTCAACCCAACATCATTAAATTGTTAAATTTTTTTTTTAAGTTAGTTGAGTTGCAAAAGAAGATTTTTTTTCGATCGTATTTTTCCATCACCAATTCAATTCAAACCAGTAACTCGCGAGCCAGATCGCGTAAAGCTCACAATATTCCGAAACATGAGAAATCCATAAACCACACTAATTCATCATTCATTGAGAAACGCCTTGATAATTCCTGTTATCGCTAAGCTTATACATACCAATTGCTTTTGCAAGCTATTAGAATCTCCGTTAATGGAACCGAATCCAATCGTGGTGAGCTCAGTGTTTTTGCGTATGACCCATTCTGTAAGTTCACGCGACGAAAGCAGCAACGCATTCCAATGCTCTGAGTTAGACTCCAGACGGTTTCGAATTGCAGCACTGCGTGAGTTCAAATGGTTCCAACGTTGATTCATTTCATCTAATTTGTGTTGCAACATGACGGCATCTTCTTGTGAAGTCAAAGAGCGCAGCAGCTTACGGCCAGTATTGTCCAACCCCTCGTATACCTTTCGGTTGGAATCGATTTCCGATTGTAAATCCTGTAGGAACAAACCAATTGAAATTAAGAACCTCGGTGGAACTAAAACATTTTGATGGAGAGTAAATAAAGAAGTACCATTATCAGCGGCTTGCGGGATGAGAAATTTCAATATCAAAAGCTGCGCAAGCACTTTCACACACTTCTGCGCAAGAACCTGCTCTGTTCAACTCATATACAGTCGCAATACCGTGGGTGAAATATGATATTTGCTCTTATGTGAGAATCCGCCCCTTCTACACCCACGAAACGATCGTGTAAACGATTTCGGAATAACACAATTGGCAAGTCAGTTGGTTTGTTTCCAATGAAACCCTCACAAATTAAGAAAAAACACTTCTTTTGAGACAATACTACAACCTTTAGTCAAAATGGTTCTTCAGTTTATCACTCGTACCAGTCTGTTGACCAATTGTGCAGAGTAATTCATACATTTTCAATTGTACCAGATGTGATGGACTGAAAATAGAACAGACTTTAAAGCGGGGCATTTGTCTATTTGAGGGACTCCCTAACATAGCGTTGGCAGAATCGAGCTTCGGAAGACCCGAGGATTCAATTCCTCGACGGACTCTAAAGGATTGAGTCCCATTTGACAGCTTCCCCGAGCACTTTGAAAACTCGTTAAAAGAAAAAATCTGGTAGGTGTTGAATGTATTTTGTTGACTGGCAGAAAAGAGGTTTGCTGTACGAACACATTTTCCTATGAAAAGTGGACAAGATTCCACCAGATGAAATTGCAAAAAAATCTAATCCAATGGACCATGGAGTCAGCGAACTTTGCAATTCTACTTCGTTTGTATGAAAACTCCAACTTCATAAGTCATATTCCCTTGAGTTTCAATACTTAATTATTCCAATATTAGCCTATGAGACGAGATGAAGTTCGTTGGACCACCTTGTTATCCGCTATACAAAAGGTTCTAGCTTTGTTATTTTTTCGAATCCAAATCTATCTGTATTGGATGCGACTTAACCCAGGCACGAAGTGAGTCGAATAAGTCACGTATCGAATCGACCTAGAGACAATGTGATTGATTTCAATTTACTCCAATCGAATGCTGGATGGAATGGATTGCACATAGATTGAGGTTCTCGTGCGATTTGCTCAGGTTCGAGAAAAATTCATGAACCTATTTTTAACAAAGAATATAGTACAACGTTGATTATCTGATTATTTGAGGTGGTCTACCATTACATTTAGCCCACGGAATGACAATGATTCAGACCAGGAACTGATTTACATTTTTACCGGACTTTTGATAAAAATATCACTCTCCATTGAGTATCTTCTTTAGACAGTGTTACTTAAAAAATCACTGTACCCGATTTTCAATGCATGCGAAGAACATCGTTTCCATACGTTAGTTGATATTCAAGATCAACAGAACTACTTTTCATCGGAAATGTGTGGCATGTTTTTACTACGGAAAAAGCGAGTTAACACATGTGATTTGATAGGGATTCAGATTAGGATAAACGATGGGTTTACATCGTCTCGCGACTGTTTAGGCTGGTGTCAGTGCTTTACTGCACGATGTTTTGTCGGACGACATGTCCGCCAATTTTTCTATAATTTTTCAAATTCTAAGGCGATTAAATGAATTTTATTATTTTTCTTAGATGAAAGCCACAACTCCGAGAAGTCCAACTTTCTTCTTCTTCTTGGTGTAACGACCTCTTGGTCATGCCTGCCCGTTAAGGGCTTACGAGACTTGTTTCCCTGTTGTACGTGGATAGTCAGTCCTCTCGTACAGGGGAGGGTCCGGTCTCGGTTGGGATTCGAACCCACGCCGTCGAGGTGGTGAGCCCCGGCGGCGCTCATGGGCCGATTTTCTAACCGGCGCTACCGCTCGGCTGTCGCGGACCCCAACTCGCGGACCCCAACTCGCGGACCCCCCGAAGTCCAACTTTATTGACAGATAAAATCGGATGCGTCCATCCGATAAAACCAAATGATTCTGATTTTATCGTGCGATTAAATCGTGCGAAGCTTGCAGCTGTCAAATCCCATACATTTTCACCTGTCAAAACATCGTGCGGTAAAGCACTGACACCAGCCTTAATGGATTGTATTCGGATTTAGGGATTCGAGTGCCTAGTAGGGATTTGATTTACCCACCACTAGATCGAAGCAGACAGCGCAGGCATCAACAAGCTCAAGATTACTGTAGTTACCTTGAACAGCTATGAGTAAACTTGAATAAGCTTTATAAACAATGGTCACAGATTGAAATAATTGAGGGTATCACGATTTGCCCCCCGATCTCTTAGTTTTCTCGACGCTGTCCCATACAAAAGGTAAGCGACACTTTGGCGACAAAAGCGATACAACGGGAAACACGGGAAGATCCCGATAGGCAGCTCGAAATATCGTCCTAAAAACGTCCTACGCGCGGAACAAACGTTCTACTTTTTTGTATGGGGGTGAAATAAATGCAGTACGTTTTCGAGCAGTCATACTACTTCGTCCTACTTCCCATACAAAGCTGCTCGATGTTTGTGTCACGTAGAACGTTTTTTAGAACGATTTGCTCGAAATCGCCTAGCGGGATGTTCCTTGATTTTGGCAATCTGCGCCGTTGAAGCCCTAACTGCGGCAAGTGACGCGGTAATAGCTGCCTCTTTTCTGCAAATGTGGCTTCAGAAATCCGATTCGATGCACTCTTTCCAATCCTGGGCATATTTTGTAAAATAATCCAGTGCTCGATCAATTGCATACCCATGGGGTTGTTCCGATATGCCTACCAAATGTCTGAGATAATGGTGTGCTAGAAAAAGTGCATTGAATTTGCTTTTCTAAAGCTAATTTAGCGAAAAGAGGCAGCTATTACCGCATTAGCGGATGCTGTTAATGATTCAACGACGCAGATTTGCATAATCAAGGCTCCTCTTCCCGTGTGCCGAAGTAAACGTTGTAAAATGGCTAGCCGCGTCGTTAAGTTTCCGCGCAGAGTCTCCTGATGCGTAAATGGTGTCGATTTTTATAGTCGACAAATTATAGTTTTTCAAAACGTTGTCTACCTTTTGTATGGTACAGCGTCGAGAAAACTGACAGATCACGACGTTTTCGTTCCATAATGACCTCAAATGGCTGAAATACATAGTTGATTTGGTAATAGCTTTTTAGTGCCTTCGTTAATTTTACCTATAGACCCCACAAATGAAAGGCCTTTTGAAGGCAAACAACTTATTGCAATAAATATTCTTCCTCAATTCTTAGTTTATGAAATAAATATTTGAAAAACGTAGGTACAGCAACCATGGTTAGTATTTTCAGTTGAAATAACAAATTTGTTAACAATTGTTGTACTTATTATTTTCAAATGCATATCTAGAATCAGATATCATACTCACCTTCAAACAGTGAGGGTTTCTCTCAACCTCGGATTCAGTGTTTTCACACAAAGATTCTGCTTCACTCAACCATCCTAGAAACTAGTTTTAAAATAATAGTTATGAGTAAACTTGCCATTCGCTTTTTCGCATGTTTTCCTTACCTGTTCAAATGTACGATCGAAGGTTTGCAACGAATGCATAGCTGCATGAAGCTGTTTGCCTCGCGATATGACTGAGTTGTTGAGATTATTGTACCTGAAATTGATTAGGAAAATTATTTTTCATTTTTCTACTGTGAAGAAAGAGTACAGCAGAAAAATGTTATCCAACACACCTTAAATTAATGGACTCGGTCATTCTTTTGATTCTCGAGGTATCGTCACACTGATAAACTGATATTAGTTTCTGGGTCAGTTGGTTGAATAATTCTATTTGGTGATTAAATTTATGTAGCTCTGCATGAAAGGACTAGATTGTGGAAAGGCATGAATAATTATGCCCCTTGTTTAGAATTGCAATCTAGTTCAAGCGTATACCTTTTGCTCTTTTTGTTGGATTTCCAATACGTCGGCCGTCGTTGCAACTGGTCCCATTCGTTCCGTTATTGTCTCCATCCTGCTCAACCAGGCGTCGATCTCTAATCTTTTCGCCTCGTATCTGTAGGTGATTTGATAAAAATAAAAAAAAGCAAATTGATTTAAATAGTTATCTCTTCACTTTTTCAAATGACCCAGTTCAAAGTTACCTTTGTGAATCGCCCAACATTGCGGTAAGTTGGTTTTTGCGCTGCATAACGGACTGAGTAGAATCCTCCCACTGTTCTTTCATTCGTGGAGCTTGAAAACATAAATGAATGAAAAATCGCTGTGCCATTAGGAATTTTTCTTAAAGCCTGTCTCATAGTAAATCGAGCCAAAGAAAGCGTGCTACTGTTACGCCTCTAGTGGCACCAGCAGGAAATTAAAATTTTTAGTAGATTAGTAAATAGTAACAATCAAGTTGTGCAAGTTTCAGACCTGTACTATTTTTTCGCGAAGCGCCGTACTGTCAGAACTGAGCCCGCACAAAACACTGGAGTACCAAGGCAATTGAGTAAATTGAATAGGCCGGGAACCCATTAAAAAAAAAAAAAATGATAAGTATTTTTCATTTGTACAACTATGCATAACGATTGTATAAAAATAGGTTTTTAGTATTCTCGTGTTCCCTGTTCTTATAAATTCACGTATGTTGTGTTTTGGTTCCTGCATTAGCGCTCGTATCGTGGAAAGGGACACTGTTTTCGCAGTCTCCGTTCACTCCCTCTTGTCAAGAACATCTCTAACTATTCCACCACTTAATCTAAGACGAAGTTGTGTGATTGCGAAGATTTTTTCGATGGGGTGAAACTCTGGGAAATTTGGTTTTGGTACCAAGTGATCTTATTGGCCCAGTACCACTCCAAGACAACCTTGGAATAATGGCAGGTCGAAAAATAGGCTAAAAAAAAGTACGTGAATTTATAAGATCGCGTAATTTTTTTTAACGTACGTGAATTTATAAGATCGCGGAATTTTTATAATCACGTAAAAAGTAAAAACCTATTTTTATAATAAACCTTATGTATAACTGTACAAGAGAAAAATACTTGTAATTTTTTTTTTTGCTTTATTTGTGGATTTCAGGCATTGTCAATCTGTCCACCGGCGCTCCAGTATTTTGTGCGGGATTAGTTCTGACCACTCAATTTAAATTTACGGCATTTAGCGAAAAAAATAGTACACATCTGAAACTTTAACAAAATGATCTTTACTAGTTACTAATACTACTAAAAATTTTAATTTCCGGCTGGCGCCACTAGAGGCGCCACAGTAGAGCGCTTTCTTTGGCTCAATTTACTATGAGACAGGCTTTAGTACGTGAAGTTTCATTCAATTTAATCATTTCTTTAACATGTTGAATACTTTCAAGGAATGATGATAATACACAAAATTACTCTGAAAAGGTTTGTCTCATTGGATTTTTTTTTTAAAACAAATCAAAATGGTTATTTTCAGGTCTACGGATAATCACCCCGCCGGCTAATCCGATCTCGGATAACTGACGCACTCCTGAATTTCGGACTCACAAATGTAACGATATTCACACAGACAAACATAATATGAACTCTGTTTAAGTTACAAAAAACACCAAATATGAACCCATAATTACCTGTATTATTCATCGAAAAAAGGCTTTCGTCGTGGGACGACCGTCTTCTAGATCGCAGATCATCCTTCGAGAGACCCATCTGCCGGTTCAGGCTATTGGATTCTTTATTACGAGCAATCACCGGAAGCAGTTGCTGTTTGATGAATTCCATTTCCTGCGATCGCTGACGTTGTTGATTGTTACCATACTGTAGTTCAAGTGGTAGATGACGATCCAATGAGCGGAATTGATGCTCCACCGGTCTCTGATGCATCCCGTGATCCATGCCATTCGTGTTATTATCTGAGTATCCTACATTTCCACCGCTTTCTCCATAGCGCAGCTTCTCCATGCTAACGCCACGTTCCATTCCGATACCTTTTTGGCTGTGATCAAACCGATCAAACTTAAACCCTTGCACTAATCCAGAGGAAGATGCTGGCTGTTCGAAAGGATTGTCCAGGGACATACCCGATCCTAACGAACCTGAATGTTTACTCATCAGCTCCATTCGTCCGAATTTCATTGGATGCGAAATTTTTGCCTGCTCTTCAACCTCGACAGATGAACGCAAACTCATCTGCTCTTTAATTGCGCGTTCAACGTTTCGCAGCCCACTTTCAATACCTCGGAGTGCGTCCTCGGAACCGTAGTCTTCCAATTTTGCGGGCTTGGTAGAAGATTTGGTGGTCAATGTAGGTTCCTTTGCAGAAGCTTCTTTTGCGCTGACAGCACCCTGGTTTGCAGCCGATACCGATCCGGTAACCGATGTACCAATTCCTGTGCCAGCATTTGCCTGAAAGGTAGCTTGAGGCAAAGTACCGCTGCTAGCGATATTGGCAGTTTTTTGGGGCACTGGGGGTGCTCGGGATGGTATAGATGCAGCATGTTGTCCTACCAGCATTGGACTACTAATGCTACTTTCGTCCTTACTAGAGGCTCCAATAGTAGTGGGTCGCTTGGAAAGATTCTTTGGAGGAACTTCCGGTGCTTTTACGTTGCTTGCACCCGCTCGGACGGGTATTTCCGGTGGTTTGGCATGATTTGCGCGAAACAGAAGAGCATTAGGAGGCTCGATTTCAACACCAGCAGGGCGTGTGTATTGCTCTTTTAAAGCACCGGATTGGCGTGGTTCCATGGCGTTGTTGATTATGGAAGAAAGCCTATCCTTTGTAGTAAAGATCTATCGATTGCAGCCGAGCAACTTATATCTGGTACATTGATAAATGATGACCGGAGGCTTCTGATTCATTCATCCACTCCACATTAACCACTTTAAATTACAATAAGAATTTCTTACCACTATGTGAAGCTTGATTTGCATTCGTAGGGAGATATGATTTTTTTTTTTGTCACAATGCTACGGTCGTCCCAGAATGGTTAGTATGTATTCACCGGTTTTTCACCGTCGAATATACCGTCATATCATTTTCCACAACCGCTTGTTGAAATGTACCATTCCACACCTTCACACAGCATAAAGTAAAACATTCACTGTCAACTCCTAATCGTTATCGAATACGGGACTAACTAAATTCACACACCCCCTGGTTCGTCTAGGCCGATGAGGTAGAAATCATGGCTTGCAGACCGGTTTTGATATGTGTTTCTATCACTAGCACAACCTCTACGCTCACTTGAAACGCAACAGATTTTTCTCTGAAATACGTTCTCTATGGTTTAATAGCATTGTATAACAAACATAGTTTCCTTTTCACGATGTAAAATGTTTTACTATCGCAGCTATCTATACAGCTTGACAAACAAACAGATTGAACGATGGTTAGCAAATCAGGACTAAAGCCTTCCTGTGTCTGAGGCGAATACGGCCATTTGTTCTCGTCGTTTTTCTATCACAGGCGCCCCGAAAGAAAGCCGAACCACCTGCAAGCGACAACTAAAAGGACATGCGCATTGCATTCGAAACCTTCTCAGATAAATAATCGTATACGAATTAGACTCTCCAACCCGACAAGCCGATTTTCCATCAATATATTTTACGGTGAAACGACTATGTGATGCCTTCGAGGAGCAGAAGAATAGGCAATACCTTGTTTTTATTGGAATAGGAAAACGGAAGATAAACTGCAACAATTTAGCAATGAATAAATTAAGACTATACATCATAACAATGCGCAGAATAATAAGAATTTATAATTAAAAGAAGGATTTTTAAATAAATTAGACGATTTAAACTATATTTAATGTGCGTGTATATCATTCATATATTCGAATCAACTTCTTTTTTTAAGTGACACTGTGGTGGGACTAGGCCTCTCTCATTAAGAGAGCGTTTTTCTGTGATCGAAAGACGGGGTATGACGCGCTATATTATAGATCGGTGGTTAGCCATTCGTGTTATACCGAGGGGGTGCCAAAGATTCAAGATTCGATCCCACTCCTGTGGCGTGGTGTTTCCTCGCGCTACCGCTGCGCCATGGGGCACCTTCCTTTCGACTATTTTTACATACATTAAAACGACCTTTCAATTCGCTGCACTTAATACAATTAATGTTAATCAGTGCAATTAACAGTTGCTGGGTTACAAAAAGCAATCATAGAAAAACATTTAAATAAAGAATATACCGGTTGAGATAAACAGAAATTGATAACTATACACACACACATACACCCACACACTGCAAACTCTACACACGGAATGAAACATCATCCAGACTGCGCTGCGACATTCTGATATAATAATTATGACCCGCGCGAACTCGTTAACAAATATAAAGACGTCAATTTTTTCACACATGGCTTATTTTCCAAAAATCCATCCAAATCAATAACAAATTTGTACATCTCTATCGCACACAATGAATTTTCTCAAAAACAAAATAAGAAGGAACAATTTGGCCGGAAACAAAATTAGTTGTCTGAAAACTACCTTTTATTTGGATTACCTTGTTCCGAATTATAAAATTGATTATAAAGTAAAACAAAATATTTCAGCCATTATTTAACGTCCACCAACATCTTGAAATTTGTTCAACCAAGCTTGTTGAGAAGGTAAATGTTTTTGCCTTTCAGGCAACGCTGCTGTCAGTTCCGTTCTGTCATACACGACGTCCAGACTACAGCGCGGAGTCGCCTGACACGCTTTCCAGACCCCTAGTGCCAAAATCAGCTTGCTTTCTCGTTCTGTCCAATTGACAATTGATACCGACAGAACGAGAAAGCATGCTGATTTTGCCGCCTGACATGCCGTACTCGGGGTCCACACTACAGCGCGACGTCGCCTGACAGGCGGCCGAACTCCATACAAAAAAAATGTCTCACAAATCGCGCTAGTGTAGAAACAGCGAAAAACGCGACGTCGCGCTATATCTTGTCAAATGTCAATTCGAAACGTAAACAAACCGTCAGCTGGACAAAACTTAAACAAACCGGATTGCAAACGCGAACAAAACGAGCAATATTCTTCTCGAAACATCGGATTTTTCGGTGTACTACTTATTTTTAGGCTTCACAAATGTAATTCAGTTATCAAACTCCGTTTTAATTGATATTTTTACCAAATTTTTTTCGGGTGCCGAAACGTAAACAAACTGCTCTTCAACAAGTAGGAGATGATGTGGAAATATATACATCCTACGGCGGGCCAAAATATCGTCGTTGTCTGTTTAAGTTTGTTTTCTCAGTGAATTTCAAATGTGGAAGCACCAAACTCACTCAGGGTGCATAAAATACGTAGCTAAACAAATATCATGCATTACTACCTCAAAATTCAATAACAAATGTTAGCCGAGTTTGCGCCCCAATGTGATACACATTTCCACATACTCTCCTACCTCTGTCGCGCTTGGCTTGCGCGATTGTTCTGCCGAAACAGGGCTACTTTTGAAACGGGACGTCACGCTGCAGTGTGGACCCCGAGGTATACTCAAGGTGTTTCCTAAGGGAGGTGAGCTCAAAGGCCTGGTCGTGGCAGCCATTTTGAAATTAATTTTTTACAATCGATCCTGGTTTTGTTTACCAACAAAAGGATTGCGACGCGTTAGCAAGCTGCTGCCCAGTCTCCCGAACACGTGCTTTTTCGACAAGCTTGTCGGCCGGGTTTTATGAAAAGCTCGGCGGCCGAAAAATCCGGCGTAGGCGGCCGAAAAAGGTGTCGGTTTTCAAGCGCTTCGGCGTGTCCCTTTAAAAAAGTTCTTGTAAGAAGCCAAAAAGTTGATTCTTTTGGCAACGTTGCCACTTTTACGTGTGGGTTGCTCGCCCTGTGTGTTTGCCTCGCGTATTATTTCTCCGATACACGTATTTTTGCTTCTCTTCCAACAGTCTTGACTCTGCATTGCTAGGGAATAGACGTGCTCTAAGTTCACTCGCGAATCATGCGTCGTGGTTATGGTGCGCTGTTGGATCCAACGCTCGACTCAAGTCTCGATGTTCCGTTCAATGCCATGCCTGGGATCTGAAAGTAAATAGTCGGTAATGTCTGGGCTATTCCTTGCCACGAAAACGGACACGTTATACATCAAATATTAATCGATGCTATGTGATGTGCCGTTCGCTTCGTGAACGCATTGCGAATGAAGAACGTTCATTCTTTAATGTGTTTTGACCACTATGAATTGAGGAACGTACATTTTCCACAAAATAGGGGTTTTTTTGACCGACATATTTTTATTTGAAAAATCGTTTGCGCATCATCTCGTAACTTTCTGATGCCGATGGCTCATCAGGGACCTTATGAAGATGATTTAAGGTCCTTACACACGAACGGTAGCTGGAACGATCTTGCGGTCTTCCACAAAATGTTAGTTCGGAACAATACGAAAGTTTTTACTCGTACAGGACGGCTCTAATCCCGTTCTTTCCACCTTGAATCCGCTCAAAAGTTAAAATGTATATCTAACTAAAATTAAAATATCCGAGCATGTTATATATTATGGATTTATGGTTCATCGATCTGCAACAGAATTACAACTAGCAAAAAGATAACAAATTAGAGCAAAACCTAAATGATGGACATCTAGAAGTGCATGAAGCATAGAAAATAACATACGCTTATGGACGCGGTGTGTGGGGACGCAGCGTGTGTGAGTGGGGCGCGGTGCAAGTTCTACGCGTTGAAACGCACACGCTCTCAGCTCGCCGTGCACCGCACACACTCTCATCGCGTGTTCTCTACCCACGTACGAGTGGAAGCAAGAGCGAATGCGAGATTAGAGCGAGAGATCCGAGCCAGTGGCCGAAAATTTTAGGCTGGGTGGTTCCAGTTGATACGGTTACCGGAAGACTCTGCCCTCATTAGCCACAACTTTACTGAGGCAGTTTTGTTACTACAATGCTACACGAAACGTACGTGTTTTTTAACACGACAATATCTTCATTATATCGCATTTTTTCCCATTCCATGAGTTATTTTTGCAAAAAACAGCTGAACAGGATAAATACGGCATTCTTACGCTATCGGAAAGAAGAAAAAACAACTAGCAAATTGTAAACATAAACAAAACCCGGAACGATTGTCAAATTTTTCCTTTATTTTTCTAAAAAAATCAAGGCGATTTGTTCGGCATGAACCCACCTGGATAGTAATCACTTTGGGTATACTAGTCTAGAAAGCGTGACCGCGTGACTACATTAGGCGCCCCAGCTGCATTAATTCATGCGTCATGCGACAAATCGCGTACATTAACATACAAAAGAAGAGCGTACATTTAGCGTCTATTAGAAGAGATACAAACGCCTTATTGTACGCTCTCGTAACGTTTCGACCTGGCGGTTGCCTACATGTAGGCGCTAAATGTAAACGGTTTTTTCGGTTTAAAAATTGAAAATTCAAACCAACAGTTACATTTTCAGTTTTTATGGACTATTTTACAGCCGCTACCGGCCAGCTCTGTCGTACGCTCCTCGAACTTTGTCTTGTAAGCCCGATCGTTGGCTTCTGTGCCAATACGTTCAGCTTTCGCTCCGATTCGCTCATCTTGTTCGTTGCTGAACAAGGTGACTAAACCAAGCTAAACAACTGGCGAAGGTTTAAAGAGCATCGAAGTCAAGGTGTATAGTTTTGGTATCAAACAAATAAAAAATCAAAGACCGTCGTAATGGCACTAGAATGTTAATTTTATTCTGCGTTGGTTCATCACGTTGCAGCATCATCTTTTCCCAAGAGTAAATGCAACGTTCGATTCGAAATTGTCCCCAAAATCACGAAAACGTTTCATTTCCCTCCTATTACACACTTTGAATGAAACGGTGTCTGCAGATTTCCGCTTTGCTTTGTTTTATTTTTCGGCTAGGCAACCATCGATAATCAAAGTATCCATCGACTACCAAAAACTCGCTCATCAATTCGTACACCCGATCAGAGCGCAACAAAAATTTCCCCTTTATCCTTAGTATCTTTAGCAAAAGCAGAACCCGTGGGAAAACCGGTATGCTGCAGTGCATCTCGTTTTCGCGCTCGCTTCGCTCGTTCGTTGCTATATTGCTATCTAAGCGTAAGAAAAGCGTTACATCAGTACATCTCGCTTTCGCGCTCACTTCACTCAATCGTGCTATCTAATGGAACCACTCAGTTACTTGAGTTTGTATAGCGGTGTGAATGTAACAACTACATTCACAACGATTTATATTTTCCGTGTAGAGAAATACCTTTACCGTCTTCATGTTTACACTATACAATCACTTTTTCAAAAGCAAAAACATTCTTTTGAATGGAGTCTTCTAAGCGCTGCGCACAAGTTTGTTTTGGTTCGAAGACGTCAAACAACAACAAGACCCAAGAAAAGTTAATTTGGAGGTTACCTCATATAGCATCTGTTTGGATTTGAATGTGGTATTGAAGTTGAGTTTTGCTTACCGAGGTAAGTGGAAATCAATATTTCATCATCACAACCAACAACAATTCGTAGGCAGACGGCAATGTGTGCAAAAAAAATACGTTTAATGTTTTATTATTCAATCAACGCGATTTGTTCTAGATGAACCAACCTTCTTTTTTATGTGTGTGTTGCGCGGAGCACACTAGCGCCCCTACTGATTGCTCCTGTGCGACGCGGACGGTTTGAGATCCTTTGGGGTTATAGCCGTTATGCTGGGGTGTTATGTTGCCCATCGCATCGATTAACGATGCGATCGTTACTATGGCTATCGTACGATCGCATTATTTAACACGTTGCGTACCAAGCGTTTTAGCACACTTTTTAGTACAATTTTTGAAATTACAATTTGTTTATAATATTTGTTAAACCGATTGTTTTCGAAGGCCAAGCAAAAACTTAGCCTCCCAAAAAATTTATATAAAATATTATAATAATTTTTATGTTGCATTTTCATTTATTTATGGGTCAAAAACTTTGTTGTACTAAAACTGCTGTCACCCATATTTGGGTGACGCGGTACGCAACGTGTTAACGTAGCTGGGGATACTAAAAAAGTGGTACGCTCCAAGTGTCACCGCGTGATTACATTAGGCGTACCATACCAAAAAACTGGTACGCTCCAAGTGTCAAAAACTGATTTTTCTGTCAGAATCGAGCGATGCAACCCTGCGAAAGGTTTTGCTCGAATCAGTTCATTTTACAGGCGAGGGGTAAGGAGAATCCCATCTCCACGACCCTCTACTGTGGACAAGATCGAGATAGCGGCTATTGATGATATGCCCTGACTCTTTCTTCCTCATTGGGTCATGCATTTGGTGTTAACGCGGAATAAAAACCGGTTCATGGTGTGTGTGAAGCGGAAGGCATATGCATTGTATGCGTATTGAGGATTCTCTTTCAATGCTTTCTGCTGTGTGCAAAAAGAACATGTCTCAAATGTGCTATCTCTTTCACTCTTATTGGTCCTGTGTTTGTTTGTATGTGTTATGATTTTTTTGTTTGTATGTGTTATGATGTTATTAGCACAGCTGATTGCTGAGCAATGTAGAGGTCTCCAGATTTACAAACGTTCGAAATTGGTAGCAATCGCTGTACGGTTCTGTTTGTTTCAATAATGTGAATGGCGAAAATTAACGCAGAGGCTCTGGCTCACTTTCATGAACCGAAATCCGATGGTCCTTTACTCATGCTGACACGTGCATAGAGCGCTTAACGACATGATTGCGTTTGCTGCGTTAATGTAATGACGCATTGCTATCATATTTCAATCCATTGCGATTCATTAATTTTCAATCGTTATTTTAATAATGTTCTTTCATTCATTCAACTCCATAGTAAAACGTACGAAAAACAAAGTAGAAGAAGAAGTAAAACGACAAATAAGGAAATTACTTAGTTTCATGCATGCAATTTCATTCCATTAGCTAGACGCAATTTCATTCCGCAATCAAAACAAACCCCATGCATGCATCGAACACATACACCATTCATACGCCGCTGCCACACAGACCGCGTTCCGCAGCGCGTTGTCAAATTTGACAACGCAGAAACTACTCGATTTGCTTGATCCTAGCGCGTTTTGCGTAGCCGCGAAGCCTCTCGCTCTTTCCCAAAGATGTCCCGTTCTACCGAAAGCTCTGATTTGTCTTTGCAAAACAATTCAAATAATCAACGTTAACTATAACGGACAACTAAACGAGTGTTCTAATACTCTCGTTTCAATGATAGGGAAACTGTATTAGGTCGTTATAAATTTACACTTGTGTATGCGACGCTATATTTTCCATTCTATGAAGACATTCTATAACGTTTTCTGATTATGGAATTTATTATATTGGTAAGACGTGAGCGAAAGGAAGGGAAGGAGACGTTGTAATCAAACAGGTGACTAGAGCTATTGAAGGAAGACATGGCGCAGACAAAATGGATCATTCTGGGAGAAATGTGTACGGATTGTGGGAATACAGAGAGATGACCTTTCCTGAAGGATATAGGAAGGGACATAAAGAGGAATATGGGACAGGAGTTCCGGAGCGTCAGTGGAGTGCAGGAGAAGTTGGGCGATGAAAGTAGCTTGAGTGTACCGGTGGCGAGTCTGACTCGTGGATAGCCCCAACAATAGACATCGTGACTCGTGAGCCAGAAGGGAGCAGGCATTGTAGCCGAGAAGACACCTTACGGCCAGACGCGTGAAGCGTCTTTGCACCCCCTCTAACCGTCCCAAGGCAATGACACCAGTTGGGGTCCATACCACGGAAGCATACGCAACTACAGCAACAGTAAAGCGCCAGCAAGCAGCGTGGGTCCCGTACCTCCGACGCTAGGGGATAAATAAGCCGCAGAGTACGGTTGGCCTTGAATACCACATTATCAATCTGCACGCAGAAGGACAAGGTGATGTCCAGGGGCCAGGGGCCGCCGACTGAGCCTGGCCAACGAACGCTTGGAAAGTGCGTGGTGAAAAGTTTACAGAAGCCTTGAGGAGAGAAAGCGGTCTCTGCGGTGAGAGACATGGAATGGGAAATGCGGGAGGAACCGCGCCGGATGCCGGATGTTAAAGTACCACCAAACCAGAAAACACATCGAGAGAGTTAAATTGTTCTAGAAGTATTCCTTCCATCCTTTTCACCATTGTCAACACGGGAAAGTAAAATCAAAATAAGAAACATTTATTATTCACATGAAGTTTTGGAATAATAAACTACTAAAAATATCGCGAATAACGAATACCATCTTAACACGAACAATAAATAATAACATGGTATCGTTTATTGAAAAATTAACTTCGTATCAAAAATTGTAACGTCCCTTTTTTTGAAATTGAAGGCATTTCTGGCGTTCAAAAAAGTGCTCGATCCAAATTTTTTGACAACGCGCTGCGTTGTCATTCCCATACAAAACGAAAAACCCACCATTTCTGGGTTGAATACTTGACGCGGTTTAAAAAGCTCTGGAGCGCTAGAGCTTGAGATGCTGCGGCAACCGCGGTGTGTGTGGCGTGCCCGATATAATTGCCTACGAACAGCTGTGAGCGAAACCATCCGTGCTCACACCTGAGCGGAGCAAAGTCGTGCGCCGTGATGGGAGAATGAATTGAACGTCATGGAAAACGATGTTCGTTCCTCGTAGGTTGTTCAACCTCGGGCATCGACAACTGACAAATAGCCCAGAGTGATTATTGCACTGACTTATCCTATCGAGACAACATGACGACAAAATAGTAGAAAAAGACGCATTGGTGAGAATTGAAGGCGAGCTGGGAGAAAGAGTGGGGCTGGGCATAGTAGAGAGCGGAATACGAGAGCAACTATGTTTTTGCTCTCTTTTTTTCTGGTGCGCTTGGTGTGCGTGTCACCTCTGACTCAACGTTGTGTGCGTGTAATCCGGCCCCCCGTTAAGCGGATATCGGGGGGTCCGAAAGAAAAAGGCAAAAAACTGCTCGATATTCAGTGTACCGCCGGATTACGCGGATAATGGGGACCAGAGAAATCCGCGTATCTCGAATTTCCGCGTATTTCGAATATTGTTTGACACATAGTTTATACTAGGAGTTAAGAGATCGAGCTCTTGTGTACATGTATCATAGAATATTCAATTTTTTTCTTTGCCCATTAATATGAATTTAATGCAAGCGTATTCAAACAACATAAATTGCAACAAACGAAATAAAAAGCGTAAGTTATGCAAATGTGTAATTTACATATTTTTCGTGTGGTTGTACATCTGAGGAATTTAAATCGATGTAATAAACCCAATCTACTGTCAAACTTTGAAAACCGCGTTGTAGTATATCAACCTTGTGCATGCATCATTCTGCATCAACCCTGCACTAATGTCAACGTGTGACAGATGTGACAACGGTATGAGACAAGTACTAAAGCTTGTCAAGGGAGAGGGCATTCATGTTCCGACGATCGACGGTGACGGACACGACATTACAATCTGGCGACGAGGATTTTGGAAAGGTGAGAAAAGAAAAATGAAAGTTATACGATAATATAGAAGTAGCCAGAGAAAAAAAATTTTCTATGGCATCACGGAAATGACAGTGTAACGCGAAAAGAGATAAATACGATAGGCATTTGTTCAAGCGCGATGAAAAGAAGTGGCTGTGAACGGCAAAAGGTGTGCTCCAATGTCCTATCCGAGAGCTGGAAGCTATTCATGCGATTCCCAGAACAGTCGTGAAGGCAAGAATTTAGTCGATGGAGGGAAGGGGATTGGCGGAAACTTTTGTGTTTCTCCAGAACAATCGCGAGATTGAATTCTCCATGTATTAGTTGATTTCGGCGGAAACGAACGTGTTTCCCCAGAAGTGGAGATCGCGAGAATTCGGAAGTGAGATTCTCCATGTTGGGTAGTTGAACGGCGGAAACTTAAGTGTTTCTCCAGAATGATCGCGAGAATTGAAGATTGAATTCTCCATGTATTAGTAGATTTCGGCGGAAACGAACGTGTTTCCCCAGAAGAGGAGTTCGCGAGAATTCGGAAGTGAGATTCTCCATGTTGGGTAGTTGAACGGCGGAAACTTAAGTGTTTCTCCAGCATGATCGCGAGAATTGAAGATTGAATTCTCCATGTATTAGTAGATTTCGGCGGAAATGAACGTGTTTCCCCAGAAGAGGAGATCGCGAGAATTCGGAAGTGAGATTCTCCATGTTGGGTAGTTGAACGGCGGAAACTTAAGTGTTTCTCCAGCATGATCGCGAGAATTGAAGATTGAATTCTCCATGTATTAGTAAATTTCGACGGAAACGAACGTGTTTCCTCACAAGAGGAGATTTAGAGAATTCGAAGGTGGAATTCTCTATGCTGGAGTAGTCGATTGGCGGAAACTTTAGTGTTTCTCCAGAAAGCGTGGAATTGCGAGAAATTGAGGTTAGTAGTCGACTCGGCATACGTTCGCAGAACATGCATTATTGTGAGAATCAGAGGTTGGAGTTTTCAAGTGGAATGGAAACCGTAGAAATGAATTCGTGGATTGTTGGTTGGAATTGGTATTGGGAAAATAGGTCGTATTCCCCAGAGAAAATTAAGTTGTTTGTTGTGTTGTGTTACAGATGCAAGACGCAAGGCCAGTGCCAGCATTCCGGTGTGACCGGATCGAAACCGGTAAACTTGCCATGGAATGGAAGGAATGGAAGGAAGCATTAGAGTGCTTTTTCGCGGCGTACGACATACAAGGCCAGTCGGAAAAGAGAGCCAAGCTCCTACATCTCGGAGGACCTGCACTGCAACGTGTGTTCCGGAACTTGAAAGACCATGATCACGTTCCGTTAGTGATGGTGGAACCACAATGGTATGATGACGCGATAGAAAAACTAGACGAGTTTTTCGCACCTCATCATCAAGCTACAACAGAACGGCGAAATCTTCGTTTGATGAAGCAAAAATCAGGAGAACGGTTCGCGGATTTTTTGATCCGGCTAAAGCAACAAGTGTCTCAATGTGGATTTGAGAGGTACGGTTCCGAGGTATGTTCCGTCTTGCGTGACATCTACCTAATCGATGCGGTGGTTGAAGGATGCTCCTCAAATGAAGTCCGATGCAGAATTTTGCTGAGAGATTTGCCTTTCTCAGAAATCGAGGCTTTAGGAATCGCACAAGAAAGTGTGGATCAGCAAATAGTGGAGATGAAAGCGGGACCACCTCCTGAAAAAGTGTTTAAAATAGAGCAAGGACGCTCGAAGGAGAACTCTAGATCAAGAGACACATATATGACGGGAACAAGACAAGCAAATGCCAAGCGAGATATACATGCTTGTTACAACTGTGGTAAGGTAGGACATTTTGCCGCCTCACCTGTTTGCCCGGCTCGGGGAAAAGAATGTCGAAACTGCAAGTTGTTGGGTCATTTCGAACAGATGTGCCGGAAGCCAAAACAGCCGACGGAAAAGGGCTCAAAAAGGCGTATCCGAACAATTGAGTTATCACCAAACGCGAAACAAGTGATAGCGGATTCTGATGAGCCTGACCCAAAAGTTTATTACGCGTTCTACTCGGGGAATGAATCGAATGTTATAACGTGTGTGGTTGGAGGAATTCCTTTGGAAATGCTTGTTGATTCCGGTGCAGACGCCAATTTGGTAAATGGCAAGATGTGGAACACACTGAAGGATAAGAAGATTGAAGTGGTCTCGTCAACGAAAGGGAGTTCTAAGATTCTGCGAGCTTATGGAAGCCAAACCCCACTCAAAATTCTAGGAGCATTCGTAGCGGAGATTGCGGTTGGAGAAAAACGGATCCAAGCAGAGTTTCTGGTTGTAGACGGAGGACAGCGTTGTTTATTAGGAGATAAGACTGCTAAGCAGCTGGGGGTGCTGAAAGTTGGAATTAATATAAACAACGTGCAAGGATGTCCGTTCCCGAAAATGAATGGCATAAAAGCTAAGATCCAGATGAACCCGCAAATAACCCCAGTGTATCAGCCGATGCGACGAATTCCTGTGCCATTGGAAGCTGCAGTCGACCGTAAGTTGGACGATTTATAAAAACGAGATATAATTGAAATTAAGAGAGGACCAACCACGTGGGTATCACCACTGGTCGTAGTCGGGAAGTCGAATGGGGAGCCTCGTTTGTGTCTCGATCTGCGCAGAGTTAACGAAGCAGTCTTAAGGGAACATCATCCAATGCCTTCAGTAGATGATTACTTGGCCAAATTAGGACGTGGAAGGTTGTGGAGCAAGTTAGATATCAAGGAAGCATTCCTGCAGATAGAGTTAGAGGAAGATTCGAGAGACGTGACAACTTTTATAACACGACGTGGTTTGTACCGATTCAAGCGTCTGCCATTTGGGTTGGTAACAGCCCCAGAGCTATTCCAAAAAGCAATGGCAGAGACCCTAACCGGTTGTGATGGAACAGTTTGGTATCTGGACGACGTGCTGATTGAAGGACAACATTTGCAGGAACACAATAGCCGATTGGAAAAGGTTCTAAGTCGATTGAAAAAACGGGGAATCGAGTTGAATTGGGAGAAATGTCAGTTACGCCTTTCGGAATTAGAATTCTTAGGACACAGGCTGAGTCAAGAAGGAATTAGGCCTGCAAACAGCAAAATCCTAGTTATCCAATCATTTCGAGAACCAACAAATGAAGCGGAAGTGCGAAGTTTCCTAGGGCTGGCAAACTATTTGAATAAGTTTGTGCCAATGCTTGCTACCCTAGATGAACCATTGCGCCGATTGCTACACAAAGATATCAAATTTGAATGGACTGAAGAACATGCAAAAGCTTTCAATGATATAAAAGAAGCTATGGGAAAGATAGATAACCTGGGTTTCTATCGAGTAGAAGACCGAACAGCAGTAATCACGGATGCTAGTCCGTACGGTCTAGGAGCCATGCTTATTCAATTCGATGAAGCTGACAATCATCGGGTTATTAGTTTTGCCTCTAAAGCATTAACTGATACAGAGCGCCGTTACTGCCAGACGGAAAAAGAAGCACTGGCAATTGTTTGGGGTGTGGAGCGATTTCAATATTACCTCCTGGGGAAATCCTTCGATATATTTACGGACTGCAAGGCACTGAGTTTTCTTTTCTCACCGCGATCGAAACCGTGTGCTCGCATAGAGAGGTGGGTACTACGACTACAAGCGTTTGACTACAAGATTATTTTCATGTCAGGGAAAAGCAATGTAGCTGATGTGCTATCTCGACTACCAGTACAAGAAGCAGTACCGTTCGACCCATCAGAAGAAATATTTGTTCGAGAGGTTGTTATGTATGCGTCAAGTTCTACAGCGTTGAATTGGCATAGTATCAAGGAAGAAAGCAAGGCAGATACAGAAATACAAGAAGTGTTAGGACTATTAGCATGTGGAGAGATCGAGAAATTGACGATAACTTATCGGGTGATAGCGAATGAGTTATGTGAATTGGAAGGAGTGCTCTTACGTGGAGACAGAATAATTGTTCCAAATTCGTTAAGGAACAAGGTACTGACTACGGCTCATGACGGTCACCCAGGCATTACAATGATGAAAAACCATCTGAGGTCTCATGTTTGGTGGCCAAAAATGGATGCGCAGGTGGAACAATTTGTAAAGAATTGTCGAGGTTGTATGCTCGTAGGAGCACCAGAATCTCCTGAGCCATTGCAGCGAAGTCAACTACCCGTTTCACCATGGCACACAATTTCGTTAGATTTTCTAGGTCCCTTACCAGAGGGACAACACTTGTTGGTAGTAATTGACTGTTACAGTCGATTCTTGGAAGTGTGTGAAATGGAATCGACAACTACCAGTGGCATAATCAGAGAGTTATCTATAATATTCAGTCGGTATGGAATCCCAGCAGCGATGAAAGCTGATAATGCACCCCAGTTTAGTGGCGATTGTCTTGAATTGAAAGAGTTTTGCGAAGCAAATGGTGTGAAACTTATAAATACGATACCTTATTGGCCTCAATCGAACGGGGAAGTAGAGCGTCAGAACCGTTCAATTTTGAAACGCCTGCGTATATCGCAAGAACTGGGACGAGATTGGAGACAGGAATTGTACCATTATTTGTTAACTTATCATGCAACCAAACATCCGACTACGGGAAAATCTCCAGGAGAAATAATGTTTGGTCGACGCATCAAAAGTAAATTGCCCACCATTTCCTCTTTTCAGGAAGATGTGGAAGTAAGAGATAGGGACGCATTGGTAAAAGAGAAGGGAAAGCAGTATGCTGATAAACGACGCGGGGCGAAGAGAAGTCAGATCGAGGAAGGTGATCACGTATTAGCCAAAAATATGAGGAAAACCAACAAACTAGACACGGAGTTTAGAAATGAAGAATTTATTGTCCGCCGTAAAATGGGCACGGATACGATCATCCAGTCAAAGGAAACCGGTAATGAGTACAGGAGAAGCTCAGCTCATCTCAAAAAGATAGAAGGACCTTCTTCAACGGAATTAGTAGATACAGGTTCGACAGATAACAGAAATTGTAATCCGAACAAACGAGTTAGACAACCACCGAAAAAGTACCACGAATTTATAGCACATTAGAATTCTATCGAGAACCAGAAGAGGAACAATGATTTTGAATTAACACAATACAAATAAAGATAGCCTACCGAAGCGTACACATTTATTTATACAAAGGGAGGGTTGTAGTATATCAACCTTGTGCATGCATCATTCTGCATCAACCCTGCACTAATGTCAACGTGTGACAGATGTGACAACGGTATGAGACAAGTACTAAAGCTTGTCAAGGGAGAGGGCATTCATGTTCCGACGATCGACGGTGACGGACACGACATTACACGCGTATCTCCGAATCCGCGTATGTCGAGTACCGCGTATGTCGGATATCTACTGTAGTCTGAAGCGGAAAACCTGCCCGGTTGACAAAAATTCAAATTTTTTGCAGCTGTCATGTAGTACCAGTAAGTTTTTCCATGGCAGATTGCTGGGACTCTTGCTGGAACTACATAGGCTGAGTGAGGGTATTTTGGCCCATGTATGAAATTTTGGCCCACTAGAAAGTAGATCAATTATTTCAATGATTTCAAATAAAAATGCCCCCTAACATTTTTTTTAGTGTTGAGGTCAATTTATTCTTGCTAAATACCAAATTTGGAGGCGATTGCATCAATATTTTTCGAGAAAATCGCTTAAAACTACGACGCTGTCTCTTTTTCAAAAAACCATGCCGTAGGCAGATAGTTCGCCCACCTTGAGATATAAGCAACCACTGCGTAAAAAATTCTGAAGCATTGTTTTTCTAAAGCTTTGAGTGTTTTTAGGAATTATCAAAATGTCACTTGAATTTTTAGAGCACGAGAAATAATTTTAATTTCGATCCAAAAGTGGGCCAAAATAGATGCAAGGAAATCTGGTTTCGATTGAAACGAAATTTGTATGCATTCTGACACTGACAGCTGATTGTCAGAAATTGTCTAAACGAAAATCCGATGATCTTGCAAAAAAGTGGAAATTAAAATATCGAATTAAACATTTTATCTTACTTATTCAACAAAAGTAAGAGTTAATAGCACAATCTAAATTATTATAAAGATTATTAAAACCATAAAACACATAAAAAAGGCATGTGGGCCAAAACTGGTACACAGGTGGGCCAAAATAGAAGCAAAGCGGGCCAAAATAGCGACAAAAAGTGTGTTCGGAAATTGATAATTTTTCAGTGAAAACATCCAATAAACTAAAAAATATGAATTTTAATGCATGCTTAGATAGCTACTCTACATTATCATACCCAGTTTGTCGTGATATGATCGGTACAATTAATGCAACGATTTATTTTGTGGTGACCCTTCCCTAAGTGGGCCAAAATGGGTACTTTTACCCTAGTACCAGCAACAATGTCAATTTCTGTCAACCGGGTGCACCACTCGCTTATGAGTCCATGTTCGGATCTTCTGCCATACAAAATTTTGTATGCATTTTGCATTAATGCACTGAATCGTTTAAGTAAAGAACAAAGCACGCTACTATAAATCAGCTTCGACCCATATTTGTCAAACGACGAAAACCGAGGTCGACAAAAACCGGGGCCAGCCTGTATTTAAAATCCGGTATAAATATAAATCAGGTCCTGGTCTGAAAAGTCAAAATCTCTATAAAAACAACAACAAAAACAACCTGGTCTGACCGCGTGACCACATTAAGGGGCGTTTCCACACAGCGAGTATGGGACGGATTTCTAGTAGTGAGTTTTTAACAGATGTCAAAAACGCGCAGCGTATATGGGTGAGTATGCTTCCGTGTGGACAAAGCCAGGTGAGTATGGTATGGGATATGGTGACAGTCGTCCTGGGTATCGGCCATACTCCCGGCGATGCCGGGAATGGTGAGTATGGTAGTGAGTATGAAAATGGGTGCCTGGTGAGTATGATGAGTGTCGGAGCACCCGTCACTCCCCAACCAGCCTGGAATGGGTTCTTTTTGAAAATTGAGCATGCCAGAGAAAACTCCATACAAAAAAAACCAGGTCTCTCGGACTTAGCCGATTTTTGCGATGCCACCCTCGATGATTGCCGTGCGCAGGTGCCGCGATAGTGGCGAAGACCCGTCGCTCGCGGACTTAGCCAAATTTTTCGATCCCACTCTCGGATTTTTCGATGAAGAGATCTTATTTATTTGATCGAACGCGCGCACCCTGCATTGCGCTCGCTCCCGTACAAGGGGAAGCGCACCGAGCTCAAAATTTTCCACTGCGGCTCATCGCGTTGTGCGTTTGTCTCAGTCACTGCGTGCATCCGTCGCTGCGTGCATCTGTCGCTGCGTGCTCCGTCGCTTCAAGCATGAGCTTGCATTTCTCCATTAGAACGATGGAGACGTGAATATTTTTTACTCCTTCGCTGCGTTCATCACATGCGTAGAGCGATTTTGCCAGATCGACGTAAACAAGCAACACGGTAAGTTCGCTAAAGTTTTTCGGCGATAATTACATATAATTTTTACATTTCATCTATTGCAGGGTAGTATATCTGGTATTCAATCAACTATCAATTATTCAACCTACGATTCTAGCTAGTTGGAGACATCTTTTTACGCAGAATGATAAGTTCCGGAGCAACGCACCTGACCGATTAAAGCTGAGCAAAAAACTTCCTCAACTAGCAGGTAAGCTCTGCAGTGAAGTGTGTGTATTTCATACGAAGTAGTTTATTGTATAGTGTGTATGCTGTTCTTGATGGATCATCGATGTTAACTTAGTTTTCGGTGTTATTGGATTCACAAGAAATCGAGAAATAAAAAGGTGAAAACGCAACGACAAACTTCGTCCAGTGTATTCATTCGCGCAAGGGCTGTGACGTCACAGCCGCGCGTAGAAGCGAAAGAAAAATCTCTCGGAAGTAACTCTCGGGTCTGGGGCTCTCGCGCGCTCACCTCTCAAAAATTGCACGGATGCAGCTGCTATTGTCACAACTATCCGTTGAACGGATAACCCTCGGTTTTTGAACGGATATCAACTCATCGCGAGGTTAAAGCACGCAAAAGGTTATTTGGGTCATCATACTCACTACCATACTCTCTACCATACTCGCATCGTGGAAAGAGCCCTTTAGGCGTACCATACCAAAAACTTGGTACGGTCGAGCTCCAGCGCACCATACCAAATGCAACCCAGCACTTCTGGGTTGGCTGACGATGGTGTGCTCGAAAGAGCTCGATGAAGTGATCGACTTTTCATATTGGTAAGAACTTGTCGAGCAATTATCAGTTAATTTGTGAAGAGCATCTCCAAAAAGTTATTTGATAGAAAATAATAGCATATTTTAGAATCATGATGGAGTTTAAAACTGTTATTATTATTTTTCCGTACCATAATATTGTTGAAACATGACAACTTTACTCCATGGATGAAAATAATGCGCTGCAACTGTCGTTCCAACCAGGCGTTAAGAAACAAAAATACTCGTTTTTTTTTTCTTTTATAATAATTGATACGATGTATTTGCTTAAATTGTTTCTACCCGCTCTGTTGGTCATAGTTCTTAATCCAACAACTATTTCGTTTTGAAAGAAGTTATGCAGCATTCAATACGTTGAAAAAAATATTCTCATCTTTTTTAAAGCAAGCCGTAGACGTTACATATGAATCTGCACAGATGTTTGACGTCTACAGCCTTTCCTTAGCTATTTCCAACATCCCTCGAGATATTCGGGATATCTGGAGGGATGTTTGACAGACGATGGGTACGAGAGAACAAAAGAAATCTGTAGACGTCAAAGATCTGCACAGATTAATATGTGACGTCTACAGCCGGCTTAAGTCGTGAAACAATGTGGTGGTCGTTTCGTATCCGCGCATCGTCTGGACACGTAGATGGCGTCGTTTTGGATCGTCGGGACGGCCAGCCATTTTTTCGCTTTTTTCAAAGTGTTGTTTACCTTTTGTATGGGCCAGCGCCGAGAAGTTTATCGTTTCCGCGCTCCCAATCGTGATTCCCCTAAATTGTCAGTATATCCCAAGTAGAACCGTGCTGCACTTTCCTACCAAAAGTGTGCATGCCTACCAAAACAACGCCTTTCAAGTGTATTTTTGGTAGGATTTTTTGACATTTACACCTCATAACCTACCAAAGCGTATTCGGCACCATCGCCGTACGAAACGTCATGTGGCTTCGTTTGCCAAAATTTGTTTTCTTTTTAATGAAATCGAAGCAACTTGTTCTGGAGCGCTAGTTAATAATAACGCTTTCGCGGGTTTGGGTGTCGGAATCGGAGTGAAGTTTATAGAACAAGTTTTTAATCAACATCATGGAACAGGGTAGGAAAAGGGCACGAAAGGAAACAGGATTAGACGATGACCCGTAGCGGCAGGCGCCGAAACTGCAACACTGCGTTAAAAGTTGGCGGTTGGACATCGGTGGCGGTTGGACATCGTGGCGATCATCGGTTGTTACCGGGTGTAACATAGCATCGGTGGCCAGTGTCCGATAGCAGCGCTTGGATCGACCGACTCGGGGTGGCTAATCGGGAGGATTAAGCAGCTCAAGGAGGAAAAAGCAGCTTAAAGTGAACATCAACGCGTTCTACGTGTTTTCACTGGCCATGACGGAGTAGTGCTGCACATCGTACATCGCAGGAGCCTGCTACGATCCTTGGTCGCTGTTTGCCAGGACGAACCAGAGGAGGGGTCGGACGATTTCTGGATGTTTCGCCTGATCGCCTTCCGAACCGGACGATATGTATATATTATTATTATCGATATATTAAAATAATAAAACAAATAAAAATATTTTCCTGCATGAAAATAATTATTATGGGAAAGAAAAGATATCCTGAACTCAGCTCATATAATCTACTACGAATGGGTATACGTTTTTTGCGCGTAGAAATAGGTATTATACATAAACGGTCAGTCACGTCAAAAGCGTTCTCTTTTGAGGTGTACCGCAAGTATAGAGAGAATTGATTTACACTTCTTTTCAGAAGTCGGTTTACGCCTAGATTGCATAGGAAATCTGCTGCAAAAGAAGGGGTAAAATAATTCTGAAAAGGAGAGCGGGCAGTTGTGAAGAGAATTATTTTACCCCAAAGTAACGCCAAAATTTCTCGTTGGGATGTGCTTAATGTTATGGTAGAACACCTCAGGAAATCGATATTCTACTGTATTTTTTTTGCTAAAAAAAGGTTCATGAATTCTATGTCCAATCCATTCTACCCAGCGTTCGATTTGAGTAAACTAAAATCACTCACATAGTCTCTAGATCGATTCGTAACGTGACTAATTCCCGAAGTCCCAAAGAAATCAAATCTGATTCGAATCCCAATAGAACCAAATCCGTCATGTTGGGATTCGAATGTTTGGAATCCGTGTAAGGATCCAATTATTGAATCTTCCGAATCCCAATTCTGCCAACACTAGTTCTGTCATAGTGTCACGTTTATTGACCAATACTGCATATTTTCCTCGAGGCGAGGGAAAACGAATCAGCACACAATCAACAACTTTCGCTGTTCCAAACAAGTTTCTGTTTAATCGGTTGGTGCCACGACGAGCCGGAACGCTCAACATTCCAGCGTTATATCTACAGGGCAATGCCTTTGTTGCCAAAACTGGAAAGAAACTAAACGGAAAGAATCGTTGAAACCACTTTCAACGTAGTGCAAAAAAGGCATATCGTGGTGCAAGATCAGTGTCTAAAGTTTTCCATCACAATGAACGGACTTTCCTTGCGTATATCAAATGTACGGGCGAATGAAAATATTAAAAAGAACTCTGAAATAAGAATGGATCTTTTCCAAGTGCCTTCTACGTTTCTGAATGCAGGTAATGAAACGAACATTGGCCATAACACGTTCGCAGGCCAACTAATCACATTTGTTTTCTTCCACAGATAATGCTTATTTAAACCAATTGAATAAGTCAGCATCAATCGAGGAGCAAGTTAAAGTTCTTAAAGAGGTAGACGATGGAACACATTCAGATGTGTTTTGTTAAACCATTCATATTAACTAATCGTCTTTCCTTCTACAGTATTCTTCTTTCGTGGTCGGATTGGAGGATTCGTTTAAGAGTAATGTGCAAACATTAGCGAATTTGTTCATGGAAGCCCCACTTAAGCATGCCGTACGCAATACTATAGCTCGTACTTTAAGCAATTTGACTGCCAGTCGAGAAATCGTAGCAACAAGTATCGCCACCAGCATCAAGGCACGCATTCTACAGGACTCTATCGGATCGACTGACCCGGCGCAACGCAATGCCACGATATGCAGTATTGGTAGCTGCTTTGAAAACTTCAAACCAGGCTGCGAAGCTGTGCGGCTTAGTCTGCAACAGTTGTTTCAATTTCTAAACAAATCAGTCATGGTTTATTTAGAACGCATGAAGTAAGCGACAGCCTTCTGCAAGACGAACGTTTACTAACCGTGTAACAACATATTAATGTCTTGTTTTTCTCCTTTCAGTGAGCATGTTTCGCCATCGGACAAGAGTGAGCTATGTTTGTTCATACACTCTGCGATAAGGATAGTGATTTCATGCTTTCAGCAGTTCCCTGATCAGCTAAAAGCATCCTATGAGGGTGAGAAAAATGTCGAAAAGTTGGTACTTATTTGTTGGGATCTTCTAGAGAATCCTGAAATACCGATGGACACTAAAACCAACTGCGGGATACTGATAGCGATGAATGCCAACCTTGAACAGCGTTTCCTGCGGTTGGCCCAGCGTGTTTTTGCAGAGGACAGCTCAGCAAAGCAGATGTGTCTGGTGAATGGAATTATATGCTCGATAGAAAACGAACACTTTACCAGCCCCGACTGGAAAGGCATCGAAGTGCTACATCAGGCGGCAACAGTTCTTAAAGAAATTTCCGAAGAAAATTCAGTAGAAGTCAGCATCGTGTTGGGTACTACACGAGGATTTTATCAAATGACGAAACGTCTGCTTAGCCTGAAACTCGAAGGCTATAAAACCTCCGAGCGCAAAGAATTGATTGATATCTTAGCCATAAATCTACGCTATTCGCTATCCCATTTGGATCACTATGTGGATAGTATACGGCATATATCGCGAGATTTGCTTAAATGCACCATTCAACTTGGAACGCGACTGGATGATACGCTCAACGGCATCATTTATGATTATATTCGCAACGGAGCCATAAATATTAATACCAAATGCGTACTAATTGGAGCATTATCTTCGATACTGAAAGCGAAGGAAGTACTACGTGCCATCCCGGACGTGCCAGAGTTTCTGCTGGGGTCGCTGACCTGCAATGATCACGCAAACACGAACTTGCACATTAACAATTGCTACGAATCGCTTATGATGTCCTATCCATACGAAGACAACAAGCAGGAATGGTTTAACCGATGGATTCATCCCATTTTGAAGGAAATTATGAATGGTCGTGAGAATTCGGTTACCACCGACGAACCTGTCGATGGTGGCGTCAATGTAGTTCAGGGCGCTTCGGAAAGTCAATCGGAAATTGCGGCCTCGGATGGCAGTGATGGAAACGACATAAAAGATACCCTACACGACCTGATTAGAAAGGCTATTCGTGCGAACCCGGAAATAGCAATACGCATGATTGACAGTAAAGTTGGTGTAAGTTTCGGATTGATTCTATCGTCCCTGGGAATTGCCCGGAAGAGTGGTCTGTTTGACGCGGTCCAATCTACCGAGAGTATGTGGAAGAATCTGCTTTCCTATGCAGACATCCGGCAGGCTATGATATCGGCCGATGAATCGACGCGCATGTCGGCCTTGTATTTGATAACGGAGTGTCACAAGAGTACGGAAATTTTCACCCAGCAAGATCTAGAGTGCATCCTGTTCTTTCTCGAGACGAACATCAATGTACAGGCGGCTTCTCTTCGACATAAGATTACCTCATGCATGAAGAGTGCATTGAATAGACTTCGGTCAGGTTTTCTTAGCATCATCAAGAAGTCGGACATCGATGGAAAGAGTCATTACTATTACGGTTTTGTAAAGCGTCTTCATGAGTTCTGTGTGGATAGTCAATTTTTAGGAGCAAATTATAGCCGGCGCGTGATTTCTTTTCAAATTCTATTGCAGCTGTTACAAATTTCTACCTATATATTTCATGACGACGAACATACCAGCATATGGAATGAACAGCAAGTTCGCATGCTACTGACCGCATTGAACGATAGTTATGAGTCCAACAAGCACAACTCACTCAAAGTGCTGTCCTTCTGTCCACAACAATTTATTGAACGTTTCAATAATGAGCTTAACTATGAAGTTACACGAGCCCTTATGGTGAGCCCACGACCGAACGATTCGCTTTCGGCCGCATACTATCTGGAGTATCTATGCTTCGTTAACAAGACGATCGAGGTGCCCAGGCTAGAGCGAGAACCAGCCGATGCCATCGTTTCGGAAATCAAAGCTTACCGATGCTTCTTATGGTGCGAGGAAATACTTATGCATGGCTTTCGTCTCGCTAGTAATTCATTATTACGCGCATCTCGCGAGAATCCTATGTTTGGGGCTTTGATTTGCATCCGTCATTTGCTTAGTAAGTTGGATTACAAGGAACTGTCCCGAGAAGAGAGCTGGAAGACATCCATCACTCGCCTAATTGGTACATGTGATAGCATAGCAAAGATAGTTTCCGTTGTTACGAAGAACTCATCACCGGAAGGTACATTTTTAGATGAGTTTCTGGATGATGGCGTAGATAAATCCGAAGATATCGAAATGAGCGAGGAAGAAGATATGCCAAGTGATGAATCTACGATGGTTGACGTGATCAGTGCCACAGTAGACGATACGAGCAAACTCGAAACGACACCGCAAATGATATTGCTCTGCTCATGGCGTACGATAAAAGAAATTTCATTGATATTGGGTGACATTGCTTCACGATCACCAATCACAGACGGAACGAGCAGTTCCGCTGCCGACGATGGAGAGGGTCTCCTAACTTGCCAGCAGATTTTGGGCATTGGAAACCAGTTTATCGAGTTACTCTCCGAAACGACACATAGAGGAGCGTTTGAGCAAGCTTATATAGGATTTTCCAAGATTTGCCTTCGCCTCTGGGGCTCACCCCACGCCGAACTACACCAGCTGCCGATGCGTTGGATCAAGGAGCTCATAAACGCCATCACTGGCAACGGTCAAACGTCTGGGGAACCTGGTGGTGGTGAAATTAGAATCGAAAAGTTGTGCATTACAAGGCGTAGTGCCGGAATACCGTTCATTATTCAAGCGCTTATAACCTCCGAGCTCCAGGTCAGTTCCACCAAGGGACTTCAGTTTTGCATGAGAGCACTTCTCGAGCTCTGTCGTTCCACCAATACTAGCAGCCAAACTAGGACTCATTCGCTTAACATACTACGTTCCTTGTTTCGATCAACCGATCTGGGCGAAACGGTTGGTGAATTTATCTCCGAAGGCATTATGGGAGCTATCGACGGTTATGAGGCAGAGTCTTGGTCGGTAAGTAGATACAACGTGCAATGTCTAATCGGTTGTTCCGTTACATTTCTCCTTTATTTTTTGCATTTTTTACAGGAAAGAAATTCGGCTACACTATTGTTCTCTGCGCTAATGGTACGCGTATTTGGAGTGCATCGTTCCAGAGATACTGAAAATCTTAACATTCGTAATAAAATGACGGGAAGAATATTCTTTTTGAGGTATATGCATACGGTGGTCGAAAGAGTGTGGATCATACTCTTACACAATTTTTACTCTTTTTTTAGATATCCTCTTCTTTACGATTATTTTGTACTGGAACTAGAGAAAGCCAGTAAAATCATCATACAAGGAAGCCGAAGTAAAAAACTACATCCACTCCTGTTGTTGCTCAGCCGATTGTATCCATCAGCGCTAGAAGGCAGTGAATCAAATTTAAAGGTAATACGCTAAGCATTAGTTAAACTATTAAAATTAGAAGTTATAGATAATCTTCGCACATCAAGAATCAGGACTATTATTATTATCTTATTACCTTGCTTCCAGTAGATTTTATCCATAACCTAGCTAAGATTATTTTTAAATATTTTTCTTACACTCACTTCTCTAGTAAATATTGTACAAACTAAATCATTTGCTGAATTCGTACTCACGCCGTCAAAACTAGAAAATTCAACCTAGGCCCTGAATCTCATAATTATGAGCTGTGTAGAACAAATATCATCAAGACTTTGTCGTGACAATGACAAGAGAGATTTTACAATTACAAACTTCTCCGTTATCTAAGCCTAATATATCATGGGGTCCGCGACAGCCGAGCGGTAGCGCCGGTTAGAAAATCGGCCCATGAGCGCCGAGGCTCACCACCTCGACAGCGTGGGTTCGAATCTCAACCGAGACCGGACCCTCCCCTGTACGAGAGGACTGACTATCCACGTACAACAGGGAAACAAGTCTCGTAAGCCCTTAACGGGCAGGCATGACCAAGAGGTCGTTACGCCAAGAAGAAGGTATCATGGGTTGTCTGAATACATAAGAAGCCATTGTTCTTCTTAAAAGACTAACTTTCATTTTCTATTGCTCTTTTTACCTACAATTTTACAGCTGTCGCGGTTCGTACCTCTAGTTTCCATTTGTTCCGGGTGCGCCGAACTACAGACACGGTATCTTGCAGCCAAAATCATCTCTATCATCGTATCCCCGGATCTGGTATTTGATAGAATTTGCCTGCTGCTGGAAAGCTTAAACCGGTCTAACAATCGCAACATCAACCCTAACTCAATACACGGGGCACTGCTGCAGATACTTTACCTCGTCAAAACTAAAAATACTGGCCTGGTGGTGGCAGCCACATCTAGCGGGCAGTTGAACAACTGGATAGAACTATACACGGCGATTTCAAATTACCTATTCGAAGTGAAGCCCAACTTTACGATTTACTGCACTGTTTTGGATATTTTACTAGAAATCCTGGCACGGTACGTTTGCGTTGTAGATTCTTTTCAGCTTACACAAGTTTTAATCGCTATTTTTCTATCCTCAACGCTTACCTCAACAGTTGCCAGCACATCATAATTAGTGAGGACGACCAATTCATCGATGATCTGAGCAATATTGTAGACTATCTATTGAATCTTGCCCAGCATCGGAAGTATCACGGTGATCCGTTAGTGCAGCAGAAGATAGTTCTGATGAAAACGTTTATGTATTTGTACAGTGATGATGACACCGCCGGCAGAAGTACAGAGTGTTTTCTGTTGCGCATTGAACCACATGGCGAGAGCCGACAATCTATGGAGTACGTAGAAGCCATGCTAAATATGGCACTGTTAGTGCTGGATGTTGATTACATTGGAAAGCACTACGAAGACTACGATATCACCCCTGTGGAGGTGTTCTACTTTCGCAATATTTGCGAGCTTAAGCCTGACCGGTTACGTTGGCTGAAAACAGAGTTGCTTCGTTCGCAGGTGTTTCATAGTTGCTTACATCGTCTGATAAATTGTGATGACGATCATACATCGCCAGCACAACAACCATACACGATTCGAGTTAAAGCGTATCTGGTACTTAGTTACAGTACCGTAGCTGTGAATAACGCGCTGGTGAACGGAAAGAGTGGCCGGGAAGCAATACAGACAATCTTCAAAACAGCCAACAGCCAACCACACCAGCTGCGCGGTGCCATGTTTCGGTGTCTAAAGCGTCTTTTACAGAACGAAACGAAAGGTTCTAGCGAGTTTACGATGAATATTGACTTTTTACCAACCCTTGCGGCTGCCCACCAATCACACCCCATCAGGTATGCTGAATTAAAGCGGATTCGTCTAATTTGAATAGGCATATGCTTTATACTTGTTTGGATGCTCGTACTTACGACTTGTCTATTTTTAATGTCCATCCCTTTTTCAGGTTGACAGCTGTTGAATGTTTGCATATTGTTGGACGGCGCGTCTTCGATGGAAAATCTGCCAACCAATACATAAGTTTTAGTTATGCTCTATTGGATTTGCTCAATGATGATGACTGCACAGTTCGCTCAAAAGCATCACTGGTTGTGACTCATTTGTATCAAGCGATCGAAAAAACTAAACAGAGTAAGTATATAACTATGTACAAAAAAGTGCATTAATTATCTCAATTGCTGTACCTAACCAGCTCACTTTTTTCTCATTTTCTTGTCCTTCCAGAACCACTTGTAGCAACATATGCACAAAGCGTATATTTACGATTACTTACCAAAACGATGGTTGCACACAAGATAACTGTAAACCAAGTGATAGCTGTCGTCATTATTGTGCTGGTTATGAAGGAGCAAGATAGAAAGGATGAATCTGTAAATATTGACGAAATAACGGACGTAAGTACATTGTCTGATATTGCTTATAGTTAAAGTTTCATACATTTATAGAATGTCAAACTATCTTTGGTTATTACACCAAATAGAAAATAGATCGTCGTAAGAGTATATAATTTTTCTGCGTTTAGAACAATATACCAATTTGATGATGCTTTTCTATTATAAATTGTTGCATACATCCCCCAAGTTTTGTGTCATCTTTGGCAGTAGAATCAATTGAAATACTTACAAACAAAATGATTGTAAATGAATTATTGGTTTGACATTCTACTAATAACTGGAATTAGATACACTACTTTAATTGTAATAAAAATAGTAAAATATTACTTTGGATGTTATACAATTGCAGATCAAAGTATTTGACAAAAATGAAGTTAACATATACGGTGAGTTCGAGTTGCTTCGCGCGTACTGCATAGCAGAGATTCAACATTTGATTGCAACTTTCGAAGGATATGACATCAACAGTAACGTGGAAAAAATACAGAAACACGTAGACAAACATCTAAAACAGCCGTACTGTATTCGCGCGATGCTTTTATCCGCGGTTGCAACACCATCGAAGATGATAGGTGTTGTTCTGTTAAATAAAAACATATAAGAAAGCCGATGTACAACAACTCTGACATATAGTAAAAAATGAAAGGATATGTAAAAAATAAATCAGATTTCAATGTAGCATATATCAATTTATTGTGTTTCTACTATCTTCGTCTATAATTTTTTTTTTTCAAATATGGAAGGATTGATTTCCTGCACTTCTGTTTATGTGGATTCTGCAAGTACAAACGAAATTTTAACATATTTATCCATCCCAAGTAGCTGCTTGCACGGTTAAGAACCAACATGAACACCAGCAACCGTTACGTTTAAACCGATCATGTAATCATGCAAGAAGAGAAGGCGCACAAGTGATTAGGTTTTCGTTCCAATTTGAAGGTTTCGCGTTAGAACGAAGTCCGTCATTCTCCCAACAGTCCCGTGTTGGTGCTGTGCCGAATGTTGTGCTCATGCGCCATCCGCAAGCCTCACAAACGGTCGGCCTGTCGAGCCCCCTCTGTCGTGTCGTACCGTTTTCTTTTTTGAGGCCTTTGCAGTAGCACACGACATGACAGACCAATTTCGCCTGTTTGCGGTGAATCGATAGCGAATCGGGTCGAGACATATAGTCGCAGTCGAACGACATGGAAGCTAGCAGCAGTACCAGGAACGATTGCCTGGACAAAAGCACAGGTCACACGGATATAGTGACTGCTTAGACCTGGGGGTCATTGATGGAGGTAACAGTGGGGACGACATGCGCCTTATTAAATTGCAATGTCCCAAAACCACCATCTAGAGTGCAGAGGTGCCCTTCCTGTGTTGTTTACGCGCTACTCTGTCTGTGAAAATTTTAATGCCTTGCCTGAACCAGGCACGGCCAAGCGTGTTTGAAGTGAAAAAATAGTCCCGGAGCAAAAGAACAGAATCGATCTCCGTGGCACACTTCCGCAGTGGGCTGTTGTTGCACGTCTCTTTCAAGTGAAATTAAAAGGCTACACTAGGACCAAATCTTGTATTTGAAATGTTCCGCCTGCTGAAAGCGCTTATGAAATGTCGCGACCTCCGTTATAAGCTAACGTGGTGAAGCAAATCGATGTTCCCGTATACCACATGATCCAGAGTCAGCCCGCCAGTCAGTCTGGATTCGGCACTCGACAGTGCCCGCAGCAACCTCATAAGCCATCGGTTAGTCCTGAAACGAGCAGTCACTGAATTATTAGAAGAAAGTGCCTCAATGATATTCTATGAATTCATCTGTTCCAATGAGCTTTTTCTCGATGCACGTTTCTGCAGAGGTTTATATGCATGAGAGTCAATCGGAAGTGTTCGGAACATACGTACATATACACACACAAACACACACACAATTATGAAACACACGGTGCTAAATTAATAACTATAGTATACCCTTCCCATTTCCGATACAGAAGTAGAAGTGTTCAACCCTGGCGGGCATGTTGAGGAGGAGGAAGAGTAGTTTGTGAAATTTGTAAACCTTGTGCAAGAGTGTATAAGAGATTCCTAGTGCATCTAGCAGCAATTGTTGGCGAATCTAAATTACCGAAACTGGTTGCTCAAAGCAGAACGTGTAAAACGATCATGGCTAGGGATGTGCGATTTTGGTTCACATTATCAGCCCGTCTCTGCAGAACGGCGACGATGGCAAATCGCAAATTACTGATTAGTTAAACCTTGCTCGCTGCGGCCTTGGTGCAAAAAATATCTGCGGTTCTAGCTATCAGCGATAGCTATAGAAATTTGATGAATGGATCAATATGAGCCGAACCGTTGCATCATACCACCATCATTAACATCCTCATCATCATCGTCGTCGTCGTCGTCGGATATTTCGTGATGACCGTGTTAGAAACAGCAGTGTGCAACCCATAGAAGAGTGCAACCACCGAAGCGGAGATTGTGGTGGATTCCGGTGTCCCGATTTTCACCGGAAACTGAAAGGTTCACGTGTTCGTGCAGCCACGAGCCGCAATTTTTTGTGTAACACTCTTGCTTTATTGAATACTTGCGTTAGGAATTGCCCTCCGCTTTCCTTCTCTCTTTCGCTTTCCGCTCTCTCTCTCTTTCTCTCTCTCTCTCTCTCTCTCTCTCTCTCTCTCTCTCTCTCACACACACACACACATACACATACGGATACCATTCATATGTATATACCCACCAAGAATTTCCATTTCTTTTCTATCTTTTCAGTCCCTTCTCTCCCAATCCTTAATTCCTATCAAACTTATATCGAGCGTGGATTCGATGCGAAATGAACGTAGCGGCATCATCTTCTCCATCGTCACGCAAGCAAAAACGCCTTGGCCCCGCACCTATCGCTTCAATGGAAGACACTACAGCTGAAGAGAAAGAAAAGGTTTGTAGCTTATTAGGATAGCAATCCTAATTCCCTGACCACACAAACGGAGGAGAAACCCTTATGCAAGGATTCGCGCCCGCATGTGGCTTGTTACGTCATGGCTTGAGTCATTTGTACGAAGAGCTTTTTTGTTGCCTTATCGCCAGCTTCAATGAGAAATTTTCTCGTGAACAATTAACGATTGTTATTTCAAACTCTCTCGACGTAATGCTGGCATGCTAATGTTTAATTTGAAACACTTGGCGAGTTTGTGCAACAAGATATGGAAGTTACCGTTGCATCCCCAAGTTCTCTAACCTTACTGACACTATATTGCACTTGCTAGTGAAGTCAAACAAGGTGGTTTCCAGTAAAATTCATATGGGCATAGAGCATTTAGTTTTATTTTCCATCTTCTTTGAAGAACATACATCTAACAAGTCGGACATTCAGGTAATTCGAATAAACACAAAAAATCTGCTGGTTATTGCCTTAAGTTGATCCTGATTTAACTAAGGAAGTATTTTGATTCTACATGATTTTTGGCATAAAAAATTCCCAGCGGGTTTTCATTCACAATCGGATCCCGATGTCGTGATGTCCTGATTGCTGCTTTTCTGCCCCTGGCGAGCTGGTTTCGTTCTGCTTTCTCTCGTAGGTACTATTATCTCCTACTTCTTCTTTTGCTCTGATTTTCCCTTGCTCTCGCTCACCGTATTGTTCCTTTAGCTATACTTTTGTTCTCCACGTTGAATGTTCTCCGGGGCGCTCTCTATTTATAACACTTATGTATTTCCCGGCATGCTGACTTTTCACATCGGTGTTTACGCACCGGAAGTAGTTTCGGTGCGCTCCATAATCACAGGTTTTCCATCAACCGGTTGCCACTCGCTGTGCAATTCCACACATGCCGAAATATTCTATTGGTTTCTGTTCTGTAGACTAATGGAAGACATTTTTGACTAAGCTACAGCAGTAGCAAATCCTTCGTGTATTATTCTTGAGAGTGTTAAGTCTTGCTTTAAACTGATGTTATCGCAACATTTAAATTTCAGCTGTACCAACCCTTTACTGAATGTTTGTTACATGTTTCGGGGTTTATGAGGCATTTCCTCGCGAGGTAAAAAAGTCTATAAGCCCTTAACGGGCAGGCATGACCAAAGATGGTCGTTACGCCAAGAAGAAGAGGCATTTCCCCTACTTGATACTTTTTCAAGAGCTTCCTTTTGATACAGGCTTGGGATCCGATTTGTTTCACAATTATCAAGAAATAGTATCACCTGATTAGCTTAAACGTTCCATTCAATACGCAATATTTTAATCTTGAAATGATGACTAAGAAATGTGGAGTTTACACAATCCTGGTGATCTTCTTTTTCGGTACAGATGGAGCATCAAACCAATCACAGCTTACACCGCTGGTCGCAGGAAAAGTCGTCCATTGACTCGAACCGTGGCTCGCCAACAAAAACCTCCGATGGACCCACAGCACTGACGCCGGCAACGCCACGTATCGATATCAGCCGAGCCTCCTCGCACTCGTCCCATCACGACAGCCGGGATAGCAGCCCCGAAAATGTGTTTGACCAGGTAACATTACTGTCCCACATGCGGTGCAATCATCTCATCGATCGACAGACTTCCAGCAAATTGAAACTGTTTCGTCTTGTGTGTATGTGTGTTTTTTTTTTTATCCGTTTCATTCAAATGCACCTGGTGGTTGGATCCCATGCAGGTCGGCACGGGAACACTACAGGATGCCGGAGTCTTAGGCTTTCGGGAGGAGGACACTCTGGATCTGCGGAATTCAACTGAGGAGCTTCAATTCATGGAGCCTGAAAAAGGCAACCGAGAGAAAGAGAAACCGAATACACAGGTTAGTCAGCTAATAGTCAGCACTAGAATCCAAATAGCGGTTATTTTAACCGTAACGCAGTTTTCGATTTTAATATCTCGAACACGGCTGAATATTTATTCAAAAACAACAAGACTTTTTTTTAAATCCAAAGCTACATCTTCAAGTTCAGATTTTTACTTTTCGACCAGTTCTGAGAACTAAGTTGACAACCTCTGGAAATGCGTGTTTTGAGCGGTCATTTTTACCGCTCTTTTCAACACGCTCAAACTTAGCTATTTTAGAAGATTTTTAAAATCTGTAAACGACTACTTTTTAGTATATTTGTTGACTATCTTTTGCAGTTCCAGTTCGGTAGTGCATCAGAGCGAATCGTTAGCAGTGCACGGGGTTCCTGAAATAGTTAGCGGAAAAGTAAGGTTATCTTACGTGGTGACGCCGAGCTGGAGCTCAAGTCAGACAAATCCTAGCTGCCGCACATCTCGTCCTGTTTGAGTCAATCAAACGGACCACGAGTTTTTGTGTCCTGATTAACGGAAGGAATTATCCCTCCCGTGGACGGCGGGTGGACATATGGCTATTATAGCCGGTCCTAAAGGACGAGCCCCTTCATAGGAGTTCGGCCAGAGTCGGTACGCCTCTGATTACGAGTAAGGGAACAAATTGTTCGACTTAGCGTAGGAGGATATACCCCGACTCGCATATCGAAAGAAGAAGAAGAAGACTATCTTTTGGCATTTTTTGTGTTTTGATGCACCTCGTCATCATCCACCAGCTGGTGTATAGCTAAAAGCTGTAGCTATAGCTTCCCAGCGAAATTGAGTTTTTTCAGTTTTTAGTTTTTTCAAAAAGTATTAAATAAACTCAGAAAAAAGAGTTCGCTGGAAAGCTCACGTACGGAATAGCGGAACAACGAGCACTGGACGGTAACAACGTATAGAAATTCAAAAATCCACACCTTCAAGATCAATTTGTGGCGTTGTTTGTTAACATAAACAAATTAAGTTTTTATAGGTGGCTTAATTTATTAACTTTCTAGAACACACTTTTTTTTAAATTGACTAAATTAATTTTATATTTTAAGTTTTGAGAACATAATAGTTGAAAAGCATTCAAATACGGTTCGATTCGATCTTTTTTGCTTTACACCGTGCTAGCAGAATGGTGAAGAAATGCATCAAAAAGGAAAAACTCCAGAAAATAGAAAACATGTATACTACAAGAGCATGACGGCGTGGATTCGAATCCCATCCGAGACCGGACCCTCCCCTGTACGAGAGGACTGACTATTCACGTACAACAGGGAAAACAAGTCTCGTAAGCCCTTAACGGGCAGGCATGACCAAGAGGTCGTTACGCCAAAAACAAGAAAAAAAAGAAAAAAAAAATACTAAAAGTAGCCATTTACAGATTACACAAATCTTAGAGTTAGACGTGTTAAAAAGACCGCGAAAAAGCATTCCAGTAAGATTAAAAGCAATGTATTCTAGTGTTAAACAGGAGAGTCCGAGACATGAGTGAAGCTATGTTGGTTAGAATATGGCCCATGGCTATTTGACACCGTTACAGAAAGAGAGCACCCATACGCTAATGTGAAGAATTTTAAAACCTGGGAATCAAACGGAATGTTTATATAAAATCAGTGACACTCGCGTAAGCTTTGAACGTATCCCGGTTGACAAAAATTCAAATTTTTTGCAGCTGTCATGTAGTACCAGCAAGTTTTTCCATGGCAGATTGCTGGGACTCTTGCTGGAACTACATAGTACCAGCAACAATGTCAATTTCTGTCAACCGGGATGTTTATGGCTGTCAAGAAACGCACTTGATCAATGTCAAAAAGATAGATATGCACGTGAAACGGTCATAAAACGGCCTCGTAACTTTATCTAATCGTACCGTAACAAGAGCTGGAAAGCCAAGCTATCGCAGCATCTTCACGGCACGCTAGAAGAGTTTGTGTCTCTTCAAATGAAATTTATTTATCCTGTAGCATTTTCAAGATGTTCAAGGTGACAGGTTATGGTCGTTCTGTTCCAAGAAAAATCCAGATATCGATGAAAAATTCCACGGTTTCAACATACCTCACGTCATGGTTTGTGGGAGAGATATGCAAACGCGGTTTACTGCCCATACTCGCATATGAGTCCCATTTGCAAAATCACCATTTTGAGAAAATAACGATTGAACATTTTTACATTAGAAATTGTTTTGCTGTTATTAGTGATACAAAATACATGATTGGTTAATCACAACTATTGTATTGTAACATAAACATTTCGCTGAGAATGACATTTTATATAAAATACACGTTTTTAATATTAAAATGGTAAAAATAAACTAGATGGGACACGATATGCGGGTACTTTCGAAGGCGAAAGCAAAAGTACTCGCATATCAGTCCCATCTTATAGCATACTTTGTTTACCTTGCTCGTCAAAACGTCGATGTTCGGGATTTCATTCCATACGGATATTTGCAATTTAACAGTGTATAATTCGTTAAAACCACTTGAATTACAACCATTTGTTGATTATTTTAATTGCTTTATATTACAAAATTGTTGAAGTTTCAATAACTAGGACTTTTCTTTAATTTAAGCAAAGTAATCATATATGGGACTGTTATGCGGGTACTTTCAATATGGGACGCAGTCAATTGGGTATTTTTTTCACATTAGCATGCACTAAATGGCCACTTTGAGATTTTTTTTGGAAAATATATTGAAAATGAACATTAGTCATGGGGCTAACTCAAAAGTGATGAAAAGTCAAATGGGACTGATATGCGAGTATGGGCAGTTTATCTTCATACAAAAATCGCTTGTCCTCATCGAGAAAAGTGGTAATATCAATGCATATTGTTATATTACGGAGTTTTGCTAAATTTTGTGCAAAAATTTGATAAAAATTTAAAGAAAATGTACGGAAGGATTGATAACTTGCTTAAACAGCACGAAGCTCCTTAGCCAAGAATGAATGACCTTCCACTCCATCACATCTGAGTTAATGAATGAATTTAAGATAACGACCAAAATATGTACACTTACACTCAGTTTCATACCGAAATCCTTCGAATCCATTTATCAATGAAATTGGAAAACGTTTGAAGCTGTTAAAAAAATAGTGGCGGAGTGGTTTCAAAAGATATGCTGGGATTTGTCCCGAGGACTCATTTACTTTTTGAACTGATTTTGCATAGCAAATTTTGTTGTAATTGTTTTTCCTGTTTCCATCTATCCTGTTGTACGACGTGTGTGTCGGTGGTTACGTTTAAGCATTTTCAATAATGTCAAAATAGAATAGATTTTTTAAAGTACTGTGATAGTTGTCTTGATCGATTACAAAATACAAAAGTAATAAATACATGAAAACAAAGGGTTAATAGATAAAGTTGTTAAAGAATGTTGATCTATTTCAAGTGTTAACGACTAAAATACTTGCTGACATACCTAACTACCCAGCGGCCAAGCCGTAACTGACTCGCTTAACTAAAAATTAATTAATCTAATTTTAATATCAATGTTTATCAATTAGTAGGAATCGCAAAAGCTGTTAAATCGAGCTATTATGTTTTTATGGAAAAAAATAGTTTTTCCAGGAAATATCGCATAAGTCTGGAATAAAATTTGGTATCGCTAATGTACTGTTATTGTTCTACCATAGATCATGTACGGGTCATCACCCTCGCAACGGTACTCTCCGATCATCTGGAAGCTAGATGATCAAGTGACAGCCATAAACCAGCAGCACCATCATCATCAGCAGCAGCAGCATCAGCAGCAGCAAGTACAGCAACAGCAGCACCACCAGCAACAACTGCACAATCGCAAAGATTCGGCGAGTTCCGAGGTAGTAGCGTTCCTATCGATCTCTGGCCGAACGAGCCGGCTCTCCAGTGTCGGTAGTCAGGGATCAGCCAATAGCAAACTATCGGCCACATCAGCCATGTCAGGAATTTCTCGCTCACCCTCGCCCCACAAGATGCTACTCGAGACTTCCTTCTGCGGAGTGAAGCCACTGCTCTCCTACCCCGAAGGCAGCATCGTTGGTGGTAGCCTGGAGCCTTCAACCGAGAAGATGCTCGAGCAAGTGATACTATCCCGCAAGAAGGACCCCACGGAGGCGGTCCTAGCAGAAGGGGTGCAATTGCAGCCATCAGTGGCAGGCGGCTGCCGTGTACTATCGCCGAACATTCCTCGGCAGCCACCTCCTGGAGGCGGGGGAAACAAAGAGGGACTCATCCAACAAGAAGATCCCAACAACGGTGGTGGCCATATGCGGCGTAAGTCTGACTGTGGGACCGGCACGGCCACTAACCTCGATATACAGCAGCTTAAAGTAAGTCAAACTAGCCGCAGCGTCGGCAACAAACGTAACATTCCGCCGCGGGATTTGAAGAACTCGATCGTTGGTGTGATGCCGAGTGGCACTGAGTACATCCGGATCAAGCTCAAACCGGACCACTGCTACACGGACAACGGCATTGCAGACAACGAGCGCATCGTGGAACTTTCGAAGGAGAACGGTGGCCAGGAGCTCCTCGGGGCCAACGACCCCCAGCGCACACGTACCTCGAGCATCACACGCTCTGGATCGCCCGCAAATGTAAGTTTTTCGCGAATGAATTCATTCTTTTCGCTTTTTAGATCTAGAATTGACTGTGGAATACACTTTGACAAACCCACTAACCTTCAGCAGCACCAGCAGCAGCATCAGTCGCGGAAGAAGCGGACCTCGACCACTTCAAACGATTCGGGTGCGGGCGGGCAGCAGATTGACCATCACAGCATTTCAGCCAACTCGACACCCTCGAAGCAGAAGCTCGTGCTGAAGATGTTCAAATCGAAACGGGACCCAAAATCGAAGTCACCTTCCCCAATGGGTTCGGCTGCGGATGGTATTGGTGGTGGTGGTGGTGGGGATCAATACACAACAAGCAATATAGGGGCGGCACGATCACCTGGCACCACCGGGCTACGGTACTACGATGCACCGCTCGATGGGCAAAGCATACACATTCCCTTGCACACGCCCCCGGAAGAACGGAGGTTGGGTTCTTTCCGGAGTGCAATAGGAGTTTCCTCATCGACCCACCCAGACTCGGAATCTGGTTCAGCACCGACAGCACCAATGTCAGTATCTGCTTCGGCCACCCCAACCGGACAAAGTAGCCATCAGCAAAAGTACATCAAGAACAGCAACAGCAGCGCTCCTAAACAACAACGCATTGCCAATATGACGGTCACGATACACGACCGTCCGAAACCGATGCCACCGCTCAAATGCTATCGGATTGACAATCCCGACGGCAGCATCATTATACCACTGAAATCGCCAGTGGAAGACAAGGAAGCCAACAGTCACAACTGGGAGAACGTGATAGGCGAGCTGTCGCAGCGCATCGAAAAGCAGGTCAGTGAGGACCGCGACGAGGAGGTCGGGATGGTAATGGTCGGGAAGTCCCAGACCTCCAAGAGTGCCCCCAACAACCGAAGGCCAGTATCTCTGCTGTACAATGAAATCGAATCTTCTTCCGGTTGCCCCGATGAGCATCCGGGAGCTCCGAGGCCATCTGCGCCGCCTCCACCTCCGCCTCCACCACCACCTCCAACCGCGACAGCCAGCAAGCGTACTGGGAAAAAGGCTACTACTACCACGACGGCGGAACTGCACCAAGTATCTCCGGGAAGCAGTATCTTGCGGCAAAAGCAGCAGAGCGTGTTTCAAACGCGCGTCGGGTCCGGTAGTAATGATGAACAAATATTCAGCACCCCGTTGAAAGATTACACCAAAGATCAGCACCGGAAAAGCTCGAGTTCCGAGAGTTCCCAGCACCAAAAGCTGGCTGGTGGTTGTGGTGGTGACGTGGCAAAGAGGAAACCATTTGCTGGTAATTGTAGTGACCATCCAAGCGACCTAGTGACCGCTGATAGTGTAACAACATCATCATCTTCACCTCAACAGGTCATGATGGCGCAAGGAGCGATGTTGATCAAGGAGCTTCATGAGCACCAAAAGCAGTATCAGCAACGACAACAACAGCAACAGCAAAAACAACAACAGCAACAGCAACAGCAGCAGCAGCAGCAACAGCAGCAGCAGCAACAGCATAGCGACACCGCTACCACCGGCACTGCTGCTGCCGCTCTAGGCTCACGTAGTAGTAGTCCGGCCGAATGTGCCAGTAGTGACGTTAAACATCACCACCACCAGTACCAACAGCATCAGCACCATTACCAAAACCATCGCCCGAAGCATCACAAGCATCATCATGAGCATAAATCATCGTCGATCGATCGACCCTCGTCCGTTACGCCCGTCGAGGACGACTGCGGCTTGTCGTCGGAGAGCGAAAAGGACTCGGAAGTGGATTCCGCCTCAACGACGACGACGGCGGCGGCGGCAGCAGCAACAAGAGCTGCCGCAGATCGACACGCGATGCGGCCAAACATGCTGGCTATCGAGGACCACGAGAGTGCTGGACTCGTGTTTCAGGAGTCGTTCGATGACGAGCTACCCTACATACCGACTACGTTGCCGGAGGAAAAACCGATGGGCGTGAAGCTCGTCCCAGTGAAGGAGCGCTCACAAATCGACATGAAAACTTATCCGCTGGAACGACCCCGTTCAACGACGCCGATCCATCCGGGTGCGCTCGAGAAATACTGCGATCGGTCAGCCAATCAACAATCAGCGGTTACCCGTGGCGGTTACACCTCGCGAGGTAGTGTCGGTGAGCGGACTTCTTCTTCACAGCTTCCCGATCGGACCACACCGGGTGCTGGTGGGGAAAAGCTCCGCATTAGCCTACCGTCCAAGAAGCCGGCTCTGGAACACAGCACTGGCTCTGGAACAGGGGTACGAATGTTCGAGCACCGCTCTTCGCTTGGGGCAATCACGATGACTACGACGACAGCGAGTGGAAGTAGTTCTGCGTCCGGCGGTGCCAATTCTAACACCGGTACAAGTTCACGCATGGGCAGACAGTACCGCTCGACATCCACGACTACGACCTCGACTTTGATTACGACCGCTTCCAAAAACCGCGCAATAGGACAGGATGATACACCTACACCGCCACCACTGCCACCGCGAAAAGCGTCCACATCTTCGGTGTTGGCCACTCCGCCCGGACATAAGTGGATCGATGTCGAGGCCATACCCGAGATGCGAAAAGCACCGAAACGTATTACAGCAATCCCGCAGAAGCAACCGCAGCCGCAGTCGCACCATATGCGCCTCGATTCCACCTCTGAAATGTCGGCCGCATCCCTCGATCGGCAGGATACGGGGCCTGACGGGCAGCCGTACAACTACGTCAATCCGGAAGATTGCCAGTGCGAATGCCACGAGCATGAGCGCACCGCTGCTAGCACGAGCACTACCCTCAGCGGTTTGGAGCGCGACGATATGGGGACCTTATCCGCCGAACTGGCCGATGACTGTCGACCACTGCTCCGATCATCGTCCTCGTCGTCTACAGCGGCGGCACCCTCCAGCACGCCAGTATCCGGGAACGATCGCCAAACCGATCACCATCCGATCGGCAGGATAGATCCAGATAGCGTTGGGTAGGTGGACTAATTACCCCTCCGAGCGGCGAGCAGCGAGCGTCCTGCAGTATTTCATCCCTCTCTTTTTGCTGTTCTTCTTTTTATATTTCTTAGATTTGCATCCGTTAACGACCTATAAGAGTGTGTATAAACTTTCGCTGCTAATTAAACTGACCAAGGGAAGGTAAGCTCCGCTTGCCGAGAAGCTCTTCAATACTGTTCGGAGCTGACGTATGAGCAAAAAAGAAAAGAAAACAGTATTTACTAAGCTACACAGTGCTTGCTTTCAAAGTCATTGCATCATTTAACAAAACGATTCTAACAATAAACACAATGCCATACATAGACATTTCCTATATGCGTGCTACTCGGGCAATAAGAGGCAACATCTTTCAACTAACTAGCATGTAGTGGACAGCGTACACAAAAGCCACAAAATTAAAAGAAATAAAATTTAGTATTTTGCAATTACAGTTACTCTTATAAAAACGTATATAACGAACAAGCAGAAATGGAAGCGTCGTCTCAAGCCAAATGCCCTCGGTAAAATATTTGTACTCACGTATCCTCACCACAAGCAAACGGTGTACTCCGTGACAAACCAAGCACAGGCAAAACGTTGTCTCGAAGCAGATTGGCAATGTTGCAAGTACGATTATAGTTAATAGGATAAAATAATAGCTGAGGTAAGCCCTGAAAAGCAAACTAGCCATCCCACTCGGTGGAATTTTCTTTCCTAGTTAGTTTCTCGAATGTCTTGGACCTGGAAAGTTTAGAATATTAAAGATGATGAATAATGTGGTTGCAAAGGAAACGCAAACAAAAGTCGAACTAAAGCGAAGTAGATGAAAATAACCTCCCTTTGAAAAATGTGATCCTCGCGTGCGTAAAGTGTGGGATCGTTAAACTTTGGATCGATGTCTCGATCTGATCACCCCATACACCAACCGAACCATTCTTCGTCCATCACACAACCAGGCAAATGCCATCGCTCGTTCTCTTCTAAACACTTGTGTTGTATTTGTATCGTTGCAAAGATATATATCGTTAAATAAAGGTAATAAAGAAACCCTTTAAAGATCAGTTCAGCAAAGTGTCGTACGCCTCAAAGTGTGCCCCTTAATTGATGTTTTTTTTCGCTCTAGATTTCAGAACCAGTTCAACATTTGCACACATTCTAGTGAAATTATCTATATCCGTACTATCCTTTAGTAGACACGGGATGCAAAGTGTAAATGAGTACAGTATTGACAATAAACCGCTCGGGGACGTACGTCGAAATTTTCAACAAAAAGAAATGCGCTATGGAGTTGCAAGATAGTATTGAAAGCGATAGCAAAATGGCAGAATGTGTCTAAATGTGTCGTACTTTCTGATATTCGTGAATACACTACAAAGGAAATTCATTGGTTAGCTTCCTCGTGTAAAGATCCACAGAGTTTTGGTATGCCCATACCGGATTCCATTTTGAACGATGTACAGTTACTCCCAAAAGTGAAGATACCGGGATATGATTTTCCTTATCCCTTATGCATGCTTCCCTCTAACGGAATCCTTTGTCGATGGGCCTGTTTGTTTCTTTACATTGATCCCCGATAAATAATGCCTATGCTGACGATATCTTAGTAGTGAGTATTTCCTCTTGCAAAATAGAGCGAGTCAGAGCAGCAATACCTTTTACATCTGCTCTGGTATCAGGCTAAATTTAGTTGTACTAGGACATTGGACCGTGCACCGAATCTGTTGAGTTATCGATTACAGCTTCAACAATCTGGTTTTCTATAGTTATCTAGTAGACGGTGATGAAGATGCATCAAGGAATATTGTTGGTCTGTCGTATGTCTTCTGTAGTCTGTTAGTCTCGTTAGTCTGTAGTCTGTGGTCTGTTTCTGAACGTGGAATAAACGAGGATTGAAGTAAGAAAGTACATAACCTACAGAACCTACATGGCTGCACAGTGTTCTCGAACAACATCCGAGAAGCAGCGGATCACAACTGGAATATGGTGATCACACAGTTTTGCAGCCTTTTACGATGGATAGCGTAAGCTGAAACGCGTTGATCGCTTTTGTAAACTCCGTTATCCCGTCTTGAAACCGGAATATGACATCTTGCAATCCTTCATCGCGTTTGTCACCTTCATTAATGATTCTATACACTCGAATATGATATCCTTAAACTTCATTATCGCCCTGTCAGATTGCAGGCCGGTTTGTTTTGGGTTTCATAGATGCAAATTGTGTACACATACATATATAGTCAATCATTCGAAAAAGACGTTACTGTTCACAAATTGTATCCACGCTGTGAATCAATTATTTTAAACGATTGAACGGTTCTATTGAATATCTGTTATGGAAATGGTATATTGTGGTATACAAAAATCATAGGAGGGCCCATAGAAACGGAAATGTAAGATTTGTTCTTACCAATCTAATAAGCTTAGATGTGCTGCGGTGAAGGTAATTGCAAGTGAGAATTTCAGATTCCGTGATAAACAAGCTCAGTGAAGGAGAAACAGGATTAATTTGCACACTGAGGAATAGTGAATTGGCCTTTTATTCCCCATTGAAACTGGAAAAGAAGTGTTAGAAAAGAATGACGCGTTGGAGGCACTGGTCCTGCTGGGTGCATATGTGAAAACAAGCCTGGTGTCAGCTCAAGACGATGAACAGCAACTTTCACTGCAACGACGGCATTTGATGAAATCAACAAGCAACGAACAAACCTACCGCTTTCAGAATGAGCCGTCATTGTTCGAGTCTAAGAAAGCTTTCGTCCGCTGGAGCTACCGGATGATCACGGATGTAGAGCCAGTCCCAGGTGCTGACGGGGCACGGCTTTTTCCGCCAGTATCTCGCAGCCAAAACCTGCTCCATAGCACGGAGGCCTGGGATCGACTGGAGGAGGCAGCAAGAATCATCTGTTCCGAGCTCCAGCGGCTCTGGACCACCGAGAGGGAAGCCATCGCGAAGCGGCAGACGGCAGCGGCCAGGCGGCGAGCAACAGAACAAGCAGCGGTACGGGCAGCGGCCCAAGATAGAGCGAGAACGAGCAGGTTCGGTCGTGACCCCACGCTACGGGCTAGGATCCAGGCCATGGACCCGGACACGCGGTTGGCCTTCCGGCGTAGAGCAAGGCAGCTTTTGGACAGCATCAGGCGACTCCGACGACGCCAACAGCGGATGCCAACCGGGGTTTACGCGAGCTCTAGACGACGCCGAGAGAAGCCTGCGAGAGGCGAGACGCCTCCACAGAAATAAGTATAGGGGCTAGATAAGTAGAACCACGGCTCGATAGCCAGACGCCCGCCCCCACGTAGCACTACCGTGTAGGTGTATGCTGTGTGGGGACACCAAAGGGCAAGAGCAGGGACTAGGGCGTTTATTTTGAGAACGTCTAAGAGTCCCCCCCATCTAGTCTAAGAAACCTATTTATATTTTGTTCATTTTTGTGGTGAGCTATGTATAAATTCCTAAAACCCACGCTAAAATGTTGCATACCATGCAAATAATCAGGCAGGGCCTAGATTTAAAACATTTTCATACACAGTTCAAAACATTTTCAGAGGATCAGTTTATCTCAAACCACTGAAAAGCATTATTACATTGTTGTATTGTTTCTTTGGCATGCAATTGAAAGTACACGTTTGAGGTTTGCTATTTCGACCAAACTATAGTTTTTATTATATTCTGCAAGGATGCAAAGGATGATTTGATAAATCACTGATCATTTACAGGAACTAGTTGCATATCACATTTACATTTAAATTTAAAGGCTACATAAGAACATCTCGATAATGTAAAAGTTTCGATATGCGAGTTTGGCATAAACGTGAGCCAACACTTCTTTTCCAGTTTCAATGGGGAATAAAAGGCCAATTCACTACTCCTCAGTGGGCAAATTAATCCTGTTTCTCCTTTGCTGAGCTTGTTTATCACGGAATCTGAAATTCTCACTTGCAATTACCTTCACCGCAGCACATCTAAGCTTATTAGATTGGTAAGAACCAGTGGCGTCTCGTGAGAAAATGAGATGGCTGTGCACCTTCAACAAAAGTAATACCTACTTAGGTAAACCATATAAAGTGGTCCAAAACGCCACGACACACGACGACGAGTTTGGTCAGGATGTTAAGTGAAAGAATAGTTTGAGGAACCGTGAATGGTCTATTTAGTTCTGCAATCATTAATTGCTACTTTAGGTAGATGAAAAACGAGTTTAACAGCTCATCTACGATGTTCTGCTCAGTGTCGATGCACAAATTGACTGGTAATTTCACGCTAAATACAACAATTGCATGAAAAATTGTTCGAATGAAAGTGTGTGCACCATCAGTATTGCCCAGTCCAACGTGCCTGCTTAGACATTTTTTAATTAGCTTTAAGTTGTTGACTATATTTGCGTGTTTGTTTCCTCGATTTTATTTCAAAGTTTTACTTTTTTCAAAATTTACTTGACGAACGTCAATATCTACTCGATAAATATATCCGCCGTTAGTCAATATATATGAATCAAATTCTTATTTGGCAAGCCAGACTCTCCCAGAGCCCGCCCTGAGTACAATTTAATGTGCACAGGAAAGGCACCTATACATTGGACTACTACTTGTTAGTAGTTCATCCCGTCTGTTCTCCATGTTAGGAGCGGCTCGAACCAGCGTCTGTTCCCCATGTTAGGGGCGGGTGTACACCCTGTCCTGGCATCCTACGGGACGTAAAACAGCTAGGATGCGTTGTTCCACCGACGAGATAGGAGGCGGAGGGAGAGGCCTTGCAAGCCACCCTCTGTATCATTGCAACGAAAAGTTACCATAATGAAGAACCGATTTGGACCAATCATGCAAGACCTAAGCGACGGAAAAAGGACTACGATTGGAAACTCGGTACATGGAACTGCAGGTCTCTTACCTCACCCGGGAGTGGAAGAATACTCGCAGAGGAAGTGAGAGCCCGCGGCTTCGAAATAGTAGCACTTCAAGAGGTTCGCTGGAAAGGAGTCTCGGTGCGCCCCTACCGTAGCGATTGCATGATCTACCAGAGTGGTGGAGACAAGCACGAGCTCGGTACGGCGTTCCTTGTTATGGGTGCCATGAGGAAGCGTGTGATCGGATGGTGGCCGATCAACGACAGGATGTGCAGGTTGAGGATACGCGGACGCTTTTTTAACCTGAGCATTATTAATGTGCACAGCCCGCACCTTGGGAGCAGCGATGACGACAAAGACGCGTTTTATACGCAGCTCGAGAGGGAGTACGACCGCTGCCCACAACATGATGTGAAGATCGTCATCGGAGATCTAAACGCTCAGGTCGGGCGAGAGGAGGCCTATAAACCTACGATTGGAAGCTTTAGTGCCCACCAGCTAACCAACGATAACGGCCTCCGGCTCATAAATTTCGCATCCTCAAGGCACATGAACATCCGTAGCACCTTCTTCCAGCACAAACCTCGTTTCAGCTACACCTGGAGATCACCACAGCAGACATATTCCCAAATAGACCACGTTCTCATAGACGGAAGGCACTTCTCGGACATCATCGACGTACGTACGTACAGGGGCGCAAACGTCGACTCGGACCACTTCCTGGTTATGGTGAAGCTACGGCAGAAGCTCTGCGTTGTCAATACACTGCGTCACCGGCCTACCCCACGCCTAAACACGGATCGACTGCGAATACCTGCTGTTGCCGAGGGCTACGCGTCAGCGCTTGGGGAAGCGCTACCGGACAACAACGCGACCGCCACGATGTCCCTCGATGACCACTGGCGTATGGTGGAGCGAGTCATCAGCAGCACAGCCGAGCAGACACTGGGCCATAAGCCACGTAACCAGAGGAAAGAGTGGTTCGATGACGAGTGCAGGCGGGCACTATCCGAGAAGAACGCAGCGCGCGCCCGAATGCTGCAGCGCGAAACCCGTCAGAACGTGGAACACTACAAACGACTGAGGACACAGCAAACCCGGCTCTTCGAGAGCAAGAAGCGTCGCTTCGAGGAGTCGGATGAACAACTGTTGCAGCAGCTAACTCAGTCGGGGGAAACTCGCCAGTTCTACAGGATGTTGAAGAAGACACGAGGCGGCTACACGCCAAACGTCGCAATGTGTCGTGACGAGGAGGGCAACATTCTTACGGACGAGCGAGAGGTGATCGAAAGGTGGAAGTGCTACTTCAACGGACACCTGAACGGAGCGGAATTGGGGGAGTCCAGCAGCGGCGCAGGCAGAATTGAGCAGCACATTAGCCAGGAGGTAGATGACGAGGTGCTCCCACCATCCTTGGACGAAGTCACTAGTGCCATCAAGCAGCTGAAACAGAACTAAGCAGCTGGCAGCGATGGGCTGGTGGCAGAACTATTCAAGATGGGTTCGGTAGAGCTTGCCGTCAGTATGCACCAGCTAATTGTGAAAATCTGGGAGCAGGAAAGGATACCGGAGGACTGGAAGCTGGGTGTCATCCACCCAGTGTACAAGAAGGGTGACAGAATGGACTGTGCCAACTTTCGAGCCATCACAGTCCTCAATGCCGCCTACAAAATCCTATCCCAGATACTCTTCTGCAGACTCGCGCCCCTTGCTACAGATTTCGTCGGAAGCTACCAAGCTGGGTTTGTTGGAGGCAAATCCACCACCGACCAGATCTTCACTCTACGGCAGATCCTCCAGAAGTGCCGGGAGCACCAGATCCCGACGCACCACCTCTTCATCGACTTCAAGGCGGCCTACGATACCATAGACAGGAAGGAGCTATAGAAGACCATGCGGCAGTACAGCTTCCCCGAGAAGCTGGTTCGGCTGTTAGAGGCCACAATTTTTTTTTTTTTGGACGAGGGTTCACATTGGCCTTGGCCCCGCCGTGGGACCGTGACCAACATTACTCCCTCCTCTGAGCCTTTCACCTTCCGTCACGCTATGCACCTACACGGTAGAAGCAATGACGGAAGAGGCATCTGTCCCTAGGTTAAAATCTCAGTTTACGGACGCTGTGGCACGCAACTAACTCCTGAAGGGTGAAAGCGCATGTCTCCAAAGGCGACGGACTCGGCGCAATGCAACTTAAGCGGCTCAGAAGATCGATCCGACAGCTGACTTACATGACACCACTACCTCCTAAAAACCCGTAAATGGGACTTGCACTCAGGTTCTCCTCTGACACCTCTGATCTGCGATCTTATGGCCCGCAAAATCGAGCTCCTGCCCGATCTACGTGCCGTCCCCGTACTGCACCCGCTGGTGCTTCCTTGGTCTGGCTGGTCAGGCCAGACCCTTGGCGGGTCTAGTTTCTGGTTTGACCTGGTCGTAGTTAGTAACCTGCATTGGTGCCACCTTGGTGCGCCAGTTCACCGGTGTGTCCCTTACCAACAATTAACAGGTCGCCCCATAGACAAGACCCACCGCCTTCCTCCTTCTGCACCTATTGGTGCTCTCTTTGGCCCGGCTGCTGTTCTGCCGGGCCCCTTCTTGCAAATCTGGTTTCTAGATTGACCTGGTCGTAGTCAGACGGGTACCACCTTGGTGTCGACGTCACCGGTGCATCCCTAACCGACAATTAACAGGTCGCCCCATTGCCAGACTTGCCCTTCCGCCTTTGTCACGAGCAACCCCAGCGCCCTGCTTACCAGTCAAAAGGGGATTATCAAATTATGCACATTCTACACATCTGTAACCGGTCGCCCCCGGAAACAAATCAACAGTTCCTTCGTAACCAGGGTTACTCGTGACCTTCGTGAATCTTCCAGGAGAGTGAATCCCTTCCGAAACACTCCCTACGTCTTCGCGGTCCTGTCCACTGACATAGGGTCCATCCTAACCTCCGGAGAGGCTAAACAGACCAGAGGGCTAGATACCTAAAACCAGGATTAAAGGTACCTTACAAGGCCCGTTCCGTCTGCGGCACACTACCAAACTCAATCCAGGCAGTTTGATCATCCTGGGTCCCGACGGCAAGGAGGAGGAATCTCGCACAAATCCTTCGAGAGTTTCACTCTGATAGTGCACGGGAGGTCGGGTACCCCTCCCACCCGGATCTCTGTTAGTCACCCCTTGCTGCTAGGGGGTCCAGTGGCGCCACGAGGAGGCCAGTATTCCAGGCGTTCACGCCGTCACACCGTTTGACCGGAGTGACCCCACATTGACTGCGAGCCCTTAGAGGCCACAATGGAGGGGGTGCTGTGTAAGGTGAGGATTTCGAACATGCTGTCGGATCCGTTCGAATCCCACCGGGGTCTGAGGCAAGGTGATGGACTCTCCTGCCTTCTATTCAACATCGCTCTGGAAGGTGTCATGAGAAGCGCGGGCTTCGACATCCGTGGCACGATTTTCACCCGCTCTCTCCAATTCCTCGGCTTCGCGGATGACATCGACATCATCGGGCGGAACACTAGGACGGTGTGCGAGGCGTACACCCGACTGAAACGCGAGGCCGCAAGGATTGGACTAATGATCAATGCGACGAAAACAAAGTACCTGCTCGTCGGAGGCTCTGACAGTGACAGAGCCAGGCTGGGGAGCAGTGTATCAGTGGACGGCGACGAACTTGAGGTAGTAGAGGAGTTTTGCTACCTCGGCACTGTCGTAACTCCGGACAACAACGTGAGCTGTGAAATCCGGAGGCGCATTGTTCAGGGGAATCGTGCCTACTATGGACTCCACAAACTCCTGCGGTCCAGATGGCTTCTCCCGCACACGAAATGTGTCATATACCGCACGCTGATAAGACCGGTCGTTCTCTATGGGCATGAATCCTGGACTCTGCTCACGGAGGACGCCAACGCCCTCGCAGTCTTCGAGAGGCGCGTGTTCCGGTCTATCTTTGGCGGTGTGTACGAGCAGGGCGTGTGGAGGAGAAGAATGAACCACGAGTTAGCTGAGCTGTATGGCGAGCCGGACATCCTGACGGTGGCGAAGGCCGGCAGGATTCGTTGGTTGGGGCATGTCATGAGGATGCCGGACTCATGCCCCACCAAGAAGGTGCTCACCAGCGACCCGCCCGGCACGAGACGACGAGGAGCTCAGCGAGCTCGGTGGATGGACCAAGTGGAGCAGAACCTGCGAGACATCGGATGCGACCGGGGTTGGAGGGCTGCAGCCATGGACCGAGCTACCTGGAGAACGATTGGTGACCAGGCCATGTCAGCACGACGTGCTCAACTGCGAGCGGGCCATTGAAGAAGAAGAAGAAGCGCAAGAACTTTATGGACAGTAGAAGGCGTTTTATACCAATTGTAATTATGTATGTAAAACATGTATGTGTCTTTGCAATATAGACTAATAGTTTTTGGATTTAAAGGCTGTGAACAGTTGATGGCTATTAAAATATTTCGAAACCTTTCTATAAGTTCTGTTCCTATTTGCAAAATAACGCTCAATTGTTCAATGTTTGAAAAAGCCCGACGACAAACATTTCCCGTCGTACTATTTCCACCCATTTTCCTTGGTTCATCTACTTTAACACCAAATTCCTCGTACATCTTTTCCAATCCATTTTTTTTCGGTCATTGCACATGTTTTTAAAATGTTTAGTAACCTTCCGTTTTTTAACTTCTATTCTGTACGAAATGTGAGGCAAGCATTCGAAAAATCTCATCCAACAGTGCAGTGTACTGGTATATAAGTCATAAGATAAATTCGCAGGATTTGGAATAAATCCATTTTATAAGTGCTCTACACTGTTCATTTCTGTTGGTTTTGTACCATATATACATGATCCAGATGATATCTGAATTGTCACTAATGAACGAAAGACGGATGGGAGTTAATGCCGATACTAGTAATTCACTGTCTGATACAGTATTTTCTCCGGAACCATGAAACAGTTGATTGTAAATGCTGTGTCCACTAGATCCGTCAATGCCCCACGACCACAATAATACGATGCTTAGTGAATCACACAAAGAAGATGAAAGGTGCCGCAAGATTTCTGCTTTTTGCATTTCAATTATTCTACACGCATTGTGATTCACCAACTCTTGAAGATTAACTTCAACTTTTACAGGTAAGGGTACTAACAGGACAAAATGTTAGTGTAGGGTACATTATTAATAGGAATTTTGGGTATAAAAAGATGGGTTTGTGAGCTGTAGAACAAGAAAAAGCGACCTAATACATTCAAAGCAAACCAAACCAAACTTCATTCTTTGCCATTGACTTTGCTTGTCTTTCCCCTTTTACGTGATGTTCAACCACTATCCTGCTTCAGATTTTTACGATACGATTATCGACCTATATTTCATTGAATGAGAATTTCATATATTTCTTACCATACATGATGCTGCATATGGCATGATGGAGACGCCTAGTATGTGATAAACTATAAGCTTCACATATAAAGTACAGAATAACGTAAAGATGCGCAGGTATCCGCAAAAAAAAGTATCATTTATTGTTACAAAACATTCTAGACTATAAGTGGGTATGCATCATATTACAATCTTTCACAATCCTTAGCGATGGCGTAAGGTTAAAAACAGAAACATGAAAAAATTTCCAGGAGTTTTGCGAAACAATGCATAATTTTTTGTGACATTCAATTTCATTTTACTTAAACTTTCAACAATTTTAAAGCATGATAATATACCTTTTAAAAACTGTACTTGAAATTCGATTCCGGCCATTATTATATGAGTTACAGACCTTCAAAGTTGATGGATTTTTTTCAATTTTTCACGCAATATTTTCACAAATCTTGACTTTGACGGGCTGTTTCTCAGAACCTGGAAAAACAGAGGATCTTGTTTTTGGGTCATTTCTTTGTTTCATCTTGTAGTTTGAGAAAACATATCTCATTTTTCTGAAATCCAAAAATGAATTTTTGATTTTTATCCCGGCTTCGCTCCATCGTGGCTACGGTGGGGCAAAATATCGTCGATGTTTTTTTTTAGGATGTTTTCTCAGTGAATTTCCAATGTAGAAGCGCCAAACTCACTCAGGGTGCATAAAATACGTAGCTAAACAAATATCATGCATTACTACCTCATAATTCAATAAAAAAATTAGCTGAGTTTGCGCCCCAATGTGATACATATTTCCACATACTCCCCTACCTCTGTCGCGCTTGGCTTGCGCGATTGTTCTGCCGAAACTGGGCTACTTTTGAAACGGGACGTCGCGCTGTAGTGTGGACCCCGAGTTTCGCTGTTACTACACTACTCGGAGTCCACACTGCAGCGCGACGAGCATACATTTACATTCATACATTTTAATACAATAGTTGAATTAAAAAACGGATTAAAAACATGAATTAATACGTCAGTATATTTATTTACTATATTACAGCTCCTTTTCGTCGAACAAACCGGCGTTACTTGTTTTTACTTTAATGCTGTTGACTTTCTAGAATAATAAAAATATGCTTTATGCATTTACATTAAAATTATTATTTACATTCTTTCATTTTAACACAATAGTTAAATAAAAAAACGCATTAAAAACATGAATTAGCACGCCAGTATATTTATTTACTATATCAAAACTCCTTCTCGTCGAACAAACCACGACAATGACCATTTTTACATACGAATAACGGTCTTTTTGTAATGTCGCAGAAAGTTGCGACGAAAACGTTGGCCAGATTGTCCAACGCTGCGTTTCTGCGACACTTTTGACATGCAAGATGGCCGACTTGGGCTACTTTTGATTACTTTGACACTTCCGGTGAGCACAAATCGGTCGCAGAAACCCCGGTCGCAGAATTGTCGCAGCGCCGTGTGGACGGACAGTAAGCAAATCAATGCCGGTGTGGAAATTGTTTATCCTAATCTGAATCCCCATCAAATCACAACTCGCGTTTTCGTGATGAAAATGTGCTACATACTTCCATTGTGAGGTTCACCGCTGTAAGTAGCTTTGTTAATCATGAAAATCTATTAACGTAAGGAAACGATGTTCTTTGCAGGCATTCAAAATTGGGCACAGTTATTTTTGTATATAACACTGTCTTAATAATATTATCAATTTTGAGTGATAGTTTTATTCAGAATCTGGAAAAAATGGTCTGGTCCTGGTCTGAACCATTGTCACTCCGTGGGCTAAGTGGGTTTGGTTGGGAAGAGCAACTCGGATAATGGACATTCTACTGTATTTCTTTGTAAAAACTAGGTTCCAGGAATTTTTCTAGAGCCTAAAAAAACTCAATCCTTGTCCAATAAACCATTCTACCCAGCGTTCGATTTGAGTTTACTGAAATCAGTAACATTTTCTCTAGATCGACTCGTTATGTCACTCAAATCATTGTGAGTCGATTCAAACTCGGGGTCCACACTACAGCGTGACGTCCCGTCCCGAAACGCGACGTCGCCTTACAGGCGGCTGAACTCCATACACGCTTTCTAGACTGCACCGTCGCGTAACGCGACGTCACCTGACAGGCGCTGAACTCCATGCAAAAAAAAAACATAGCGCGATTCGCGCGACATCACGCAAGGTTTTTTTTATATTTAGTTCAGCTCCTGTCAGGCGACGTCGCGCTGTAGTGTGGACCCCGAGATACAAGAAAAAAAAGTCGCACAAATCGCGCCAGACGATGCCTAGTGTAGAAACAGCGAAAAACGCGACGTCGCGCTAGCTGTTATCCAATGCAGCTGGACAAAACGTAAACAAACCGAAACACAAACAAGTACAAAACGAGCAATATCCTCCACAAAGCATCAGATTTTAGGTTTTAGTACTTATTTCTACTCTTCACAAATGTTATTCAGCTATGAAACTTCGTTTTAAAAGATATTTTACCAAAGTTTTTTCGGGTGCCGAAACGTAAACAAACTGCTCTTCAACAAGTAGGAGATGATGTGGAAATATATACTTCCTTCGGCGGGCCAAAATATCGTCGTAGTCCGTTTAAGTTTGTTTTCTCAGTGAATTTCCAATGTAGAAGTGCCAAACTCACTCAGGGTGCATAAAATACGTAGCTAAACAAATATCATGCATTACTACCTCAAAATTCAACAAACAAAATTTAACCGAGTTTGCGCCCCAATGTGATACATATTTCCACATACTCCCCTACCTCTGTCGCGCTTTGCTTGTGCGATTGAGTTTCTGCCGAAACTGGGCTACTTTTGAAACCAAAGACAATTAACGGACAGGTCGGGTCAAAGCTGTTTTTTGCTCCTTCATTGTTGTGATAGTTGGTTAAAAAAGTGTTTTCAAAAAATTCCAGCTTACTTGTGGGAGATCTCCGCCAAAATCTTCGCGAAATAGGTAGTTGGTAATTCTAGATCACAGCATCCATGGTCTTGTGGATAGAAACTGCTCTTCTGTATGAAATCATGTGATATAGATCCTTTTGGTCGCTGTGATTTCCGAAATTAAGTGTGTAGGTCTGCCTTATACCCAGTCTTCCTCCAGAACATATTTCGAACGCCTCAACTCTTTTTTTCCCTCTTTTGATGAAACATACCAAATTTGCAGTTTTACCATACTTTCTTCGCTGTTCGTGAGAAGAAAACAAAATTTTAACCAACTGTCAAAATTTTCCCACGGTTTTCGGCTCGTTACATGGTATGCTGCGACCTGTCTGTTAATTGTCTTTCTCGGGGTCCATACTACAGCGCGACGTCCCGTCACGAAACGCGACGTCGCCTGACAGGCGGCCGAACTCCATACAAAAAAAATGTCGCACAAATCGCGCTAGTGTAGAAACAGCGAAAAACGCGGCGTCGCGCCAGCTCTTGTCAAATGTCAATTCGAAACGTAAACAAACCGACAGCTGCACAAAACGTAAACAAACCGAATCACAAACGCGAACAAAACGAGCAATATTCTTCTCGAAACATCGGATTTTTCGTTGTACTACTTATTTTTAGGCTTCACAAATGTAGTTCAGTTATCAAACTCAGTTTTAATTGATATTTTTACGAAAGTTTTTTCGGGTGCCGAAACGTAAACAAACTGCTCTTCAACAAGTAGGAGATGATGTGGAAATATATACCTCCTACGGCGGGCAAAAATATCGTCGATGTTTGTTTAAGTTTGTTTTCTCAGTGAATTGCCAATGTAGAAGCGCCAAACTCATTCAGGGTGCATAAAATACGTAGCTAAACAAATATCATGCATTACTACCTCAAAACTCAATAAAAAATTTTAGCCGAATTTGTGCCCCAATGTGATACATATTTCCACATACTCTCCTACCTCTGTCGCGCTTGGCTTGCGCGATTGTTCTGCCGAAACTGGGCTACTTTCGAAACGGGACGTCGCGCTGCAGTGTGGACCCTGAGTTTGTTTTGAAACGAGACGTCGCGCTGTAGTGTGGACCCCGAGAAACAGTTTATGGCCTTATCACACTGGTCACCAATGGTGGCATGGAAAAAGCACTGGATTGTCAAACGACCATCGAAAACGAATGACATTGGAGTGGCTGGGGGTCCGTTGGTGAATGGGCTTACCCGTATCACCGAGCTGTCATTGTGTGGATTTTGCTGTATCTGGCATGCTAAGCTTGATTTGAAAGTGATTCATGTTTTTTAATTTTATTAATAATCAATTATAAGCATAATAAGATTATAAAATTTCGGTATTTTAATCTTAAACTGCCGAAAACCGCATGAACCGAAAGTGAATTATATAAACTCCCACTCCCAGGTGGCCTGCCTTATCACACTACCAAGAGGCACCATTGTGTCAAACTGGATGCCAAAACTAAAGGTTGACAGTTAGGTGGCTTTGCAAAGCCACCATTGGTGACCAGTGTGATAAGGCCATTAGGATCAAATCAGAACCGAATCAAATCAAGTCCCAAACAAATCAAATCTGATCCGAATCCCAATCGAATCAACTCTTTAGAATCTGTCAGGTGGGATTCGAATCTTTAGAATCCGTCTAGGGATCGAATCTTCGAATCTTCCGAATCCCGATTCAGTCAACACTTCGTGCCGACGTTAGTGATCAACTAGAATTCGTTGGAGACGCTTGGTTCCCGGTGGCGCGTAACGGTTGGTTGGCACATTGAACTTTCCGTAATTGTCGAAAAAGATACCGGTGCTGGGACCATTGCTCACTGCAGTACCTGCGGTAATTTGTGTACGGTTTAATATTTTGAGGAAAGCATCGCAAAACCGATGATGGAAGAGTGAAAATTCATATTCGAAATGCAATTCAAGTGAATTTTGCTAACGTGTATGCTCAAAGTGAGTGGCTGAAAAGGAAAAGAGGAAAGCATTTCTACTCTTGTGAAAAGGTTTTAGTAGCACTGAACAAAAGCGTCCATGAGCAACAGCTTGCGCGCAGTGTATGCTGGCGTTTGGTTAGTTTGGTTCGTACGCCTTGCAATGCCTCATCGTTTCTACTGGAACGAAAACTAATGCCAGCGTCCCGTGGCGTAAATATGCAACAATCCATTCAAACAACGTGCGCCCTTTTAGCATGTGCCGAGTGCGTTGTACCCTGATGTACCCGTTAGCAAAACGCGGAACAATAAGGGTTCAGAGGTGAAAATCGCCAAAATCCGTACTGCATATGGCTCGTCGGCCGGTTGGAATCGAAATCGAACCCTGAACACGAGCAAAGCGTCACTTCGGCAAACTGTTGCAGCGTGCCTCTCGTAGGGATCCAGATGTCCCGGCTTTTCTTCTTGGTTCGTTTGTAACGAAGTGCCTACTCGTTCCAGCATACATACACATCGACAGTTCGACTCTCCTACCCATCCCCTGCGGTGACTTTCTAGGACCCCGTTATGCAGTGTTTTCGTGAATGAAAACGCATTGGAAAAGGAAGGAGAAATAAATGGGAAAATTACAGTACGACGCCTCCGTCGTATAGTTTTCCGCGTAGCAGAGGCTCATCTGTGATATTCGAGGGGTTTTCGGTGTGCGATAGCATTCAGGCAGCCACGCTAAAAAGGCCGGTGAGTGCGTGGGGGAAGACGTGAGATGAAAATCTAGTGGTTTTTCTGCCGGTGCAATCGTTAAGTGCATGTGCGTGCATCGTAATTGCCGTCGTCGTTACTGTGAACCCACGAAAGGCCCGCTGTTTGCACCTCATTCCAGCGGTAGGGCGAATTCCAGAGTGGCTTCAGAGCGTTCGCTTTTGTTATAGTTGGTGCTCTTCGAAAAGTTTATCATCAAGCCGGATAACTGCTTACCCCTGCACGAGGGGCCCCTCGTACACCATAAAGAGGCCCAGGCCCTTGGCGTCTGGGGCACGTTGGACTAGGGCAGTGTGAGGGTAGCGACCAGGTGCCTTCGCAACCCCTTCCCTCCTACAACGGCCAAGCGATAATGGAGATTTTCGTGTGAAATTTTTGGTGAAATTTACCCCAAAGTGCGCGCGCGGATCATTGTCGATTGTTGTGGAAACCAAATCGTGAAGTAGCCGGCGAAGAAGGAGAAGAAATAGATGGAAAAAATCGGCTACCTGGGCAACCGTCTGTAGTCTTTCCAACTGCAGCCGAAGGTAGGAAGAGGGAAAGTGCGTGGCTGCAGCGCACAACGGGAATACATGCGTTTAAGCAAAGGAAGGAAAGGAAAAGAAGGAAAAGAAAGGAAGTGGTGCAGCTGAAAAACATGTTCGTTATTTTTTGGTTATTTTGTGCGGTATGAAGTGGCCGTGTGCGGAGCCGTAGTGCGCTGAAAAACCGCCGGAAAACGGCGTACCTAGAAACCAGTGGGAAGAGGGGTAAAAAAATAAAAGTGGTGGAAAAAGCAGCTCATCTAGCAGCAGCTTTGTTGCTGGCACGCAGCCTGCTAAGAGTGGTGCACCCAAGAAAAGTGCGAGTACGGTGTGCCGTGTATGTGTGTGTGTGTTTCGTATGTGGCTGTAGGAGCGTTGGTGTCGCAGTGGAGAACGGTGGCCAAGCGGAACGCGCCGCACTTATTGGGAAGAAAAATAGCAAACGAATCTCACGAAGTAGCCGATCAGTAGAAGAATAGGTGCTGGAAAGAAGAAGTTCCTTCCGAGAGAGTGTCGCGGGAACAAGCCCAACAGCAGCATAATCATTGTTGCTAGCGGTTTCTATCTACCCGTTGTTTATTCGGGGCGGTTTCGCGGTGTCTCGTTGTTTTTAAGCTCCATTTAATTTTCGGCCCTTCGCAACCCCCTCAGGAGCGTGTGCTCTTCGGGTGCTGTCTGTCCATCACCTGGAGGCAGAAAACTAGCGATTTTTCATAGTTTTCCACCCGTCAAAGCGCGCGCGATCACGCCGTTGCTTTAATTTACCGCTCAGACCATGAATTGGATGTACATCTTAGCCTACGTCTACATATCGTCACATTTTCTGCTGCTTGAGGTAAGTCGCGAAACTCTAAAATGATTCAATTTCAGTCTAAAGCACCTCACGAGCGTGCAGTGCTGCGCCCTTCTCTTTTCGTTTAATGATTTCCCACAGCCAGATTCTAGTCGTTTCTGTCCCACTGCCTTCGGTTGGCCGCGCGAGAATGTGCAAAAAGAATGAAGAAATTAAGAGAAAAAAGGCTGGAAAATTACAAGGATTGAATGATTGGGTGATTAAAAGCGGGCGGATTGGGAAGGAAACGAGCGGGAAGAATGTAGCCGACGGATCGCATTAAGTAGCTCTTGGTCCCTTGGTCTTGGCGGATTGCCGGGTGGATTGGAAAGGAGGGCGCGCCTTGTATGTGCACGATTGAATTCTGCTTACTCTACGTGCAACATCTTCAGGGACGAACGGGAGCGCTGCAAGTAAAAAAAAACCGCGCGAAGCGATCGTCTTTAATTTTAACGATTTTAGGAAAGCATTTCACTTCTTTTTCTCCTGCCATCATTGCGAATGTTGCATGGTTTATTTCCATGGCGGGCAACAGCTTAAGCAGCAACAAAAATGTGCAGTTTATTTGTTTGTTTTTACCTCTTCTCTGCTGGTCCCGTGCGTTGCAACGTCCACGTTTCTTATGCTTCCTTTCCACAGAGTATCAACTTTTTTTAATAATCCATTCGAAAGGTGCTTCAGTATGTCAGCAGCATTCGCCGCGATAGACTTCAGGTTCCACCTGGCTGGCTGTTTTGGCCGTGCGTGGTGGTGTAGGTAACGTAGAAGGAAGATGCCTGCCTTGCTGGTGTGCGTGTGCTTACGGAATCGTCGATGTTTTACCTTTTTATTGCTTTTAATTTTATATTTCCTTTCCATCCGCTCCGTTTGCTTCGACGCTCGGCCTTTCAAGCCGTTTGTTGCCTGCACGAGTGAAAAGAAGAGCCTTGCTAGCACGCCGGGATGGAGAAGCGTGAAGTAAACTGTTCGCTTAGCCTCACGTGCGCATTGGGAAGCGCAAGGGATTTCTCCTCTGGCCAAGAAACCAATTGCGATGTGTATTGGAGCACCTTCTACTGAAGTAGAGCTTAGCTGTATTAGTTTGTGCGGTGTGTAGGTTATTTTTGGAGAACGATGCAGATGGAGTGAAAATTAATTGGAAAAGGAGAAAGAGAAGAAAGTTATGGAGGTATTCTGATCAAAAATAAGATCTATTATCATGCCGGGGATTTTCGTTTCCTAAAACATTTATATTTATATGATATCATTTTAATTTTTACAATCAATTCCACTTCTCAGTATCAATATGTTCCACTTGTGTTAATTGAAATAATAAAATATTTATGATCTTTTTCGATGATAACTGTTTGATACCATAGATTTTTTTCAATTTAGGCATACAGTGGAAAGTCGATTATCCGCGGCCAGATTAACCGGGGGTCGGATTATGCTTGGGCCTAACAACTGAGCACTGCACAACTGTATTGAACTTCTCAACAACTATCAGATTAGTAAAAATTATTCTTACAGCAATTTTGAGCCCTAATAATTTATTTAACTTATTTCAACCTTTTTTAAACAGATCATTTAATTATTCACCAATTTCAATTTATTTTCACAGTCTACAATCTGTGTATGTTGATAGTTGCATTTCGAATGCTTTATTTTTATATCCTTTTCCATACACATTGTATGGACGGACATGGCGTCTGAAAAGTTTTTATTTGCATAATTTCTCTGTTTCTTTCTCTTTATTTGTGTAGCCTCCAGCTCTTATGATTTTATACAAGACTCACGTTGCAGCTTACTGCTGCTAAACAAGACATTAAAAAAACAGTCAAACCGTTTCGTGTGGTGACCACATGATAGGTGATGGCTATCTGGCATCATTAGGAAACGGCAGGTAGCCTGAAGCGAAAGGAGTCTGTCGTGCTGATGCTGCCGGTCGATCCCAGCAACCATAGTGACCTTTTTGGTTGAGAAACTACGCGCTGTGTGTAATTAATTTATTTTTTTCTACCCTTTTTCCTACTGTTGATAACGACTAGCCATATACAATATTCTAATGAATGTACCCGGTCCCAGCAAAGCGACGTATGCAGCCTCCAGGAATTACGGAGCGTCTCACTTTTAAAAGCTGCAGAGCTACCATGCATTGCGCTACAAGCGTGCAAACATCTGTTGTTGTTTCCGCCTTTTTGCTCTCTGTTGCCGCTTCAACGCTGGTAACAATGTTTTTTGCCGCTGTTCAACATCACATACCAATCCGTCGATGTTAATCGTTCTAGATTGGTGAAGTTACACCACGCACAACTGGCTTCCGTTAAAAATGCTAAGTTGTGGGAATAAGGCAATAATAGTTTTGTGTTTGTTGATGTTCCACTTGATGTAATTGGAATAAAATGCAGTCCATTCTTTTACATTGCGGGATGCATAAAATATTCGTACTGTTACTATTTACATCCGGAAAATGTAGACCTCAGACAAAAATTAAACCGGCATATTGTGGATTGACATTGATACCACACAGAGAGTACTTACAGGGATTTTCAGATGATACCATAACAGTAGCAGCATTTATTCCAACTGCAGCACATGATATTCCAATAGCATCAGTTGATTTTATAACGCGATCACGTTTATTATAACTGTATCAGTTGAAATCAGAAACGTAGCAGTTGATATTATAAAGTTGGTATGGCAGGTCGAGCGATGTACGTAACTAGCAAGTATAAACGTAAGTCGCACGAATGACAGCCCAAGGTTGATCTACATATCAGGTGGGTTCATAACGAATTAAGCTCTGAAAATCTCTGTAACATTCCGAGAAAAGGTAGGTTGTAGGTCACTTTGTTTTGAAGAAACTCACAAAAAGGCTCAACATCGATGACAAAAATTACATTCGTGGATAGAACTAGGGATAGTACTAGAAACCGACATCTCTCGTTTTTATTCAACCACTGCTGCTGCTGAATGCTCTTAACGTCATAAAAACTATACTACTCGAGTTTTCTAACTTGGTTTTCTCTAGATCATCAATCTAGATTGGGATTGAAAGGGTTAAGAAAGATCGCCTTGGCAATACCCGGTCGACAAAAATTCACATTTTTTACAGCTGTCATGTAGTTTCAGCAAGTTTTTCCATGGCAGATTGCAGGGTCTCTTGCTGGAACTACATAGTAGCAGCAAAAATTTAAATTTCTGTCAACCGGGTAAGTAACAGAATACTAGTGTTGTGCTTGATGAATCTTTTGACGAGGCCCATTCATATGAATCTTTCGCCTAAGATTCATTCAGATGGATTCATGTATCTTTGAGGATTCGAATCTTCTAAGCTTAATGAATCTTCCATGGATCTGTCATGAATCTCCACGATTCTTCCAATTGGCGATTGCCGTGAACCATGCGGCTAAAAAAGGGGTCCCTCTGCCAATTTTTGGCTGATCACTTTTCATCACTTGGTGTGTCTTTGGAATTCATGAATCTTTCGTCGAGAGATAAAAACGTAAAGAATCGGCCGGCTAAAACGTAAAGAATCTGAATCTGATTTACACAACTCTACCAAATACCCATCATGAGCCGATACATTTTTGTAATCGATGTGGAGTCTTCAAAACAAAGTGACCTATACTAATTTTCATTCCGAATGTTTAGTACCTGTTGGATAGAGCAGACTTTTATCTACAATACATCTTCTTCTTCTTCTTCTTGGCGTAACGACCTTACGAGACTTGTTTCCCTGTTGTACGTGGATAGTCAGTCCTCTCGTACGGGGAAGGGTCCGGTCTCGGTTGGGATTCGAACCCACGCCGTCGAGGTGGTGAGAGCCCCGGCGCTCATGGGCCGATTTTCTAACCGGCGCTACCGCTCGGCTGTCGCGGACCCCCATCTACAATACATATGCCGTTTAACTGTTTATCCTAGGTCATGTATTTTCTGTGATACCCAGAGTAGAGGAAGTGTTTTAAGTTGGAAGTTGTCCTTTCTACCTACCGATTCCTACAACACTAGAAGCATTTCTTTTTTCACGGGTTCCTTCGAACGCAGACTTCGTAGAACAGGATCTAAATTGTTTTGCCTTTCTAGCCTTGAAATGCAATCGATATTCCTGTTGCAGGTGAAGCATTCGTTGGCCTTTTCTCTAATAGTTCATTTGTTATTTAGAGTATTTTACACCAACTATTCCATTTTTTTTTTGTTAGGGTTGAGCTCTTTGTTCGAATTTGCATACTTCGATCTTTATTTTTTGTACGAACTAAGCTATATAACATCATACATTTCTCCTATCTATAATGTGACGAAACTTATTTATTCCATTGAATTTTTCGATTTTCCTCAAGAAGGAATATTACGTTAGCTAGACAGTTCGAAGTGCTTTTAAAAACCGTTTAACTTAACACAGGAATGATTCTGCAAGAAAATCTAAAATGGCCACTTCGCTGGATGTTGAATTATTTGGGAATTTGCTGCTACTGTGGACAGGAATAATCATGTTTGCTTAAGGTTTACTTACAGTGACCGGCAGGAAAAAGTGCCCACTTCGAATTTTGTTGATTTTCGCTCAATATTTTTTTCTCAATCCAACTAAATATACTGCAAGTATTTTTCGTATATTGATTTACATATTTCATATAAGATCCACTAATAAGTAAGCGAAAGAAAAACATATTTTGATTTTGAGAAAAAAATAATAAAAACAAGTATCTAAAAAAGCAGTGACAAGAAAAAGTGCCCACTTCAGTTGTTCATTATTATCCATAAAAATAAGAAATAATAAATGCATTTTGATATTTTATGTGTTCTCTTTTAGCTTTTAGAACCTGCTGAAGGCGCTTTGGGATACTTTCTACTAGAATTTTTAGTTTTTGGGGTTTTTATTCTTCTGAAGCGCGCAGTAGAGCTTCAAAATTGTCGTTTTTATTCGATACATCAGTTTTGTCCACCCTGGCATCGAGAATTGCCCACAAATTCTTAATCTCCGGGCTCTGAGGAGGCCATTTCAATACTTTTGTCCGATAAGACGGGAAGAAAGACTTCGTCTTCTTGGCAGTGTGTCGAACTTGGCCCCGCCGGGCTGCGTCGAACTTGGCCCCGCAGGGCTGCGTCGAACTTGCCCCCGCCGGGAGAACTAACTTCTCTTCAAGGCCCGTTAGGATCAGTGAAATCTCCAGATTTTGTTGCAGGATGTTTATGTTTATGTTGTAATCTGCAGTCTTAACACCGTAAATGTTCCCAAGGCTCCCCACTCCACTGGACAACCCCAGACCACCATGTTGCCTCCTTCATGGCATACTGTGTCCTGGATGTGGCGAACCTGCAGCATTGTCTTCTTCGATCTGCACTGTATACGTTCATGCCATCTTCGATTAAAAATTTCAAATTTTGATTCGTTAGACCACAGAACCGTTTTCCAGTACACTAGAGGCATAGCAGCATGTTCCTCAGCGAGCTTAAGACGCTTGGCCTTATTGGCCTTGCTGATATAAGGGCGCCTCCTATCAAATCTGCTCTTTAACTCGTATGCAACAAGCCGGCGACGGATAATTCTTTCAAAAACTGATGGCTGAAGTATTTCCAAGATCTCCCTGACATTTACTTTTGAATTTTTCTTGACCTCACGAATGATCTTAGCGTCCATGCGCGCATTTGTTTTGCGCTTGTCTCCTCTACGAGGGCGATCCTCCACCGATCGGTGCGTTTAAAATGTAACTATGAATTTTCCTACCGCTGCGTTGTGGATTTACTTTAATGTAGATAAGTGCCATAAAACATATTTTATGCTATTTAATTTCTTGTAACACTCAAATTAATGAGATACCTAAACCTAATATCAACAAATTGTATATTTACAACCAAACATGAATTAAACACGTGATCATACGTGTATAAATGTCAGAAATAGTGCTAACAAACCTAAAAAATATGAAAACGCAATAAATTGGTTAGCCCTCCATGCAAAACTTTATGCAAAACTCGAAATTTCAAAGTGGGCACTTTTTCTTGTCACTGTTTTTTAGATACTTTTTTTATTATTTTTTTCTCAAAATCAAAATATGTATGTTTTCGCTTACTCATTAGTGGATCTTATATGAAATATGTAAATCAATATACGAAAAATACTTGCAGTATATTTAGTTGGATTGAGAAAAAAATATTGAGCGAAAATCAACAAAATTCGAAGTGGGCACTTTTTCCTGCCGGTCACTGTAGGATGAAGAGGAAGATAGAAGGGGCATTCTCGTCTAGTTTATTTTAAAAATCAGCGTGACAACGTTTCGTCATCTGAATTTGGAACATGGAAGCTCATGCGGCAATGAAGTTGCTTTCAAGAAGCAATTATAAAGATTGAAACCACTTATTCCATCGTCAGAGATAATTTTTGTGGGATAGTTCACTCGACTAGAAGTCGGCTCAAACCCATTCGTGTGGAAAGAGCTTGGGTAACAACATAAACTGACTTGATGGAATGCATGCATGCCATGAAATACAACAAACTACAACGACAAACAAGGAAATACCCAACGTTCCAGTAGTGGACAACGTATTCAGATTGTACACTTCTCCGATGGCTTTACGGAATAAAATCGAATCATCGAACGTTCCTTCAAATTCTCACGCATCTTCTTGATTTATTTATTTTAAAAGCTTCAGCGATTCTCTGTTCCGATCGTGTTGGCGTATCCTGCAGATCTTTGAATGGGATCGGGAAATCATGGCCGGAGACTCGAAGCAGCTGGCAATGTGGAGAATTCTTTTTTTACCTGTTGCGTTGCGTTTCCTTACCGTTTGTGTGCGTGCACGAAATGGCTTGCTCCTCTTTTCTTCAGCTCCGAGCAAACCTGCTGCTGCTTTTTTGCATTTCTCCTGTTGCACCTGGAACGTTGCCGAATCGATCGACAACGACATGAGATCGTAGTATGTGTTGACATGAAAAAAGGCCGGTATTGCAGCGGAACGAGTGTACGTTTGGCAGTGTGTCATGTGCAAAACGAAAAAAAACATGTTCATGCGTTTGCAGTAGAGGTAAAGATTTTTTTTTGCCACGATTTGGGTGCACGATGGATGGTCGTGGAGAAAATTCGAAACATACACAAGCACAACACACAACCGTGGGGTGAAAAAAGAAAAGGAAACCGTTCAAAACACACAACGCGTAAAAATTTGTCCTGTTTGTTGCTTAGTTCTTTTCTCTTTCCTTCTTTCTCCTGCGGGGGTACGGATCGCATCCTACTATAATGTATTTGGCTGTCAGATATACGATTACAGAGCGGTGGAATAGCGCAGGAATGATGCTGCTGCCGCGGTTTGGCTGTATCGGTGTGCTGTCGAGGATACGAGAAAAGACTGGTGCAGCAAGCAGGTCGTCGGGCTGTGCAGTGTCGCTGGGTGCGGGGGACGTACAGTTGGCGGCAACGGGTAGAGACCGGTAAACGATCGTATGAAGCAGCGAAAAAGAATTCGAAAGAATATCGAAAACGCGCTTGGCTATCCTCCCGATCGGCAACGTGGTATCAAATGGGAGAAACGCACACCGGCGCATAGTGGGCCATCAGCGCGCACACCGGCTTATGGTTTAGGCGAAGGGGCGGGTAGGGTCAGGTAAACGGAGTAGCGGATGAAGATCGAATGATGGATACCTGGATGCTAGTAGATGAGGGAGAGGATTGTGGTGGCCCAGAGGTACACGTGATCGCACGCGATCGTGTGCGTTTGTGTATGTGTAGGGAAATGAAGAGAAGGGAACGAGAATGTATGTAGGCAGGTAGGCCACAATGCAGGGTAAAGGTAAACATGTTCGAAAAAGCGACGTATAGGTTTATATTGATGTTCGAAGTTTGGTTTGGTTTGTTTGCGGGGGCGGGGGGGGGGGCTGGGGATTAGTATTGGAGCTGCCAGGTGAAGTACGGACCTCGTGCGGACACCGCAAAGCGGAGGAGAGAAAGAGATAGCTTTTTTTCATTTTTTAAAATGAATCATACGGTTGTGTAGAATAAATAAGAAGTCGGTGGAGTGGGAGAAGTGGCAGCGAATAATGCGAATGAACGGTGCCGGGCGTGATGAGCAGAGAAGGAAGAAGGAAGAAGTAGGTGGTACAAGAAGGTGAAGAAGGGGTACGGAGAAGGAACGGTGGCGACCACAGTGTTGGTATGGTTAGTCGGTTGTGTGTTGGGCGGGTGGCGCACGATGTGGATGAATTGTTTCCCACGGTTCGAAAATATATACGAAAGGAAGGATGCAAGAGCAAACGGGCGAACGAATGAGCGAGCCAAGGAACGAACGAATAAACCGGCAAAACTAAACCCAGCCAGCAGCAGCAGCAGCAACAGCGGCAACAAGAGCAACAATAATAGCATCGGCTCCAGCGCGCTGTGGCAGGTCGTCTCTTGGTAAGGCAAGGGACGAATCGGGCACAACTCAGTGGCGGAAAGGAGAGGGAAAATAAAATGTGAGAGAGTGTATTGTCGTCAGCTAAACTGCTAAAAAGAAGACGAGCGAATGAGGTATCGAGCAAAACGCGCTGGCGAATGTTGAATCTTGGAAGTAAAAGAGTTATGGCAGGACAAGAAGAGCGAGACGCAAGCGAAGAAGAAGCCCGAATGGATCGATGGAAAAAAAAGGATGGTGATAGGTGGCAGGTGGCGTGCTTGAATGGGCGAAAGGAGAAGCTTATGACGACATTAAAACAAACGCTATGTAATATCTCGAAGCTATAAATGCATTTATGTGTGTCGAGAGTGCGACAAGGCAAACGGGAGTTGAAAGGAGAGAACAAACTGTGTGAGCGTGTTGAACGGGATGGAATTTCTAATATCTATTACTATCTATTCTCTTAGCGAATCGCAAAGCTTAGTGCTGTTAATCTAAGTTTCACCAACGAAGTGTATGGAAGAGTTTAATGTTGAACAGATAGTAAAGGATGGGTCAGAAAATGGAGGAAGGGGGTTGGATGGGGAAGTAACAGGGTAGAAGGAGTCTCTAGGTGCCATCAACATATTATGCCACCAGGGCGAATCCGTTTTGATAGGGGAAAGTGTTCCGAAATGCAATTCGGACGGGACCAAATAAATATGTTAAATGTGAGGAAATTTATTCTTTTGCTTCTCCTTCCTTTTCTTTTTCTCCTTTTTCTTCTTCTTCTTCTTCTTCGATAAGGATTTACCCCAGTACGGCTTTTGAATCCTGGGCAAGCTATCCTGGAGACATAGACCTCTATAGTTTTAAGGACCAGTTTCTAAGGCCATATGTCCTAATTTTCTGTGATTGTCCTCACTATCTGTGTGAGTCAGCCAACCGGTTAACCGTACTTGCCGGTAACCTATTTCACGACAACCGTGCACTGCTAACCGCACGAATCCACTCCAAACTGTTACCATTGGTTTATTCAATATATCCTATCTTTTAAGAACATACGAAGAGAACAATTGGTCTTTTAAATGCTTTTAAAGTACCCTTAGTACACAATTTGATACATGCACTTTCTATTCTGTTGTTTATATTTGTATTTAGAAACTATGATTTGGGAGTCCGCGACAACCGAGCGGTAGCGCTGGTTAGAAAATCGGCCCATGAGCGCCGCCGAGGCTCACCGCCTCGATGGCGGGGGTTCGAATCCCAACCGAGACCGGAACCTCCCCTGTACGAGAGGGGCAAATCTCGTAAGCCCTTAATCGGGCAGGCATGACCAAACAAGGTCGTTAGCCCAACAAGAAGACATGACTGCAACGCAATTTTCGATTCGATAATACATCGGAATTGAAGTTTTGATTTTTTCCAGCTTTATTTATTCAAAATGTTAAATGTACATCTAGCGAAAAAGTGTGAGCTATACAAAGTATGTTAAGTAACATTTAAAAATTAACATCTATATAATTCTAAAATCCACATCTTCAAGGTCAATTTGTGTCGTCATTTGTTATCTACAAAATATGAAATTATGTTTAAAAAATAGTCAAAAGATAGCCAACAATGATACTAAAAAGTAACCATTTATGGATTTGAAAAATCTTCAAAAATTACGAAGTTATAGCGTGTTAAAAAGAGCGATCAAAATGACCGCTCAAAAGCATTCGGGCAAAATTCCAAAGCAATCTAATCTAGTGTTAATGAAAAAACTACACTTACTGTTTTAAATATAAATGATTTCTTAATATAAAATTAACGCGTATAATGTACGGATTTCTTTAAGTACAAATTCATGTCCAATGGAACTACTTGGACTTTGGTAACGAGTCAGTTTTTATCATTTTGAAAGTTTTTTTGTTGAATGATCTTCTACAGAATTTATAGAAAAAGTAATAATTAAAATGAAAAAATAATCATCTAATAAAAATTTCGGACTTCTGCATCTGTGCCATTGGGAACACGCTCCCTTACGTCAGTGTGGAGGCTCTCTGGAGCTTTGGGGATTCTCATCTTCCCACGAAGTGAAAAAAGAAAACCAAATCAACATATACCCATGCACACAGGGGACGACCTCCCGTGGATACCGGTTTTTCAACGTTTTTGCGGTGCTGCTGGGTTTGTCGTTTCGAAGACACACTTCCGCTAGGAGTGAATCACCGTTTAAAACTCTCACGATTTTCTTTTTCATTATTCGCTTGTTGCCCCATCTCTAGATGCGGATATTAAAAGCTAAGCAGTGATGCCGACTATTTAGGTATTTGGTGTTTCACTGGTTTCCGATTGATTTTAATCGTTGATCGCGGTTGATTGTAGGTGTCGATGTGTGTTTACCAAATCGCGACGATCCACCATGCTTGTGTGCTGCAAAAGGAACGGGATCGGGCCTACAAATCGATATATTGGTACACTCATCTAGGTCGACCTTCAACTTCCACCGCATCATGATGCAATCCATTGGCACTGAGAACAAGATTTGTGGGTACAAATTATCGTGTCACAGTTAAACAGTGTCTACGACTTTGTGATACTGCGTAAGTGACATAGGCGATATTGCACAAAAATGCTGAATATCTTGTCTGTTTGCAAATAATGCTGGTTCTAATTACAAAATAATCAGTTTTGTTGTCATCTGATCATCAGAACTTAGCTGCTTAAATGAACACAAGTTTTTACCATATAACTATGTTTTTTAAAAGATATTATGGCTTTTTATAGTTCAGCATTTAGTGAATTGGTAGATACAAATGCCATGAAAAAATCGATTTTGCTTTTTGAACGATTAATTATAATTTGAGCAAATGGGAAATAGGATGATGATTTGATTTTCCAGGTTATCTTTAGTAAATAACGTAATTATCACTGCCATATCTCCAACGCAGGGAACAACAATTAGTTATTCAACATATCAAGTTAATCCACGTACGAACATTTCTGTAAAACATTTGACTCGTGATTAGTTCTTTCCTAAGAATGGATTGTACACTTCGAAAATTTACAGAAAAAGAGTTATATGTGTATTGGTTTTCAGGGTTTCTCTTCGTTTAATGCGCTGTGCAACGATGGCAAATGACAAATAAACAGAAAATTCCTTAATCGTGAATGTTTGGCTGTTTAAAAGTGGATTTTTTCTTCTTTCTGTCAGTAACTCTTTGGTCCCTGACCGAGCACTTCGTTTAGAAGTTCTGGAAAGAATTTCACGTATTTACCGGCAGTACCGCGTTTCTGTTCCCATGAAGGGCGTCGTCGATTTGCGCCACTGAAGGAATAAAAACGGAAACCCCCGGACTATCATTCGTATCCCGGGAAGCAGAGGAAAAGTACGTAGCGGTGGCTGGGTGGTGGGTCTTCAGCCGAGGATTAAACATTTTCCGCAACAATCGAATCGACAAAGGCCACAGTCGCATGGTATTTCCTTTGCTTTAGCCCTGAAGTTGGAAAAAACAACGATTCCGGGTTGTTTCTGGAATGCATTGGTAGTCCAGAGGCGGAACCTCTGTTAGTGTACTTACTTTTATTTCGGCATGCAGTAGATACTTTTCATCATTTTTCAACTTTATTGCAGCTACAGGAAGAGAGGACGCGTGAAGTTACGTAGAAAGAAAGCCACGCTTCACAAAGTCATTTACTTGCAAACGAAGTCCTCACCATCACGCAAAAGAAGCTCGCAAGGGATAAACGGGAGCGCAGAACCACCGGTAGCGTGTGGAAATTGAAGAGAATGGGCAGTAATTCAAGGGAAGATTAATCGAACGAAATTGATCAAGGTTTGCACATCGATCAACCGAACGAACACAAAGGCGGGTGTAAGAAAATGAAATAAAAAACTAACAAAATCACGTAGGTACAGATTGTTGTGTTGCTTCCTCCGCTCACTTGTCCGGTGGTGGGGAAGTTCAAAGAAGGGAGTCGCTGCTTTGGCCCCGGGTGTTTCCGTACATTAGGAGTATGTGTTGGGCTCCCGTTGGGCTAAGCACTTCTGGAAGGGTAGCTTGCTTCAAGGCGTGAAACGATGACGCTGCAAGTCCTGGCAAGAAGACGGCCGGCTGCGGGGGCGGCTTGTGCTTAGGCGCTCGGTGATTCCCTCCCAAGAACAGGCAGAGGGTGCCCTCTAACGAAGCTGGCACGCCGCCGCCCTCAAGACGCCCCCCTTCGGTCACTTTCGTTGATCCGCCGATTGTGATCGACAAAATTGATTGTCTTAAAGGAGATGCTATCTCTAGCTCGCAATTGGCAGAAGGGTTGGGGTTGCCGGAAAAGGGGAGAAGAGATCAAAACAGGACGAGATAAAGAAACGCGAAAGAGGGGGACAGGAAAGCTAGAGAGGGCCAACGGAGAAGGCGCAATCAAACAAAAGATCGATCAAAAAGTGTTCGAGCAGATGAATGGAACGATGATGCATGATCACGGATTGTTGCTAAGAGACGAAAAGGGGGAATGCTTCCTTCGGCCGCCGGCAACGCAACATGATGGGGCCGGGAATAGGGGAAAGGAAGGCTCGCGCAAGAACCATGAAATAAGCGCACAAAATCGTATTTAAATAAACAGAACATACCGCGACAGGGAGTCACACTGCTGGGCCGCCATCTTTTCCCAACCGTTTTCTCTCCCACGTGGTGGTTGGCGCTCTTCCGCTCGCCTTCGCCGCTGCGAAGAAGGAACGGCCGGTTTGAAACGGTCGGAAACAACGAGGAGAACGAGGGCAGACCAGGCAGCGGGAGTGATGGTTTTGGACTATTGATGGAATTGCCATTAATGCGCCTATTGAAATGAAGAGGTTTGTTAACCGACTTGTGTGGAACCGGTAAATTTGATCGGTAAACCCATCAGCAGACAACGATCGAACCGCGGGTTGAGCGGGAGATAGAAAAATAAGGAAGAATAAATAAAAGAAAGCGAAAGAGATGCGAAGAGCCGCGAAAGCTTGTTGATGATAGTGGAACGAGGAAAGACGATACGTGGTGGTGGCGAGGATCAAGGAAATCAACTGTTAGTGTTAATTTTTTATTCTTGTTCGCCTTTGTTGGCCCCGTTGTGTGCTGTAGTATTGTTTTTATTGATGTTTTCTCTTTATTTTGTGTGTTTACACTTCAGATGTGAGGGGTGATTAAAAGCATGAAAAAGGATGGGATAGCTGTGTGCTGGTCGGAACGGGTTGGCGTGGTAGATGTAAGAGGGTAGGGATTCTTATGCTACTGAAGAAGCAAAAGCCGCCCTGCGCGCGGGCCCAATCTAGCCTTATTCTTCGGTCCGTACAAGAGCGATCTGTTGTCCATCCTCTACTAAACCTATTCTCACCTAGCCAATGGGTTTCTTCCCCTTTCTTTGAGCGCACAATCGGTAGGCCTGAGAACAGGCCGCACACTCTGGCCGTTGCGGAGGTGGGTTTTGGGTCTGAGAATGCGCAACAACAGGATCGCGAAGGTCTTTGATGATGATGATGATGGTGATGAGATATTGTTTTCCTTGCTTTTTGATTGAATGATTCCACTGTGTGTTGTGCTTAATGCATACATCCGGAGAATATCGGTGGGAGAATAAAAACAGACACATTCACTCGATAGTTATGCCAAGCCAAACTGTTAGAATCTGTTCGGATGCTGTGTATGCTTAAGCGGTTGGGCTTAATTCTACGGATTATGCTAGGGAAGGAAATTGCCATCGAATTCTGGGTGTGTAAGTTGGTAACATATTGTTGGACACATATGGGAGACAAATCTACATAAACAATGCCAGCTAACATGCATACGCAGAAGCTCAGGAAACAAACATTTTCGACACATTAAAATCAAACAGGCCGGACGCATCGTTAAAAGCTACAAACATTTCAAAGCTCACTGTGTGAGGTTTGATACCTGGTTGTCAGATAGTCGGTTGAGTCAACAGGCGACACGATGTTATCACCTATAAACTCTTTTGGGCATGTATTTGCTGAGTAACATCATCTTGCCCCGTCAATAGAAAAATGTCAGTGAAAAGGATTCCATAAATTTGCTTGAGTTATTGTAGTTGTTTAAAAATTAGGCTTTTTTTATATAAACATTTACCTTCAATTAATTTGTTTCCATTAATTATTCTATTGCAATTGATTAGTTAATCCTGGGGTTTATTATCCGGATGCTCGAAGGGCGGGCCAAAAATTTAAAGCACGTCATACGCCTTCAAGACTTTTAATGACTCTAAAATCTTAATGAAAACATTTATGAATTGTATATCGTTGGTTCACATAATTTTCTGGAACTCTCGATTTTTAAGTTGTGACTAAATCGCTTTTTTATCAAACACGTTTCATCTATTGGAGGAGGATGGGCTTTTTAGAAGCTTTAAGTACTACTACGTTTTGTCAAATACTTATTTGGATTTTCCCCGTTCATTTGAAGTGACCTAGACTAGCTTTCAAAAGCTTGAAATTTAAATAAATTCAATTAGCAAACTTTTCACTTTGGTAGCATGTATAAAGCATCAAGATAGAGGTACGAACAAATTGGTGTATTAAATGTGTTTAAAAATACAATACCGATTTTAAAGAGAGTTTAATACCATTGGAAACACGAAGCCCCAACCGAAGCACGGTCCCGAAATGTAAAACCCTAAGGTATGTAACACACGAAATAAGCGCGGAACAAAAGAACTCTTCCACTGGAGGAATCCCTATCGGGAAGGGTATGGAACGACAAAAAAAAGTAAACTCCCTTCTACTTCCTGCCCGTATCAAATATCCTGCATAGATTTTTGGATAAAAAACCTTTCAAGCTCTTCAATTTGTGGAACCGACCGGCGTGCCAACTGTTGTGCTACGTGTGGCGAGCTTGAGCCAGACGGATATATATTTTCCTTTACGTCCGTTTGCTGTTCCTGGTTCATTTCCGGTCGCTTGTTTTGCCATCGATGGCGGAAACTGATGCTGCTGCTGCTGTTGCTGTGGCCCATCTTTTTGTTCGTACGATGGCTGGCCAGATGCACATGAATCTCCAGACGAACGACGCTGCAGGTAGATAGTGTGTGCATATGGAGCACCCGCCGGCGGCTCGATGGTGTTTGCATGGAAAAAAGGGAAGTTTCCGCTTCCGGCATGCTGCCGCTTCAAGCCACGGATCCTTAGACAAAAGAGAAGTAGGAAGATCGTTCGTAACCGGCAAATAGGTGCTTCGTATACTCACTTGTTTTCCTGTGGTTTGGGGTTCTTTAGAAAAATACCTTTATCTCTAATCAAGTTATCAGACATCGTGCGAATTTTAACATTTGGCTCATCTTCGAATGTTAAACAAGCAGTATAAAGAACTTTCGTACAGTATTACACTTTTCCTACCCTATTCCTATTCCTATTGTGAGTTATCCGAATTGAACCATGGTCTAGACAATTTAAGCGTCATGATGAGTGATACTGCCATACTTATAGAATTATGGCTGATGAAATTGGTTTCGAAGAAAATATTTGAACTCAATAAAAAAAAACATAAAAATAATGCGATTCTAAGGCAAGCTTACTGTCGTGGAAGCGTAATGAAGGTCCCATGAGCGTGCTATTAAATCCACTCGTTAAAGCTGCTTTCTTGCTCGGGTTGTTGCGTGCCTGTCGTTAGTGCAGACTAGGCAGCAGCAGCATTAAACCATCTTCTTTCCTGCAATATATCCTGCTCATCATTCGTGTTGATCTTTTCTTCTGATTTGCTTCCATTTGTTTCATTCGTTTTAAGCAGTTTTCTTCCCGCTGTGATGTGGTTTATCTTCTTTATCTTTTCACTGCGTGTTTTGTGTTTAATTTCAATCGCGGTGCTATGTCGCGGGCTTTGTGGAACACCGGGGTAGGGCGCGCACACACGCACCGCGTGGATATTTCGATGCTTATCATTACGAAGGCAGTTTATAGTGTTTATGTTTATTTTGTGCCCGAAATGAGATCGTCGTGGCATTACTATTAGCTTAATTGTAAAGCTGTGCCCACAAGTTGTGGCCGGCCGGCCGGCTACTTGCCTTGCCGTGTCCATTAGATTTTTAACGGCTTACGGCTGGCGAATGGCAAACTGAATTAAAACGGAGAGTTTAATTCTAATTTTCGTTCATTCGCTTTCTTCCACTAGCAGGAGGGGGAAGGAGGAGGGGCGGGTAGAGGAGACCATCTCACGATGGTTATGGAATTTTTTTGTTTCATTTTCAACAGTTCTTCACTATATTTGTTAATTTGTTCTTGAAACATTGCAATAGACTTGACGTGGCTGCGAACAATGAACAAAGGAAGAGAATGGTTGCGGTGCAATTCTAGATAGTTTGCATTTCCATTGAAGTTGCTATAACGACAACGATCGTAGATCGTCCTGTGGTTATCTTTAAAACGAACGAACACTTATAGAGCCCACCATGGACACCAGAACCGGAAATTGCATGGTATTTTGATGGTTGGCAAATTGGTGGAAAAACTGACTCAAAAAATACACCGATGGAAAAGAAACGCAAAAGTTAACGTTGACCCAACGGAGTACATAACGTAGGGCGATCCTCTCTCTCTTCCTTCCGCTCTGCTCGCACGGATGCGTTGGAATCGATTTAAATTTTGGGCCACAGCAACAACACCTTTAACCGAGGCGCTATTTATCTTGCCCTGCTGATCGATTCCCGTTCCCGCTCTTATTATGAGTTGCTTCTTGCTTCGAGTAGCCTCTCGGGGGACTACTAGCGTTTCTGGCCAACCCGATCGGGGCGTTACGACGAGCTCGTGAGCTGATATGGTGGCGTGCATATGTCATTGACAGTGCGACGGTGCCCAATCGGCTTGGGGTGGTAGGAGGGGTGGGGCAACGGCCAGTGGGGCCCGCATACTGGGTGATTGCCGAAAGCCACGAAAGCGCACCATCCGTCTCGGATGCAAGCTTTTCTTTTACATCAGGGCTCGGCACACACGCTTCCTGATAAGGGGGCAAATGAGGAAAAACAGCCGAAAAGTGTTATTAAACCAATCAATCTGTTTATGCACTAAATCGAGAAGTAACGTACAGTATGATAGGATAAATTGTTACATAGTTTTACTTTATTCATTTACTTTGATACTTATGTTACACATTAAATTGTATACTTTTTGTACGTATAATTTTGCGTTCACCGTACTTTGATTTAATTTCTTTTATTATACTTAACCCTTCACTCAGCAAGAAAACACTTATTTTCGAGAAGTTTTGTAAATTGTAAACATGTATTGTTCCATAATGGTGTCGATAATTGTACTGGTGACAAGCAGCTATTTTGTTACATTTTATTTTGCCGCTAGATTCTGGACGAGCAGTACGAAACTGGAAAACTTTACAATAATTAATATTGAAAATGTACATCTATACACATATACAAAATCTGTACAAGACTGTCTTCTGATATTAGGGCCTATTACGATTCTCGAATTGTCACATCACACGAAAATCGCCAACTCGATCGTTAGAGTCGATGTAAGTTTCATAGATTTTTATTCCAAACGTAACTGTTAAACTGGTGTGAAACGACTGTTGCATTATGTAAACAACGAAAAATCTGTGAAGAGTTTGGCGTGTTAAAGCACAATTTAAAACGAAAAGATGCCTGCGTATTATAAAAATGCTTTATTTTACTTTGAATGTATTTTATGTATTGGAATTTACTCAATTGAATTAATTTCAATTGAACTGTTTGGCACTTTCCGTAGCACTAAACTTACGGATAAAAATTGTTGAATTCGAGTTCTCGTTCGGGAACCGTAATGCAATTTTTCCCACATTATTTGACAGATTGCTTTGATCGACAAAAAAAGTTCTCGAACGGAAACCAAAGGAAAACTCGAAGATGAGGCATAATGCGAATATGACGTTTGTGTTGGAAATTCTCTAACGCTCGAGTTTCATAATAAGCCCTATTGAACATCTCGTTCAGGCATATTGAACATCAATTGAAATGTTGTTTTGTATGTTTCACTAAAATTTTCTTATGATCCGATGGGAGGCATTTAACGACCCCTGTTTCACACTGTTGAAATATGTATAGGCCATCGCGCATCGACTAGCGTCGCGTGTTGGCATGATATTGTGCGCTCGATCCATGAAGAGTTTTGTGTGAGTGTGCCGGCTTTTTAGTTAATTATTTCTTCTGTTCTGTCTTTTTTTTGCCAGGTTGCCGGTTCGGGACTGTTCGAGTTGGAGTTGCGCTACTTTCAAAACGAGAAAAGCATCGACCACAATGAAAAGTGCTGCTCGGGAAGGGCGGACGCGCTCGGACGGTGCATCGGCACATGCAAAACACGGTTCCGGGCCTGCCTGAAGCACTACCAGGCCACCATCGACACCACGTCGCCCTGCACCTTCGGTGACGTCATCACGCCCGTCCTCGAAGGGACCACGCTCAACTTTACCGCGATCGCGAGCTCCACGGAGGGTTTCGCCAATCCATTGCGGTTTCCGTTCGAATTCGGCTGGCCGGTAAGTAACAGTAGCAGCCAACCAGGCTAGTAAGCCTCCTTACCCGCACCCGTTATAGAGGGTGTGTGTGTATGTACAACTACAATAATTAACTGTTCGTACGGTTGCATCCTCGATTATTACTGTCCGATTCTTGCTTGCGCTTTTTATCTGCCTTATCGGGCGGACACCTCGTGTGTGAGGGCCGTTAGGGTCGATCGGGTCCTGGCCGGTCCTGTATTTTGCTCCTTTTTAAAGAGAATCCGGTCGAACGGGTTCTAGCAGTTTTCGTGAGTTATATACTTTATAATCTCTTATTTCGCTTTGAGAATGCTTCCATTCAAATTACTTCCTTTGGCCACGCTCGGGACAATCATCATCGGGTCGTACTTCCCGATCTTTCGCCCTGTCCACACAGGTCAGGTTCATCGTGTTTCCAGGCAGCGGTCCCCGAAAAACTGATCGAGTGTGGAATTAAAATCATCACCGGCCGAACGCATGGGCCGTTCGTTGGCGAAAACACACAAAAAATAAAATTCACAACATGTTTTTACCTACCTGGTCTTGCGCGCTCACAAAAAAAGGGAGTTCACAACACGCACCAGGTGCTTCCTCTTGTGGTGAGCGAGCAGCCAGCACCTAGCGGATGTTGTTGTGTGTTACGGGTTGCTTCTTTATGAGAACCATTTATTCCTTTCCCAAGCCTCAACAATCTGTTACGTTTCCTTGAACACCAAATCCTGGGTTTTGATGTTTCTTTACTAGAGCTGCCTGGCGGGGCGTGCGTGTGTGTGTGTATTGGTCTGCCATTTGTTTGAGAAACTTTACTGGATAAACCTCCAGCTGTGCCAAGATTTCTTAATCTGTATGGGAGAAATATTGATGCTTGCGATTACGGAATAAATTGTGTGGGAAAGTAGGATCCCAAACATGCTGCTTACTACATGGAAGTGGATCAAGCTGATTGTTTCGTTTTGAGAACTGGTTCATGTTTTTAGCTTTATATTAAGGATTTGTGTTTTGTGTTTTTAAATCTTGAAGAACTTGATGAGCTATGAATTGCCATTTCTATTAAATTAATTAGAATGATACAATGAAGCAGCCAAATCACAGTTCTTGTTTACTTTTTATGCTATATTTTAGTAAGCCGCATCTTGCAAGAAGGGTTTTGTTTCAATTCCTTTTTTCAAATTTTATATACGTAATTACGCGTTGGGGGTCCGCGATAGCCGAGCGGTAGCGCCGGTTAGAAAATCGGCCCATGAGCGCCGGGGCTCACCACCTCGACGGCGTGGGTTCGAATACCAACCGAGACCGGACCCTCCCCTGTACGAGAGGACTGACTATCCACGTACAACAGGGAAACAAGTCTCGTAAGTCCTTAACGGGCAGGCATGACCAACAGGTCGTTACGCCAAGAAGAAGAAGAAGAAGAATTACGCGTTAATTGACTAAATTACTTTGATTTAAAAGAAATTATTTTATCTCGGCTATTTCTAAACGAATGGCCTTCGTTGTGTTATTCTCACAGTTAGTTAATTTTGAATTTATAAAACCTACTCCAGGGTCAAGAGTTTCTGTATTTACCTTTTGTTTAGTGATTTTCTCAATGAGGAAATGAAGAAATGGGTATACAAATTTAGCAACCTAGCTCCTTTACCTTTCGATTCATAAATTGTGTATAAAAAGCGGTGTTTTAAATGGCGCAATGGAAACACGGTATGTAAGAGCTGCCATCAAACTTATTAAAAGCAAATAGGTTGAATTTGAAAGCCATCTTAAACGGACCTCCTAAGGACCACCTAAGGATTTCACCAAGAACAATACTGAATTTTCTCCCTAGGCCGAAGTGATTCTAGATCCATCGCTATTGCAATTGCAACGTTATTACATGTGTGCTGTTGGTGCTGCTTGCGCCATCCAACCGATCAACGATAAGGCATGGCGATTGTTGGAGGTAGTATTATTTTTTGGATTCCAATGACACTCCGGTTCTGGTTGCAGGTCGTCCACTGTTCAGCCTTTTCCCCCGTCCCGTCCCGGTCCACAGGTCCCGGCCGAATTGTTCCCATCGCGGTATACACCGTGTGGGCTCTGTGAGGCGAGCCTGGGAAAAATAATTTGCAAACTAATCACTGATGGTCGGTACTTCATGCGGCGGTCGCCCGGCCACGCCTGTCTAGTTTTGTTTCGTTGATGTGACTTTTTGTTTTTGTTAATGGCCTCTTGCAACCGTTGCTGCCAGAGTGATGTAAGTATCTCTTTATAGTAAGATCTAAAACTGCTAAATGCGAACAGTGCAAAATGCAGCCGAAACGCATGGGGCAGAGACGGGAAAATGGCCAATTTGAACGCGTGAGAGAACGCAGGCACAAAGATATGGTACACTTTTGGCAAAATTGTAGGCAGCGCGTGTAAAATCAGAACGGCTGGCCAGACAATGCCCAAACGGCCGCTTGAAGGTGACGAACGAGCAAACGTCTGTTCCCGGCACAGTGGTGTACCGATGGAAGGAAAACTTTTTGGCATGGAATATAAACATGGCAAACAACAGAAATTTGGTATGAGTCGAGTTTTTTGGAATCGTTTTAATCATCGAGTGTTTTCGTTCGTGGCTCATCGGATGACGTCCAAACTTTAAATCCCACTTTTTGGTCCCTCGTTAAGGGACCTTGTTTTAGTTAACACGAGATTAGATGGATTCAACGAAAAATATACAAAATTACGATAAAAATTCCTGATTATCCCCTTTCAATGGTGCCATTCAAATTTGTTGAACATTCATTTGAATTATATTCAAATGCAATTTGTAAATGATTTTTTATCCAATGAATGAAACGTGTGTTGGTACATCACTGGTCCCAAACAACAGGCAGCGTCAAGCTTTAAATGTAATATTAAAGCAGGAGGAGTAAAAGTTCCACGGTTTTGGAGTTGGTTGCAGGAAGGGCGAGCGAGCAGGCAGCGGCACACAGTGCGGCGTTTAAGGGTGGAGGTCGATTTTAAAATGCGCCATGTGGTAACTAAAACTTAAAAAAAAAAATGTATGCTGAAATGAACGACAAAAAAGAGACGAACAGCAACAACCAAGACACATACAAAAAAAGAGGAACAGAACATAACGACAGCAAAAAAGTGCAGTGTGCCACAGCGTAAGAATGGCATCAGCAGGTAGTAGGGACGATCGGGTACGGGGGCTGGGACGGTGGTAAGGGTCGGGTCGGTCGTCCTCAGGCCAAGCAAGAGGGCCTGCGCGTCTGCTTTTCACTTTGTTGGGAACATCTGCTGTTCAGGTTTTCCGGGTGCTGTCCATGGCGCGTTGTGCTGGGTTGGCAAGGAGCGGGTAGCAAGAAATGAGAGAGCGAGAGAGGGCTACTACGGGGTAGCGACGGTATGACCGTGGCCCATGTGTGTTGTGAAGGAAGTGGAGAACGATCACTGCTGCCGATTCACCACCCAGCCGAGGGCGGTGTTGGGGTTTGCGAGTCACGGGAGGGAAAACGGATGCACATGTACCCCCTCCCCACACCATCAACCATGCCTCTCTTCAGCCGTGTGCTCTGCTTGACGATGGAACGTACTACCTTTTGATTTTTAATTGTTATTCATTTGTAGCATTTGGTGATGATTGATTGAGTCCCACGTTTCTCTTTTTGATGGTTGTTTGGTCACAAGGAGATGGTTGTTCTATCGGTTCTTTGCTTTTGTTCCCCATTTCAAATAGAGATTATTCATTGTGTCCGGCGTGCGAATTAAACTCTAATTGCGTAAGATGAAACGCACGATTTAACGCACGATCACCGTCAACTTTTTGTGCCTGTAAAATTGAACAAATTTTATCAGCTTCGTTTGTTCAGCATACAACATTTAACCAGACTCCTAAATCTGAATCTGGAACATTCAACTCTATTATAATTCCTCTGCCAAAGGAGAGCAGTGGAAAAATCTGCCGACTTAGATAAGATGTTCTCATCGTTCGAGCAAAGAATTGAGCAACAGATTGGTTTCAAAAAGAACAATTTAATCTCAACAACACTGGGCCAAGGAATAAAAGTTGTGGATAAAAAAGACGAAAATATTGTGTATGTATATTTTTGAAATTTCGTTGACCAAAACTGTTTTTGGTTAAGAATGTAGGAATGCAAAATATAAATCAATCTCTTGAAGAATTGATCGGATCAATTCTAAGCCAATTTTAACACGTTGCCGTCCCGCAAACACCGTTTCGATTTCTAGCCGCACACATCATTTTGGAGTGACGGCAATGCTGTCACTTGGCATTCGTCACATCATATTGGATGTAAACAAACAACTAATGGGCGGTAAACAAATTTCACAGGAGGCATTGCTGTATGTACGGATATTCGAATGCAGAAATTTAGCAAGGGCATAAACAAGCCGGCCACACGCAAAGAAGACTGGTGTAAACGCGCCTGTCGTAAAGCGCTATAAACACCGTAGAAGTAAAACTTTGTGGGGGTGCCCATGGCGCAGCGGTAGCGCGAGGAAACACCACGCCACAGGTGTGGGATCGAATCTCGAGTCTGGCACCCTCCGGTATTACGAACGGCTGACCACCGATCTATAATATACCGTCTTTCGGTCCCCGAAAACTCTCCTCGGAGAGAGGCCTTGTCCCACTTGGGGATGTTGTGCCACATAAAAAAAAAGTAAAACTTTGTTCATCGTTTTTAAACTATGCTACAAAAGTTAATTTGTACTATGGTTGGTTATTTATATCGATATCGTGTGTAAGATTCGAATCCCAACCGAGACCGGACCCCCCTCCCCTGTACGAGAGGACTGACTATCCACGTACAACAGGGAAACAAGTCTCGTAAGCCCTTAACGGGCAGGCATGACCAACAAGGTCGTTACGCCAAGTAAGCAAGACAAATAATATCCTTAACACGTCGACTGTCACGATGTTTTAGTTCATGTGTTTAGAACTATCATTTTTTTAAATAAAATTTGGTTATAACATTTATCAAACCAACAGATTTCGTACAGCAATTAAAGACTAGACTTCACAGAGGTAACATTTTTGTTGTTACTATAGCTTTATGCTATATAAGTGCTTAGTGCACTTATATATAGTGTATATAGTGTAAAAGGTAGATTGCTGCATCCTCCCGCGAAATGGGTGACGCAGCAGTCAACGTGTTAGCAGATGTGGTTTTCGTCGCTTGTGCTGTGCAAGCATAGAATATTACATAGCAGAACATCGCAAGAGATTTAGGATAGTAATCATGATTGCAGTGAAGTTGTTGCCAGAATTTTTATAAGCAAAGCAAGGGCGACTATTAGGAAGTTGAGTAAATGAATACATAAAATAATTTTTAATTTTTCCAATCCAATTACCAATTACATTATATCCATTGATTAGTTGAGGTGGGCTGTACAGCCCTGGAATACTCTAATTCTTTAAAGAGTCGCTCGCAGCAGCGTTCATCTCACTTGTGCATACACACAATAAAATCGAATTGGCGAGAGGTTATAGGGATGGAGCAAGCTCCGAAACACGACCAGGGAAGAGCGAAGCACCAATGTTCCATCGAGGGTCAAGGGATTGGCTTTTGGCCGGGACGGGAAAAGATCAGGTTCATGACAATCGCTCTGGCCGTTCGGCTCTAACTTGCACTTCGGTCTCTGCTTGCTTCTCACTGGCATCATCATGCTCGGTGAATCGAACAGCAAACACCTTAGCGAGTGACGATTGTGGCAGCAGCTGCTTCGCTTCGCAGGCTGCTTAGACGAATATTGCAAAGTCGCGCAGACCACCATTTCCATCTAAACACACACAACCCGTTACGCTGGTGATCCCTTCTAAATTTTTAAAAATGTTTTCCGACCGCCGCTCGAAGCGACACGGCATTCGGGCAGATGCGATTGAGTGAGTGTTGATTTCATCTACACTTTTTTGTTCCATGCGGACGCCGAAAGCGGTTTCGCGTGCGTATTCAACTAACTCGGGGTCCACACTACAGCGCGACGTCCCGTCACAAAACGCGACGTCGCCTGACAGGCGGCTGAACTCCATACAAAAAAAGTGTCGCACAAATCGCGCTAGACGATGCCTAGTGTAGAAACAGCGAAAAACGCGACGAAAACGTAAACAAACCGACAGCTGGACAAATCGTAACCAAACCGAAACACAAACGCGAGAAAAACGAGCAATATTTTCCCCGAAACAACGGATTTTTCGTTGTACTACCTATTTCTACTCTTTACAAATGTAATTCAGTTATGAAACTTCGCTTTAATTATTTTTACCAATGTTTTTTCGGGTACCGAAACGTAAACAAACTACTCTTCAACAAGTAGGAGATGACGGAAAATATATACCTCCTACGGTGGGGCAAAGTATCGTCGATGTTTGTTTTAGTTTCTTTTCTCAGTGAATTTCAAATGTAGAAGCGCCAAACTCACTCAGGGTGCATAAAATACGTAGCTAAACAAATATCATGCATTACTACCTCATAATTCAACAAAAAAAAATTTAGCCGAGTTTGCGCCCCTATGTGATACATATTTCCACATACTCCCCTACCTCTGTCGCGCTTGGCTTGCGCGATTGTTCTGCCGAAACTGGGCTACTTTTGAAACGGGACGTCGCGCTGTAGTGTGGACCCCGAGTAAGATGCGCGTCCTCCTTCAACTAAGATGCGCGGCTACTTTGTAGCTTCGAAAGCAAATCGCGCGCCTGAATGGCCTGGTGGAAGACGACGTGCCGTGTAGGTATTTGTGTGCTGCATCGCTAGAGCAAAGGGTGAAACGAGAAAGATGACCCAAGATAAAACGAGATGCACAGCTCCAGGTGAAAAATTTGATTCTTAACAGACGCCGTGTTTATACTGAATGGTTATACCTGCAGCTTTGAACTAAGGAAGAAAGCACACACAGAAATTGATCGCGGTCGAACGGTAGTCGGAGCCAGCAACCTTGTACGCGCTGGCTGTTGTGTGTATGTGTATGTGTGTGAATGTGAGGTTTGGCCTACTGCCAATAGTTTGCGCTTGCTAAGCTCTTCCCAAAGGGAGACCACGCAGCGACACAGCGGGGAGCTATAATAGCTTGTTTCGCCAGTTTTCTTCGGATTCGTTCAGGCGCGCACGAGAGAAGGGTTGTTCAAGATTTAGTGAACGTGAATGGCCGCTGTTGAGGCTTCTCTAGTTGACACTCTTTGGTGGGGAATTGGAATGCACGGCGATGGCTCGTTTGCATCTACCCCACCTACCCAGGAGCCGGAGAAAGGAATGCCGATCGAGTCGATGAGATATCAACAATGCAAATAAATCGTCGAAGTACACGAAGCGTGCTTTCTCCGCACAGCCACATTTTTGCACACATGCATGCCCCCTGTTTAAGTGTGTTTAATCAAACATTTTGGATAAGAGTATCGTTCGCATTAGGTAGAATGTTTGCGATAAATATGTTTGTAAAGAAGATACTCTGATTGAAAATTAAAGGCTATTTTGTGTTTTGATAATTTCTTGATGTATATCATTTGTATGATTTTGATGAATCTTTATGATTCGTCAAAGATTCAGGAATCTCCAGAGACGCAAGCATTGAACAAAATGGTACAGCATCGCCTGAAAGTTCTAGAATTTTTTAAAATTCTACATGTACTTTGTAGTTTTATAAAACTGTCTCTTGAGAACCATCAATCGTCAGTGAATTATTTCGCGAATTCAGATGGGTTCAGTCGAAAGATTCATTCAGATTTATGAATCTGATTCGGAGTTACGCAAGCCTTACACTTTTTCAATATTTGTATTAAAGATAGATATAATAAATGCACTCCCATTATCTTTCTTGCTACACGTGGCAAACAAACGTAGTGACGTATTTAAATTTTCTAAGCTTTTATAAGTCGAATACTAAAACATCAGCCTCAAACAGCAAATTTTACTTTTTCAATATAAGTAATTTATTATCTAACACATTTCTACATTCACTCGAATGAGCCAGGTAGTTGCTTCATTTTCTATCAATTAGTCCATATCACCCCTGTAAGTCAATTCCTTTTAACAGCAATTACTGAAACGGAAAAGGAGGTTCTTAGCATGATAAGAACCAGATCCGGCTGGCGTCTTACAAAGACTAACAAAAAATAAAATGTCGAAAGGAAAGCAGTGGAAAAATCTGCCAATGTTGCAGTTGGCGGCGACGAAGTTGGCTTCAGCGGTGCGTTTGTTTATTGTTTTGTTCTTGCTTTGCTATGCTGTTCTGACTTCTGTCCACAAGCAGAACCCCTTTCCACTATGGGGAAGCGTGCACAAATGCGCTCGGCACCGTAATATAATGCACTCTTATGCACTTCAAGGAGCAGGAGCGAGACAATGGTCGGAATGGGGTTTGTTGGAGCGCGGAAAGATGGCTACACTTTTGCTCACGATGCAGTCCGCCAGCGCCAGTCGGTCAGGTGCAAGCAGTGCAAGTGCAACATAAGAACACGAACTCGATGTGAAAAAAGAAGGACGCAGGCAGCGCAGTACACACTGTCTCATCGTCGTCGAGGTGATGGTATGGCAAAGCAAGAACTACAAAGCAAAAACTCTTCGGCGTAGGGAATCTCAAGCAGCAAGGCACCGCCGCCATCTCGGCGTGTCGGCGACGTATGGCGACATATTCTATAGAGTGACAACGACGCGGTGCGTCTGCTGTCGCCACCATACGAATGAAACGGCAACAAAAACTCCCAATCCTTGCCATTCAGGTGAGAGCGCCAGCCAGCCAGCGGGGAAGAAATCAGTCGCCGAAGTAAGCCATCCAATAAAAGCAATCTGCCATTCCGGGTGTGGAGGGTTGTCGAAAGGAAGAGGCAGACGGAGGAAGGACCGTCGTCCATCAAAGTAAGCATCAATCCAAGCCCAGTCAGTCAGGGCAGGGGTTTGTTGGAGTTGGTTAAGAGTGGTGGGACACGGAAAGTCAGGGGCGGTCGACCAGCATAATCTAATTGAGTACAAACCAACCAACCCACTGTCAGCCAGCCAGCCGGCCTCCGCGGCGGGGTCTCAAACCGGAGCCAGATGGAAAGTCGTATTTTTATACACATACTACGTGTGTGTGTGTGTGTGCGCATGGTTCGCTGCTGTTGCTTACATCAAGGCGGTGTGTAGCGCTTTATTTTATTTTATTTTTGAGCGGTTTTTTTAACAATGTTCTTTCTTTCGTTTCCTTCCTCACACTCCCACCTCCCGTGCGCCCTAGAATCGGCTCCGGTATCATCTTCCATCCTCGCCCTGGTCGCATGGGAATCGGATGGCGCTGCCGTCGTCTGGTCCGTTTCCTTCTTGCTGATCGCACTGTATCTCTGTCTCACCTGTCGCCAGACGCGCGCCCTGTCCTGTCCTGCTGCCGCCTGGCCCATGTGGGTTATCATCTATCCTTGCCCGGCCCCAGGCGGCGGGTGCCAGCTGTCCTCCGGAGCGCGAGCGCGCACACGCCGCTCTTATTTGATTTGGCGGGCAGCTTGCGTTAGTTGACACGTTTGTTGGCCTCGACCGGCGGTGGAGGTGGGTAGGCAAGCGAGCGGCGACGGACCGTCACCCATCGCCACCACCTGGCCGGGCTGGTTCGAAGAGTCTTGGAGATACACAGTGAAGCGAAAAGCAGTGCGCGTCAGAAAATAATCAATTGGTCCATGTGGAAAAAATGGAAGATAAATATATTTTTAAAAAATAGTACGCATCGCGTCCCGGCCAGGGTGAAAATCGGCGCGTCCAAAAAATCCATTGACAAGTTTTTGGAACAAGATCGAATTCGCATGAAGCCATTCGAGCCATACAACATGGAACCTTAAACAGTTTGATTTTTAAAGTAAACGTAATTTAATTTGCTCAGTTAATCAAGCGTACATCTTTACGTTACAATAACTGTTCGTTTGTATTCGAATCATTTTTCTTTATGTAAAAGGGGAAGGATATAGTTCATTGTCGCATTGACTGAAAAAACCCCAATCGCAAATTTTATGCCACCCTCTGTTACAAAACTTTATCTTTTTTATAATTTGGTATGATTCGATGGAGATTTTAGCCTCACAGGCAGATTTGTACATAGGAGATTTGTCGCTTAACAATCCTCAGCACATTTTGCTACACCCAGCACCCAGTTGATGCATTTTTTTAATGCAGTCTAACGCTAGCTTTAGATGAATCGCCAAAGACTGTAAATACACGCGCAAATATCAGTTTTTCTGTCATTTTTGCGTTTTGTGTAGACTTTAACACTCTGACGGCCGACATCTATAGATGTAATCGCTCCGTTTCAGTTTGCATCCGAGCATTTTGGTGTGCTGCATCCGATCGATCATCATTTTGGTGTGCTGTCAACGCTGTCTCCTGACACGCACCACAGACTACTGGATGTAAAAAAATATCAAAAGGAAAGTTAACAAATTTCACAGGGCGCGTTGCTGTTCGTACGTTTGATAACTAACTCTAATAAAGATTGAAAAAGAATGATCAAACAGGGCGGCCAGATACGGAGGAACTAGTGCAAACGCGGCGGTCGTAAAGCGTTGCGACACCGTGAATAGTCCGGCCGTCAAAGTGTTAATATTCATGAGTCGGTCCAAATGAAATCGCACTCATCGTTTCTTTGCCCATTTGAAGCTATTCGAAAATATTTTCCAATAACTCATGCTAAATGTAATTTTACCTGTGCGCTTCTACGCTGGAAAGATAGAAATAAATATCTTACCAAGCGGCACATAAAACACAGAATTCAACGAGAATAGTTCGATGTTTTCGCGCGTTTATCATTTCGCTTGTCGATACCGCGAAGGGTGTAAAAATACCAAGCAGCTCTACGGCGCTGGCTCTACCAATTTCTGCCAAAATCTCCGACGTGTTAAAGACCAAGACAACAAAGAATCTTGTGAGATGCAGGCGATCAACGGCATTGGGATGCGCGTGAAGATGTTTCGCTTTTCTCTCTGGAATGTTGAAAAAACATTGTGTCCCCCCCCCCCCCCCCCCCCCTCGTGTCACGATGCCACAGGGAAGGAATGCAAGGAGAGAATAAAAATAATAATAAATGGATTTATTTTGAAAGGATGACTGCTGCCGCCAGATGGTGCGTCTGAGTTGGTACTTCGCTTGAAATTTCTTAGGAAACTAAATTCCTCACATATTATATCATTTATTATATGGTCATGGTATCGTATCGGTACGCCCATGGTCCGTCATACTAAAAAATAATTAAATTATTAAGTGTGTTCCTTCGATTGCTAAGTCAATTTGCCTTTCGGTAAGTTTACGTTTGATGTGTTAGGTAAAGAATTAAAAAAAGTTGTAAACTATGCCCAAAATGCACTCAATAGAAGTATGGTGCAATAGCCACAACGACGCCGCATTCCTTTCCGTTGGGTCCATGCGTCACCACCCGCGTCTACCAAATCTATATGCTTCTCCTAGAAATGGCTCACTCGGTACCGGTTTGCCTCGAAGAGTTTGTACGCCACAGGGATTAATCGGGCGTCTTTCCAGAGGCTAAACACCTGAGGGCCACTAGAACCGGTCAACTGACTATTGGGACAAGCAGAGGCAAGCTCTACAACCTGTCGCGCAGCTGGCAACCTTTTTTTTCCTGTACAAATGAACGGTGCAATTTTTTGCCAACGGAATATGGAATTTGACAAACCTTAATCTTTCACGACCCGTAGCCCACTCTTAGGTGTCCCCCTTTTCCACGACCACCAACCCCCACCACTCCCGGTGAACCGTTCGGCAGGACATGGAATGTTTGTTGTTGTCATGTTGGCAAATAGGCAGGAGGTGCTTACCGCAGGCAGCGACCTTCAGTACAACCCGCTTGAGCGCGGCAAGTTTCGCTGGTGGACGGACAGAAAAGAGTGTTCTATTTCTTGTCTTGTGTTTTTTTGTTTTGGTTTGTTACAGTTTGCTGTTTTGTTGTATGTGACGTGTGTTGTTTATGTCGTCTTCCTTTCGACTGTAAACATCGGCAGCACCCGTAGTCCACAAGTAGACGACTTTAATGTTTTGTTGTTCAAAAAGAAGCATTACCGTCAATTTTTGCAGGTTTTGTAGGGTTTCGGGATGTTTACAGTATCACATATCCGTTTGCGCAAGTTTGGTAGTTTACTTATGACGTTTCCATTTTTCAACTGACCGTTTTGAGGCCATCCAGCTAATGATCTCTCTCTTTTTCTTTCCTTTCGCAGGGCTACTTCACGCTGATCATAGAAGCATGGCACGACACGAACGAAACGACGAGCCGATCGCCCGGTAGGTAGTGCATATTGGATCGAGCTATACATAGCTGCGCCCTGGTATGGAGGCTGGGGAATTTGAACTTTCGTGTGCCAACCGAGTGCGAGTTGTGTGTGCGTTGCGCGAAATTAATCCGTTATTATTTCCCAGTTTTTCGATCGAACAGCACCATAATTCGCCACAGCTCTTCAGCGTGCGCACACACTTCCGTTTGTATCTAGTTTGGTTTGGCCCCGAAAGACATGTTGCTCGGTGTGCCTGATCGTTTGCTGTTCAAATTAAAAACACCAACAAAAAAACAAAAAAACGAACACACAAAATTAAGAAATTTTACCTTTAACTGAATAAAAATTCGTTCAGCATCGAAAAACACAGACTCCCCCCAACCTGATACGCCCAGCACTGCGCCACGTTGCTCCGTGCATTAATAATTATGCATTTCTCCTTTCGGTCCGCAGGCACGCTCATTTCCCGGCTTTCGATTCAGCGGATACTGGAGGTTTCGGCCGACTGGATGGAAGACAGTTACAACTCATCGCACACGATGATACGGTACGCGTTCCGGGTGACGTGCGATCCGAACTATTACGGTGCAGGCTGTGCCAATTTGTGCCGCAAGCGGGACGATCAATTTGGCCATTACACCTGCTCACCGACCGGTGAACGCGTGTGCCTGTCCGGCTGGCAAGGCGAATACTGTACCTTCGGTAAGTCGAATATTTCTTCTCCTTTTTTTTCCTGTACCGTGTCGCTAATACTCTAGGGGGTTGAATGGGCCTCTGTGATCAACCAGCCAACCAGCCAACCAGCCACCCAGTCCACCCCAGCTCACTACTGTCTCAGGAAAAGGGGCAGCGTATTTGAGAAACGTTCGGGCAGCTTCTGTTTTAATAAGTATGGTTTCGGTTATGTTTTCTTCTCCGAGTTCCATTCCTTTCCCAGCCGTTGAGCTTAACCAACGTTTAAACGTACGGCTTAATGCATTTATAAAAATGATTACGTTTCTTTGATAATTGAAACCCTTATTAAATGCTGCGCTGTTTAAATTCCAAATTTTCCCTTTAAAATTACATCCTTTTGTGTAAGTAGTTACGTACGGTTTTACCTTTGAATACAGGGCGCATCCATGTAACACTCAATGGAAGATAAAATGCGTTTCTAGTAAAATTAAAATCGACTGTGCTTAGTTTTAGATCGAAATAATTCGGGCACTTGCTGTTATTTTGCCAGCAAAATATCATCTTATTATATCAAACAAACTGAAAGACATGTGTTTTTCTTGAGCGGTTTTCCCTGGCACGTTTTATTTTAATTCAATTGCTACAATATCTGACATCCTAATGAATTTTCTATGTTTTTAAAGTTACTTTTTATTCATTTTTTTTTGAGTACTAGAAATAAATGTTCAATGTTCGTTTTGACAATGAACCTGTATATAATCCTATCCCTCTAAAAACGAAGTTGAAAATTTCAAAAAGGATATTTTTATAGTTAGAAACTTTTTACGACATTCATGTTTTTGTTGAAGCACAGTGTTGTATTAAAACAACTTTAATAATCTAAATATGCGATTTATAAAATAAGTATTTTTTTTCAAATTTAATTTGTACTTATATTTTACCCTTCTAAATGTTCGCCCTGAAAAGTTTAAGATAATTCATTTTAAAAAAACTATTATACCATTGCAAGTCTAGTTGCATGAATTATCTTCGCTTGAAAGGCATTTTTGATAAACAGATAACATTCTCTCGTCGCATGGGCTGCCGGTATAAAACTTAGAACAATATTGTACATTCATTGCTGAGGCATTATGACTGCACAAGACGAATTCAGTGCAATTTCATGGACTGTGTAACATTAATGTTCATTTTCCTCTTTCTTCCTTTCCATGTTTCTCCCGCATCTGCTGCTCGTTTTTCTTCACAACCTCCACAAAAAGCACGATGCACTCCCGGATGCACTCACGGACACTGCAACAAGCCGAACGAATGCATGTAAGTATTGGTAGCTACTTGCAAGCTCTTCTCCTCATGCCCGACAGGAGTGGTTACATGCGCCAACACAGGTTGCAGGCGATGGTAGCATGGTATATGGCATATGTACCGATTTCTACCGAGAGATTGTAATGCCATATATAATTAATACCCTCCTCCGACGCAGTCCGAAGCCTACCAATAATGACGATGTGTCCCTGAGATGGTTTAACATATTATTTAACTTACTGTTTCTCTCTCTCTCTCTCTCTCCGTTTTGCTTCTCGATTTTTTCTTTCTCTCTCTATCTTTCTTATTCTATAGCTGCCAGTCCGGTTGGAAGGGGCCGCTGTGCGACGAGTGTGAACCTTATCCGGGCTGCGTATACGGAACGTGTAAAAAGCCCTGGGAATGCATCTGCAAGGAAGGCTGGGGCGGGCTATTTTGCAATCAGGACTTGAACTTTTGCACCAACCACAAGCCGTGTCAGAATGGGGGCACCTGCTTCAATACTGGTCAGGGCTCGTACACGTGCCAGTGCCGGCCGGGCTATACGGGAACCGAGTGTGAGTCGAGCATAACGAGCTGTACCGACAAGCCGTGCCTGCACGGGGCCACCTGCCACGAGTTGGTCGATGACGGGGACTCCACTGCATCCGGACCGGTGCCTTCTCCGGACGACGCAACCGAAGAGAGCGCTGATCGCAAGTACCGGTGCCACTGCACGACCGGTTGGATGGGAACACACTGCGAACGGGAAGCGATCACTTGCGCCGAAAAACCCTGCCATCATGGTACCTGCATCGATACGCCTTCGAACGGTGGTGGCGGCGGTACTGGCTCGTCGTCGTCGTCGTCATCTTCATCCAGCTTTCGATGCGACTGTCCTACCGGTTACAGTGGGACGACGTGCGAAATAAAGTCCGGCGAGTGTTATTCAAACTTCTGTGCGAACGGAGGAACATGCCACGTGGCGGGATCATCGGCATCAGCGTCCGCATTATCGACGTTGCTCAGTCACACGTCGAGCAATGATGCGGGAGCCAGCGGATTGCTCATGTGCCTGTGCCCCGACGGTTTTGTTGGCGACCGGTGCGAGGAGAATGTGGACGATTGCGTCGGAAAACCGTGCCTAAATGGTGGCACCTGCCTCGATGCGGACAATCACTTCAAGTGTCAGTGCGTGCCTGGCTTCATCGGGACGCACTGCGAGGAAAAGGTGGACCTTTGCCTCACGAAACCGTGCGCGAACGGGGGCACCTGCACAAATCTCAACAACGACTACCGATGCCAGTGTCGGGCTGGATTCGCGGGCAAGGATTGCAGTGCGGACGTGGACGAATGCGCATCGGCCCCGTGCCGTAACGGTGGTACATGCATTAACCGGGTGAATAGCTTCCAGTGTGTGTGTGCAGGGGGGTTTCGCGGCTCAACCTGCGAACTGGAGTCACCAACGTCGTCCACCTCCGCCGCCGTGCAGAGAGCGGCCGTCGTCAGCAACGGTGACATCCAGCATCACCATCATCACCCGCAGCAGCAGCTGCGGCACGCCATCGCTGGTGGTGACTTGGCTGGCGGAGTCGGTGTCCGCCGCAATGCCGACGGATTAAGTAGTGGCCAGATTGTGCTGATCGCTATACTTTCCATCTCGACTCCATTGGCTGCGTTCATAGCGGCTGCGATAGTCATCTGCCTCAAGCGCAAGCGTCAGCGAGAACAGGAGAAGGATGACGCTGAAGCTAGGAAGCAGAACGAACAGAACGCGTCGCACAATCTCTCCTCTTCGCACCATCATCATCACCTGCAGCAGCAGCAACAGCAGCAGCAGCATCATCAGCAATCGTCCTCGACCTCACCTTCGTCGGCGCAAGGCGCCTCACAGCATCCGGGCTCGCAACAGCAGCAACTCCAACAGCAGCAACAACAACAGCAGCAGTACCATGGGTTTCACAATCACCACCTTTCAGCTGGGCAAAAGCGCAACAGCAGCAATACGCTGTCGAACTTCGACAGCTCCCATCATATGATCAAGAACACCTGGGACAAGAGCATCAACAACATGCCACCCCCTCCAGCCATCGCTTCGATCACAACGTCAGCGTCGAGTGGTGGAGGCGTGAGTTGTAGTGGCAGTGCAGGTGGTGCTGGTAGTGGCAGTGTAGCTGTCGGCTCTAGCTCGCTACTTCTTGGCGGTGGTGCTGGTAGTGGCGGTGTAGGTCTAGACGACAGCAGTTGCCTTATGAGTGCGAGCTCTGGGGCGAACGGAGTCACCAGTTCCGGTGGGCTGCTCTACCTGAGCGCCGCGGAAGATTCGTCGATGGCGTCCTGTTCCACGTTACAACGTGCCAAATCGCAGAAGCAACTCAACACGGACCCCTCGCTGTTACAGCAACACCACAATAATACGTTGCTGTCTCAAACGACCGGCATGCATTCTTCCTCCGGTAACGGAGGATCGTCGGTGGCAGCAGTAGTACCGTCCGTAGCAGCCACGGCCGGAGGATCAACGGCGATGGCATCACAGTGCAGCGGTGTTGGTGCCGGCAGTAGCGGGAAGGATTTATACGATAAACGCATATCAGTCCTCTCCGAATCAGGCCGACTTTGCCATACCCGTTGGAACGGCAGTCCCGTTGTTGTGGGCGGTAGTCATTCCATAGTCGGACCTTGCAGTCCTCCTCACATTTAAGCAGCATTAACGTTCAACACTCAACCTTATTCCCGCAAAGCATTTAGAGTCAAACATCGCGATCACGTTGGAAGTATAGAAGGTAATTGGTTTTACTACTACTTTTGCTTTCCACCGCTACATTAACTGCGAGAAAGGAATCGCAAGACTATCTTGATGTGCACATTATGACTGCTTTGTAGTGATTCTATTTTTTTCCTGTATATTAAGATGTTTTCACCTGATACGAGGACGACAATTGATCTCCTGATTAGCTGAATGTAAATTTTATGTAGTTACTTCACTCAATTTTTTGCGTGGGCTTTGCAGCTTACTTTCTTTCTTTTTGTTTTGAACTGTAACACAGTGAACACATTGTTTACTTTGTTTTATCAACTTTCTACTATTGCTATCACATAGAACTTTTATGAATTATGATGGATAAAGGAGCGAGAATTGTAAAGATGCGTGTGTACAGATATAATTTGGAGAAGAACAAATATGATGGATGTTCCAACAAAAACGTTTGCATGGTACTTAAGAAATTAAACAAAGTACATATATTTGTAATAATTAAAAGCAATTGGTCAATGTTAGATTCATTGTTGGAGGACGATGATAAGGATGTTTTAAACTTTTTTAAATTTCATTGCAATGGTATCAATCTCATTAAATATCGTCTTTGAAAATTGAATCCTTTTTTTTTGGTTTTTTGTTTTTTATTGTACATGCATTTAAATACACAGTTTTGATGAAGAGTTTTCTTAAAGAGAGACAACACAAAAGTAAGCAAGAATTATGTAATCACATCTCATTGCAATTCCTTCAAACTTAATTCTGATGTGTTGAAGGTAAATAAGAAGGGAACTTTAAATTTGCCATTGCAAATCGACAGACTTTGCACCAAGCAAAATAGTAAACAGAATTGATGTATTCCGGATGAGTGATCAATTTTTCATAGCTTTGTTGTTTTTGGCCAGTAAATACTTAATATATTCGCAAAAAATAATATCATTAGTAATCAAACGGGGTCGAGTTGGACCGTACATGAGTTAACTATTAGCATAATGAATGGCTTCGATGATAATTACCAGCAGTTAAACAATACTGCACAATATAGGCATGGAAAAAATAAACAAGGTTACGCCTCGCATAACCACCTGTTGGTCAGTCAGAAGCCGGAGGAGTTGAGCGAAAAAAACGTACCGTGCAGTTTTGATTTGCGCGCGGTAGCACGCTCATCCGTTCCAAGTATATTCTTCTCGTCCAAGTTTTTGCCATGTAAAGTGTTGTATTTAAACGCATACAGAGTTATTATATACAATTTTATATTTAAATGTATATCATTAGATAAAAATCGTGTGTTATTATATGTATATTCTTGAGTTTCGTTGTGCAGTAATCTACGGTGTATCTATTGTGGAATATTGCTCGCGGAAGCTATTGGTCCTGTTTGTATTTCAAAGCAAGCTCTGGTAATTATATCATGAAAAATGTGTGCGATTTTTGAACTTCATATCTGTTAACATATCACGAAACAAGGTTACGGCAAATGGTCATACCGACATATTTCAATGCAGCAATTAAAGTCGTTTGTGCGTTAACTTTCGTTAATTGTTTTCATTCGCGAACAAAGTTTTCATACAGCTTTTGGAGTCTGTATGTCGCTATCCAATCATCACCAATCGAAAAGCAAAAGAAATACAGTGCTATAGTACTTAATTGTCTTTGGTCATAACATTTACTGTGTAATAGAAAAATTTAATTTTTTTTCACTTAACTTTCTATTCTATTTCTAAATAACACCTTGCATAAAAACTACAATCTTATGTTTTTTTTTATGATTACCATATTGGATAGTGTACAAGTTATTTATTGATGTACAAATTGATACATTAGTCTACCACTCTAAACTGAGAAGTCTGTGAAACGGCAGAATAAAGCTGCTGGGTTTGGAAAAGTTCTTTCGTAATTCTTGTAATATTTCTCATCAACTAATGATAGCTGATAAACATTCGTATTGATGCTCATTCGCAAAAAAAAATGCTCATTCGCTGTGTGCTATGAATCCTTCGAGCCTTATCGAAATTTTATTGTTTTAAATGAGCGAAATACTAAAATGCAACATAACTTTACAATAGATGGCTGGTTTGCTGTTTTTCAAAACCGATTATGTGATACTGTGTATTATAAAAAAAATACAGAACAATGAAACAATCAAATACAGCAAATCATGCAGAGGAACCAATGAAAAAAATCGAAATTAAAATGTAAAACTTTTCATGAACCATACGATGACGTCTAAAAAGGGAAACCAATTCAACTAAGTCAATTACTATACTGTCAAAGCTAACACGAAACCACAATGAAAATAAAATACACAGCTAATTGCAAAATCTAGATGAACTAAGGTTCAGATAGGAGAACAGAACTAAACTACATCAGTGCATATTATATCAAAACAGTAGAAGTAGAGCAAAAAGAGAACGAAATGACTGACTTGAAATTGTATATTTGATAATGGTAAAAATAATCTTAACTGAACGAAATGTAAGGATAAGTATCGTTGTAGCTTATCGATAACATTACTCACTATTGTATGATTCATAAAATCATAAATTTCTATTATTAAAAATACGCGTATATTTACGATTATGTTATTATTCTTATACGAGGTGAAATTTCTCTTTTTCACACATGTCCTATACACATAAATGTTACTGCTGAAACATTTTTTTGAAAATATCTATATATACTGGTAAGCATAGATTTTATTAAATGATTGTAGTGTTTCCAATCTAACAACTCAAAGAATAAATTGAGCATTTAAGGGAAAGACGGTTTTTGTAAAAAGGAGAAATTGCATTTTTCCATTTCGGTTTGATCGGAAAACAAACGTAATGGGTCTGCTGTGCTTTTCCTGGCAGGTATCTCATTTTGTCACCTTTTACAGTAAATCGAACATTTAATGTTATCCGTATAGATGTTTTGAAAGATATTTGTAAACTACAAAGAAAAATAAAACATACAAATAATATGTACAGCGTGTGCCCCCGAAACAGAGGTATAGAAGTGGAAAAAAAGGTTTGTGAATAAGTTGAAAAAACCAAAATAGTCAATAAAATTGAGTTTTTTCTTTTACTATCCGCGGGCAATGGGCTTTGCCTAAACAAAGGACAGTTTTAGTATGTACAGTTGCAATTGTAGTATTTGTGCCGAGAATGATGGATCTTGGATTATTCGATTTAAAAGAAAAACCGAGCGAGAGAAAGAGAGCATTAATGTGACAGCCGTAATTATTGTAAGAGCAGTGCCGGATTCGGAATGTGAATTTCGATTTCCCGCTTTAGGACCGTATTATTAGCAATAAACATAAAACAAACAAACATTTAATCTGAACCAAAGTATTCTATTATTTGCTTACTATTAGCTCCATGCTACAGAAGTATCCGAAATTGGTTCATGAATGCTTCGAATATGTTTCTTCAAATCTACTCGATGTACAGGACATGCAACAGGTGTGTGTTGTGTGAAGTTGTTTATTGTGGAATCTTCAGCTGTAACAATACTTTTAATACATGCAACTTTCCAATGTACCCGAAACTATGAGATGGCGACTCAAATCTTCGTGCGAGTATTCCATGCAGATTTTATTCTATTCTACAAATTCCGATTAATTAACACATGCCACCCCACAACGATGACTTAGGAAATATCTAAGCACATTATTTCGTAACCTGTAGGGTTTGGAGTGTAAAGAAGGGGATTAATTCTATGGATCCTTACACTAGTACCACCGTACGCCGGCATCAAAACAAGATGCAACAAATTGTAAACATTCCAGTGATCCCAACTGCGCATGACCGCTTGGAAAGTTGGAAAACGATTTTGACAGCAGACCTACTCCTACATCCAAACCCAGCAACTGTGGCGAGGACGGCTTTGGAAGATTTTGCATGGACAGTGGAGTGTTGAACTTGTGCGCGATCGGAAGTGCCCTTTAAACTCGGTCAGAAAGTTAGGGAAAAAGAGCAAAAAACGATGTTGCCAGCGGAGCGCATATTTGCTGTGCCAGTGCTTGCGTAACAGGAAAATTTGCCAGAAAACTCGGCACTGGTCAAGTCGATATTCCAAATCATGTATGCAATTCCACGCTTTGTTTCTCTTTTACTATGAATTCAACGAATCTCGGTGAACAGGAATAGTATTTAAAATCATTCGCTGAAACAGACAAGAGAAAAGTGCTAGTAGAAGTAAGTTTAATCTGGGTGCTGGGTGAAAATTTAGATCTCCTCCATGCACCTTTGGTGGAAAAATTTGCGAAAAAGAACATTCAGGCTACCTGAAAAACTGGTTGGTTAAGTTTGGCAAACGGAGCGTACGTCGCAAAGACAACTTATCTCAATGACGGGCAGTTTCAGGATCCAACTAATCAATATGGGCACCCGTGGAGCAGCTTGTAAGTAGGAAAAAGGAGCGGTTCTGGAACGATGAAGATGACAGTATGAGTGTTGTGTGTGGCATAGAGCGTGCATGTATTGTGGGTGGAAAAGAGCGAGAATATGCGTTGAGAAAAAAGAGATGGAAAATATCTGTTTACTAACGGTTTTATTTCGGCTTTTTCAACGGAATGCCAACGGATGTAAATCCAGTTCAAGCGAAGCTACGGTGTCTTCACGAGTACCACGTGCGTTTGCTAAGCAACCAGGTGCCAGCTCCTACAGGTTCAGACGTTGCAAACACTATCAAATACTTCTCGCAAACGTTGCTAAGTAAGTACTGTGCCGTCGAGTCGTTAAGAAATAACACAAGAACAATAAGTCCACATAATACAATATCGTTTTAATTAACGTAAGCTGTTTATTTTCTATTAAATTTTCCATTTTCCAACAAGTTTTGTTGCGATGAAAATAAGTATAATAAAAAATGATGAAATTTTTATTGTAAAAGGAAAATGTAATATCTTTCCAAATAAGATTTTTTCGTTATAGAGTTAAAACTAAACTATTTGCCATTTTATTCTAATACTGATCATGGCATGGATTTTTAATAATGAAGTTGAAGTTGTAATGTTGTAAATTAGGAGTTGAAGTAATAAGCTCCGGATCTTTTGGTTAAAGTGAGTTAGAATGTATTACAATTTGAATTTGAATAATTGTTCCACCATTTAAAATATGATTATGTGTGTGAACAGCAGCTGAAAGGTAATTAAACCTGTGTAGAAACTCATATAGTTTTCAATATAAAATTTACAATGAAAGTACTTGTGCCAAATATTTAAAACACATGTAATGGTAGACCTTTTTTACATAAATTGTTTGAACGAAATACGCAATTTAAACTGAAAGGAAAAAATTACATGGATACTCGTATTAATTCTTTCACCCATTTGAACATATTTTTTGTATTGCAGCTGTGCTGAAGGATGTTCCCTGCTCGCCGCTTGAAATGATCAAAGATCCCTCGCTGGATCAAATGCGGATGGCCAGCTATCCTAATCTGGAGTACCAGAATCTGTACAACGCATTAACTATGCTGCTCGACGTAGCTTCCAACATACAGTCTGGGCTGTACCTCTTCGGAAAGGCGTTCCTACAGTGCTTGGGCTGCATATTGCCCTTTCTTGATCGCGATCTGATCGACAATCTGCCGTATCTAACTGCATCGAGCATTTCTGTGTTGCCGGCATCGCTCCATCAGGACATCATAAACTACCTTTGCTACTACATTCTTCCTTTTACCATCAGTAAGTATGGCTGCGCTATTTCAATCGAGAATACGCAGAGCAATCCATTGGGCGGTCTTTTTGAACACCGGAAGAAGCAAACAAGGCCCTAGAAGTGAAAACTTAAACCACACCAAACGACAGTGGCTTTTGCTGCGCGTGAGAATGTTGAACGTTTGTTCATGCGTGTGCCGGCGTTTTTACCAGCTCAGTTGGCGGATGTTAGTCTTCATTCCTGAAAGACTCTCGTTTTTTTTTGGTTGACGGTTTGGTGTAAGCTGTAAAGGAAGTTAAAATGTGTATTGTGTTGGGAACAAACGGTTGTTTTGACCCAGAAAAACATAACTTGAAACAATTGTGTGTCTGCTAACTGTGGATCATATGGAATTTTCGAAACAATGTACTACAATTGGCCACGCGAAAAGCGTACAATAAATACTTTGTAAAAATAGATAAGATAACTTCTACATCTGAATCAGAATAATGTTTTGAATTGTTTTTGATTGTTTTTGAAATATTATTTAGCTGTTTTCTATTAGCGACACTGAAATTGGTACTATTTTTGTTGAAAACTATGCTGTTTCATTAGATAAAAAAGTTGGAATGATTGATTGATAAAGGATTAGATTTTCTCGAAAAAGTATGCCATTTATTCTTTTTATTGCGGTTGAAATGATAATGGAATGTTTTATTTATCTACGTTGTCACACTGGTCTCCAATGGCGGTATGACGGACTCACTGGACTTGTATATTGGTACTTTGGGACGTGTAATACTATTATTTAGAGGTTTCCTAAAACCCTTATTAAAGCACGACCTCGAAGATGAGTATGGTGTTTTTGATTGAAGGTGTAAGAACCTGCTTATCTATTCGATAACAGTGAAGAAATGGTAATGTCGAGGAAAAGCATACAATCTAACAGGAGTAATCCACGGGTCAAACGTATCATTTTTTCAGATGTTTCTAATTAAACCCTCCATGATAAAATGCGCTTTTACGGCATGACTTTTGCTTGCAGTGTTGCATGTTCCCGTAAGCGCCAATAATTAAAAATCCCTGAAAACGAACACGACGGGTCATCATGATTCCTTTATGGTCTTTTTCTCTTTCTGCGATGCCCCGGTATAGCGCGCCAAAGTGACGACGATCAGGAATGTCACGCGTGCCAATCGGTATCGGCCGTCATTATGCTGGTGTTCCAGTACTCCACCAATCCAGCGCACCACTGCCAGCTGCTCGAGTGCCTGATGCGGCTGAAGCATAACGTCGCCAAAGATCTGCTGTGCGTCATCGGCTACGGGACGGCTATGTCGCGCGCCTCAGCCGCCAAGCTGCTCTTCTACTACTGGCCCGCGTTTGATCCGAACCTGTTCGATCGTAAGGGACTGCTCTGCAAGTTCACCAACGACCTGGTGCCGTTCGTCTGCCAGCGCGAGTCCTGTCCGAACTCTGGAAACGCCGAGGCCGTCAAGGTGTGCTACGATCACTGCATCAGTATTCTGTACGCGTCGGACGCGCCGCCGCCGCTGTACTTGTGCATCGAGTGCGCCAACGAGATCCACCGCGACCATCGGAATCTAACGTTCGGTGACATTTTGCACCCGATGCAGCAGGTTTCTATGGTTTGCGAGAACAAGGTAGGAGCCGGCCGGCGAGAAACCGATACCAAGAAATGGTCTTAGCCCTTTCTCATGTCGTTTGCGACACTGTTATCGTTACCCATTTAAAGTTGAAACGATGCTACAAATTGTATATTAGAGAAAATCAGATAATCTCTTAATACCCACTGATTATTTCAATTCACTACAAGTAGTCGTTGCCTGATTTTCTTTTTTTTTTATTAATGAGCAGACCAATGAGAAATCGTGTGCTGTCTGAAAAAAAAAAATAGATTTGGGTTTTACATTCTTGAGGTTGTGTTTAGTAAGTGTTAACAAATCTCCTCATCAACAATAAAGCAAGTGGATTTTTAATACCCCAGTCGCTGCCCTATGAGGCTAATGAATGTTCCACCAATTCCAGAACTGTCGCTCGCACGAAAAGTCCGCTGTTTCCATCTGCTTTTCCACCGAGTGTGCCAGCTACAACGGCAACCATCCTATCCGGTACTGCCTTCAATGCCATGGAAATCGACACAACAGTAGACGTGGTATCGACCACATCGTGCACCGCAGTCTGCCACCGATGATGATGATGGATGCGGAAATGCAGACCTATCTGGTGGAATCGGTCATCAGCCTGCTGCGAGAAGCGAAGCCACTGAACGTAGATTTTCGCAAGGACTCGTCGAATCAGGAGGCGAAGTCGAATGCTGGCCCCAATGCGAATGGCGCCGAACTATCAGTGGATCTGCTGACCCTGGAGGAGCGGCAGCTGCTTGGCCGATACGGCATTTGGCTGCTAGTTGGGCGCTGCACGCCGACCGTCGACACGCCCGTGGAAATCCTGGGCCGGCTGTTGTCGATGCTGTTCCACTGGTTCCACGTGACGGCTTACTCGTACGACGGTCAGACGGAGATCACACTCGAGAAGCTAAAGCAGGACCACATTTGCAGTTGGTTGAAGGAGGTGCGAATCAGCCACTACAAGGAGTTCATCGACTGTCTGCTGCCCCATCCACCCGAGTACTCACGCGTTGGCGGACACTGGGACTCACTGGCATCGCGCACGTCCCACCTCAAAGAGGGCCTGCAGCGACTGATCTGCCTGATTCCGTACGAGATTATCACGCAGGAGATATGGGACACGGTCATGCCGCACTGGATGGAGGCCATCACCAACGATGTGCCCGAGAAGGAGTTGATTGAGCTGAAGATAGTGCTGAATAAGATTTTGGACGCAGAGATGTCTCCGCTCGGATTTGACGCCAAGGCAATGTACAACTTCGTGGCGATCCGGTTTGAGAAGACCACGGCTAAGGTGCAACAGCAAGCACTGTACTGGTTGCAGAATCTGACCAAGCTAGAGATCGTTATCCCATTGCCGCAGCTGTTTGCCATGTTCGGTGACGGTGTTCGCATCATGAAGCACGGCGTGCAGGCAGAAATTAACAAGTCCAAGGACACGAGTCGCGGAAGTGGCGATGGCGGGATAGGCAAGGGATCTGGCGGTGGTTCCAGTGGAGGAGGCAGTGGGTCTAAATCGAACAAGGAGCGAGATCTACAGCCACCGCGGCGTAGCTCTATTTGTGAGTATATGTTGAAGCATTAAACACCGTATTGAAAATCGAGCTTGATCTTCGTCTTCGCATAGCTCCTGTCGTCGAGGATGAATCGGGCAACACGTCGGCCATCTCGGACGACGAAGTGCCGATAAGCAAATGCATGGAGTTCTCGACTGATGCCGAACATAATCTTACCTGTTGTGTGCTGATGCTGGACATTTTGCTGCGGCAGGTGAATGTGCCATCGGGCCTACGAAATTGGTTCCAACTAAACATGTCACGTAACGTGTTATCCCATTTTTTCACCTTTCTTCCTTTGCCAGATGGAGCTGCAAGAGATAGAGATGCACTCGGGCATCTACACGACTGTTGCTGAAAACGTGTGCCGTCTGCTAAAATGTATGGTGACAGCCGCCAACGTCGGGATGGGCAATCACAGTTGCCGGCTAATGGTATTACCTATTAATCCTTCCAGTCTTCCTTCGATGGAGATTAAGTTCTCTTTTTCCTCCTTTATTTCGCCCTTTGTATCATATGACAGGATTGTGCGTACTGTGAAACATCTGTTATGTGGCATCAGCTGTCGACCAAGTTAGTTCAGTACATGGCACCGATTCATCCCGTCAATCCACCTGACGTAAGCATTCAGTAGCACCCTTATAGTTTTATTGTTTGTTTTAAGTTTTGAGAAATCGAATGAAAATGTTTCCACCACTAAACGGAAAGTGTCTTATAATCGGACTAGTGATTGCACAAAAATAGGGATTTAATCAACAATAAATGATTTTATTTTTGTTGTAATACAGCCACCAATCCAGACTATAATCGACGACGAAAAAACTCGCAAAAGCCCGCCAGAGCTGGAAAAAGAGAGCAAACCAACTGAACGCGACATGTCGCTGTCGATGGCCCCGCTGCATATACCACTTGGTCCATTAGGTAAGCATACGCAAAAGTGTCCATAAATGGTTTGTTGGTATGGTATAGTTTCCTTGGTTTAATTATAATCACATTTGTCCAATCAGTTTCTTGGTCTGTCACGATAGGGTTTTAGTTAGTGGTACATTTTATTTGGTTCTGATTTTTCATTTTCAACTCTACCATCCGTTCGAGTGAATCACGGTCGGTTTAGAACGTGACACTTTTAGCAAAACTGTCCAAATCACTGCTTCGAAATGTGTAGACAACACAAACGCTTTTTCTTTCAGTGAAAAGTGTCTCGATTTAATTTTTTTCCCATTAGGTATATGCGATTTAAATTTAGTTCACAACTAGAAACATGCAACAGACTTTGAATTATGCATCAGTTAACTTTTGCGAGAATACATAATAACGGTTTTTGAATGTACACAATTATTTCAGGAAAAAAGTCCTTGGAATTTAATTTTGCACTTTCTTTGTCAACCTAATCTATTTTTCCGCCTAGTTTATGAGTTATTCCTTCTAGTCCCTTTTCAACACAATTCTGCATTTAGAGTAAAATACAGGATAGCCAGCCTTTTTATGTTTGTAAAATTTGTCTATTAGTTTGTAATTATTATCGTATGTTTATTGGATCACTGTTACGTTTTGACGCTATAAGAACTGTTTTATGTTAAAAATAACATACTTTTGGATTGGTCTATGACGAAGTTAGTTGCAATCGACAGAAATTTCGTCCGTCCTCTTTGCTGTTTAGATGAAATAACTCGCGTATCGTTCATTCCATTCCTAATGTATGTGTATATATGTCTCTTTTTCGTTCTTTTTATATATGAACTGCGACACACCAACATACCATAACTATGACACAATAAAAAATAAACCATCGCCTTGTCAACACGAACATGTAAAAATTTTAAAAAATTCAACACTACTCATTCGTACAAACAAAATACTTCAAAATCAAAAACAAACCCAAAAATAAGTCATGCCTTCTATTCTTGACGATGCCGGAAAAGTTATTATCATGGCAGGTGAATGTTTTCTATCGTCTAGCAATTTATTATGCATATTTTTGTTATCTAATGCCTCTATGATACAAGTATCAAATAAATTTTAGGAAGATTTGTATAAACGAATCGAGCAATATTCCATTGTTCTGCTTTTATTTCATAACTTCTTTTGTTGGTAGTACACCTGGTTTGGCAACATTACATTTAGAAACGATGAAGAAATAGAGTAGAGTAGAGTAGAACCATCCTGTAGAACATTATCGTAAAATCACTAGCCATCTAACAATATTAGGCGGAATGTCCACTAGTTCTTGAATTCGTTTGTTATTTTGCTGCAACTGATCGAAACAAATAATTATTTTTTGGTATTGTGTAGAACCAAACAGGATGAACTCTACAAAATCAAACCCGAAATCAAATTAATGAAATTTAAGCACATGTAGCCTAAAATATTTATAAATGGAACAAATTTTATGTTTATTTCCTACGTAGATTATTAAAATATATAGATTGAAATAAAGTTTTGCATGGTTATAGAGTTACGTTGCCATTTTGCGTTGCAGTCAATCGCGTATTGCGCTTCGCTTATGCTCCCGATGCACCACCGCATTTGCTTATGGGAAGAGAATGCAACTTTCAACACTAAACATTTATCTCGTAATAATATATGCTTTTCTTTTCTTTCTCTCTTTTCCCTTGTCCCTTGTCTTTATGCATACATAAACATAATTCTTCTCTCTAGGTCCAGTGCCGGTAGCAGTTCCACAGCCGGAACCTCACTCGGTTGGTGGTGTATTAGTACATATGCCGCATGTTTGTTCTGTATGTATTATATTAACTGTCTTCTATCTTCTAATACAACCATCTAAGCATCAACAAGCAAACGTCCAAAATGCACTTGTCACGTTTAAGTGCCATTGAAAACTTGTCTTAGATCATCTACCTAATGATAACCCTACCGTACCCCATACATTAGCCGGTTTGACCGAGCGTCCATTTTATCATATACTTAATAGCACAGGCCTGAACATGTCGAACATATCTTCCTCTAATTGGAGGAGGCTCAAAACTCGATATTGAATAATTTCTTGTTTAAAAAAAATAATTTAAGACTCCACGCCCAACTGCTATCTATTCCAAGGTACAGCCCCAAAAGCAAAACAGTCTAGTTTTTGGTAGATTTCCTTAGGCCATGGCATAAGAGCAAATAATATGTATCACCCTAAAGCGGGTGGATCCCGCCTTACAGTAGATCCATCCGGATTCATAGCCTGCTGCATTTCTTAGCGCATTTCGAATGCGATTTCAACGGCGCAGCTTAGGTGCTGGGGCTGGGGATCCAATAAAATAGAAAAACTCCCACGGCCATGACCCACAATGATTCAGAATGAATGAAATGTATACGAATCTTGTCCAGCTCGACTTAATTGTCGATTCATTTTCCCAAGAACGATTGTTCGGGGACTAGAGATTTCGCCTGACAATCTTTAAAATGAAAATTTTTCTACTTGAACATATGAACTGAGATCTTTTAAATTTGTTTCTTTTTTATTATCTATATTGCAATGACTTCAGAATTTTTCTAGTTGAAATTGTCTAATTTTAAGAAGTTTTAAATTAGTATGGTAGTTGTGGAAACTGAAAGCAACTCTATGTGGAATTAAAAGGATAAATTATTGCCGCTAAAATGGATGTGCGAGCTCTGATAAATAATTATACCTTCGCACACGAAAGGGAAATGGTTCATGATCTTTGTACATTTCTTTGGGCATTCGTCCGGTGCAATATAGATTGTGTGTCTCAGCACGGTTTTCCCTTTGGGTTTCCTCTTCGAGTCCCCGTTTGCCCTTTATATTGTCATTGTCAGGTGTTTCCTATATTCGTGCTGTGAATATAAATCAATTGCTGTTGTGATCTTATTGCAAATCCTATATCCAACTTTTCCAAATCTTATATTCAACCCATATTCCTAACCAACCGCTGACTCCCAACGCCATCACCAACCATGAACATAGGGTCAAGATTAATTTATGCACCTTGTTTGACCTGGTCCGGCTCTTCTCCGTTTTTATTTGCGTGTGTCTTTTAACGTCCTTCTTCCATGACACTGTGTCTGTTTAGATCAGTTTCTCGTGTTTCTTTTGCCTTACTGTCGTGATCTGCAGACTGTCCCCTTCCACAACTTTCTTCGCGTCTCATTATTGTTTCTCTCTGTTCTCGTCCACTTGCGATCCACTAACTGTAGCATTTGTCTGTATCTTGTTTCTACTTGATGTGCCAAACTTTTTGCTTTTGGTCCCGAATTTAAACGCGAGCAAATGTGGCATTATTTTTTCCATATATATATATATATATACATATATCTATTTCTTCGTGTGTATACTGAGTCTCCTCCTCTTGAGTGTGCTAATATGTTAAACCCTGTGCGAAAAGAGCCAGAGCCACTGGAAAAACCTCGAACGAAGCCCTTATGCAATCCTGCAAACGTGAGAGTTTACATTTGTTGTGCATTTCGAATAGATCATGACGGCAACTGTGGAGACTGTGTCTGAGCAGTTGGACTTGGCAGCCATAATGCCGTCGGAGAAGGTTGTACCGGCCGTGGCTAGATCCGTCACTTTATCCGAAGCCGACGTAGGTGAGTAGGTGACACTCCAGGCACCTTCCAAAACAAAAAATTAGCGCTTTTTTTTTCCCCGCACCTTTATCTTGCAGCTACGGCAACGGTTCAGATTGCCAAACCGACCGTTATCGGCGAGAGCAGCTCCGAAGGCGGTGGACTAGACTCGGAAAACTTGGACGGCGGCCAGCCGTTCGATGGCGACGAAGAGTTCTGGCACACGTCGGTCGGCAAGTTTAAGTTTTCGATCGACACGCTCCCCCAGTCTCTGCAATTTATCTACCAGCTACTGAAGGAAATTCCCCACATCGACAAGGCGGACATCCTGTACTACGTACTACAGTGCCTCAACGTGATGGTGTTGCACGGGGACGCATTTGTCAAGGCGACTCGGGACAATCGTGGCTTCTACATCTGGTGCCAGGAGAATATGCTGATCAAGAAGTATGCAAAGGGTTGAAAAAAGAAAAAGCACAACTAGCATCTCGTAATGATACCCTTGCAATTGAGACCGGTTTTGTAACGTGTCGGAGCTCTACCGATAATTTTTATTTCCCTTTCTTCCTTAATTCATTATGAAAGATTTACCAAATTTAGATATGCTTATTACGTTATCGTATCGGATACTTTGAATTGCTATTTCGTTTTGTGAAGCGAAAGAGGATGGATGAAAGCGATCTTTAATCTTCATAGTGGCATTGCATGTTTGCCTGCTTTTATTTGCTATGGGTATGGGTGCTTTTATTTGCTTTTTTATTTGCATAGAGGTACTCTGATTCGAACATGTTTAAGTTGAAAATTTTATTTTTGTCTTTTAGTTTTTGTTGTATGTCATTCCGTTTACCTTCACTTAAAATTAATTTAATTTAATTTGACATACAACCAATAACATCTTAAGTAGTTTACAGCAAAATATTTGATAACTTTATTCTTACAACGATTAATACTGAAACATAAATAAAGAATACTTAATTCTTTATCCTCTTTTACACTTTAATAACTAGTAAGCTAAATAAGTTGTATGTTTCCATTATATTTTTATAGACTGAAATTCAAAATTTTACTGTTAAATGTGTTGTTATTACCGGCTACATTATACTTAATTTACTAGAGTTTAAACTTTCATACTAGTGGAGGTTAAATTGGTGGCTGGGTTATCTAGCAAAATCTATGTCGGATGATTTTAACCCACAACAGATTTCGCTAAGTTGGAAGTTGGAAGTGATTTCGCATTATGCAATTATCGATACGAACAACTAGTCTCTAGTCTATTGTCGTGTATTTTGATTCCCAAGTTGAGATATTCCACTGATAGATTAATGATGTGAACTGTCGTTCTAGCCTGTGGGAACTGTGCACGGCCGCCCAGTCGCACATATGCCAAGTGACGGTACCTATTCTGCTGCATTGCATCACTCTGCCAATGGGATCGGACGTATTCTGGAAGGTGGTACAAGAGGCGTTCCACGATTCCGACTGGAGGGTGCGATTCGAGGCTGTAGAACGTGTCACAGTAATCACACGATTCATGGATAGTACGCCACTAAGGGCGGAAGTAAGCCTGCAGACGTCGCTGGCCACCGCCTTCTGTCACCTCATCGCAGCCTGTGACGACCTGAACGTGCACGTGGCGCAACGGGCTACCCTGTACCTGGGCACCATCCACGACTACGCCATCCAGGCGCTCCTGTTCTGCCTCGAGAGCCAGTTCGACAAGTTCATCGTCGACCGACCGGTGGTGTTGCAGTCGATCTACCAGCTGCACAACTCGCTCTCCGACCGGAAGGTGCTAACGTGGGACTTCTTCCTCAATCGCTTTGATACGCTGTTTGTGGAGGCGCAGGTCAACCTGGAGCGTGCCGGAGACATCTCGTACTTGCGCGACCTGCGCAACAGCGAGAACGGCAGCGAGATCCTATCGACCAAGATCAGCAAGGCCCGGGAAGCTCTTAGCCAGTCCGACACTACCGGAAGCATGTCGAAGACGCTGAGCGCATCCTTCGGCACTAAATGGCCGTACAAGCGCACAATGTCCGCGCCGGCAACGATCATACCGCGACAGGAATCGAAAGTCGGTATGTGGACGCGTGGACTACCAAAATCTGGAGGGCTCCTGAGATTGCTTATCTTGCCACTCACGTAGGCCTAATTTTAATTTTTTTCCGTTTTTTCGTTTACTCTTACTTTGCAGAGAAGGAAAAGGTCTACAACCGGCAAGTGTCCGCACCGATACTGAAGCGGAAGAGCTCACGATTCGGCTTGGGTATGTAGTGCGCATGGGAAGGACGTAAAGATTTGAAATTGATGTTTTGTGCCTTGGTTTTTCCCCTGTGCTTCGGTTTTGTATTATGGCTTAATCGATCGTGCAGATGGACATGTCCATTCGATCAGTGGAGCGAACGACGATTTTCACATGAGCAGCCTCTACCGAGTTATCGATCTGGAAGAGGCGGACAAGGAAACGATCCACCTGCTCGTCTTTCTGCTGATGCAGTTTATGTCTCGGCCCGATCTGGTAAGTGTGCCCGCGTTCTTCCCGGTTTTACTTTGCCCCATGTTCTGCCTCTTTTTGTTGTTGTTGTTGGATTGTTGTCGCTGCATTCTCTCACTCTCATGCTTTTGTACCCTTTTTTCCGAATCGTGGCCCTAAAATCGCACCCCGCGTCCGCGGCCAACCCTGCGTAGGCTTATCCGACGGATGAGAAACCACTGTTCAAAATACAGTCGATCGTATTGCGGCACCTGTATCTGCTGCTGGGGTACAATCAGGGGGAGAAGTTCTTCCACGTGTCCCCGGCCCGGCTGCGCTGCTCGTCGGTCTTCAACGCGTTCATGGCCAACCTGCCGCAGGTGCTCGACCAGAACCACCAAATGGGTTGGCTGCTGCTGCCGACCGTCATTCAGCTGCTGCTGTACGCGCCGAACCAGGCGAATGGGGGTTTCCTGCAAACGGGCGCGGCCGGGACCGCCGGTTCCACGACTGGGACTGGCACCAGCGGTGGGGCTGCAGCGGGGGCTGCCGACCAAAATCACCACAGCGTGGTGACGTACAACTTCTCCATCTGGTTCCTGGAGCCGCACGTCCGCCGCAATTGGCTGATGTCGCTGCTGGTCATTCTGTACAAGTATCAGTACAACCAGGCGTCGATGGCGGATCAGGTGCAGAACCTGATCCGGCTCGTGATCAACTCGCTTGACGCGCAGTTCCACAAGTGCCGCCGCATTCCGACCACCATCATCATGGACTACTCGGCGACGCGTCTACGCAATCAAAGCCAGCCGTCGCTCGGCGCCACCTCCGAGCTGGACGATCGGCGTATGGGGACCTCCGATGGGCCCAGTCCCCCGCACAGTCCTCTCCAACCGGCCACACTGTCGCTATATGGGTGCGATGAGTTGTCAAAGGGACGTGGTGGATCGCGGAGCAAGGCGGGCAAAGTCGGCCGGAAGCATGCCGAGCCCAGCTTTGACGGCGACGATACCGAGTCGGAACTAGTCGTCATACCGGAAAGTGACGTGAGCGATAGTACTCTCCAGGAGAGCAGTGTGCAAGTAAGTCTTATTTCAAAGTGTGCTTGTGTGGGGCCATAAATTATGGTTTCTCTTCAAATATGTTGGGCCCTGTCTGTTGTTGCTGTTGCTTTTGATTTTTCACGTTAGACTACGTTAATTAGTTTTCCACATTTACTAACATATCTTTTAGCACAAAGTTTTTGTGCTGAGCTTTGGAGGTCACATTACAAAAATGTACGAACTCCATTTAAAAATTAATTTAAAAAAATAATCAAAGCACAAGTTTGATGCCGGTTTGCGATAGATATTTCAAAAGTTAAATTCAAATCGTACGAATATTCAATCGCATCCCAACTGAGACTGAACCCTCTATAATACTAAAGAACTAATCTGATATGAATATTATTGTAACTTTTTCTTTTCTTAATTTACGTAATATGAACATTTTTGGCAGACAATAATTTTAAATATCTTCAATATACAACATCCTGAAAAAATATGGTTGATAAACGGACAGTGTTTTTTATATCCTTTTTTTTGTTTTGTTTTCTTGCCATACACCGTCACAAAATGTATCATTCGGTGAGATTGAAACTTCAGATAGTTGTCGCTTTGAGCAAAATGTAGCTCAATAGAATTATGCAAATATGGAATCCGAAATGGTCAAGTCTTACTGATGCCACGAATTATTACCCGAGCTACAATAAGACAAAATGCTTGATTTTTTACAAAATTCTGAATAACAATGATTCAAATGTTCGGAGGTTAAATTCCACTTTTGCTTTCAAATAGGGTTCCTTAGAGGACACGGCCAGTAATGACGACGACTCCAATGCGATGAAACCGGACACGAGTTGCAAAACTATGGAAGGACTTGCCAGCGTTAGTCGCACCAATCTAACCGTCATTGGAGGCACCGCAAAAATAGGAACGACGACAATGGTCACTCAGCAGCAGCAGTCAAACAAGAAAGGGAAAACCCACCAAACGTCCTCATTCATTGAGCACGCGGATCCGCACGCCGGTGGCAAAAAGACTGGTGACTCGGGTGAGAAGGTGCCGGAGAAGCCGGAAAAACCGGAGAAGTCCAGCAGCAACATCTTCCGCATGCCTTCGGCGTTCTCCATGTCTTCGCAGAAGTGCAGCGTACAGGAGGGTGTGCGTATGATGGTCACCTCATCCATGCTCGGACAACCGAAGGCGCAGGCCGTTCTCAACCCATTTGCCAATGTGCAGAAGGCTATTGTCGTTACGCAGAGCACCGGAAGCAGTAGCGTATCGAACGTATCGAACAAGGAAATGGTCGCAAAGGCAAGCCAACCGTGCCTGAAACAAGGTAAGAAAGGTGGGAAGGTTGTTCGAGATATGACGGTGTTACTTTTTGTTTTAGAGTATATGGTTTTATTTTAATAGTGCTTTCTAAGATTAGAATTTGGTAGTTTACTTACGATAAGTTAATAAAATCCTCATCAAGAATAATTTTCTCTTACGTTTCATGCAATAAAACTAATTTAAGAATCGATCGTTCCATATATCGAACCAAAGTTTTTTCGCGTCAACCATGTCTATTGCAGATATCTTGTTAAATAATATAAATAATACATAAATTGTCGAAAAGTCTTAGTTGCCTTAAAACAGCAGTGGTACCGTCATTGTAACGAGGCGGTTGTCCGAGCGGGCGCGAAGGTGAACCCGACCGAGTGCGTCGTCGTTTCTCACGCGAGAATTTTCGCCGGATTTGGAGGTCCGTCGATTTCGCGTATCAACGTGTTCGGCCCGTGTTGTGACGTGCCAACAACGGTGCAAACAACGTGTGATACGGAGATCTGAAGTTAGGGCAAGTCGAGAACCCGGTCCGCAGCGTGACGTGCCGCTGAACGGAGAGGTGTTCCGCGAGTTATCCTAACTCTTTTTGGACGAGGAATTGGGGTGCTTTAGTATGACCGGTCCGAGTCGTGACGTGCCGACAACGGAGAGGACCACGCAGAAAGCAGGAAACTTGTCGAATTTTCCAAAGTTCCGTCCGAGCCGTGACGTGCCGACATCGGAGAGAAGCCTTCGGAATTTTCTCTAAGTTTTTAGGAAGGTTCTTACGAGAAGCCGGTCTGCAGCGTGACGTGCCGCTGAACAGAGCAGAATCTAGCGTAAGCTTGGAAGGGTTTCAGGGTATTTCGGATTTTCGGTGCTTGGAGTAAAGAATTTCGGGTACTTTACTCGTAGGTGTCCTGGTGAAAAATAACTCATTTATTCAAAGTTTTGAGCGCTTATATACTAAAACGCTCCTTATCTTCTAATGAACGTAAGCGAGATAGAGGATCTCGCTCTAACACGCGAGATTTCCTGGTACGGTTCGATCCTCGTTACGCAATCTTCTATTCTGCTCTTTCCGCGTGGAAAGCGTGACCTAGATTTTATCTTGTTTACTTAGTTCTTTCTAGAATCCTTGCGAGTTTCGACGTTTATGATCTTAGCCTGATCTCGCTTTCGAACGCATCGTTGCGTGGGTCTTATCTTCGTTTCATTTCGTTAGTCGACCACACGCATCGCCTAAACCTCTTGGTACCGACGCGTCGTGTCCTTTCATTATTGTGTTTATTTAGGATCACGATCGCGAACGTACCGAGAGTTTACATAAAGGATCTAAGCCTAGCGAAGTTTACGGGCGGTCCCGTTGGTACCGCGTTATCGGCTATCGCCGGTTATCCTTATTCTCGTATCCTTCGCGCTGTCCTAAACTAACGGGCGTTGGAAATACGATCTTTATCGTTGTAGATTTCAGTTAAGCGCGCAAGTTCTTCCGAAGGTTCCCTATCGTAAAACATAAAAAATATGTTTCCGGCGCGATTTTCTGCGCCTGGCGATCTCGTCGCACTTTAAAGGGGGTATTCTACCTACATTCCTTCAAATTTAATTTCTTGCATAATTCGGTTAAGCGAAATCCTAAAAAATGAACGAAACATATCGTCCGTTCGTAACAGTCATGTAGAACTTCATATGATTTCATCGTAGTAATTTTGGGCGTTTTGGTTTTGTATGCTCGTTTTTACCAGATGAACCAGTTCCGGTATTGAAGAAACCATCCAACACCGAACCCCCAGAGGATCATGCAGCGGCAGGTTCTATCCGAACCAAAGTGCCCTGCGAGCGTAATGTCCAACACTCGACAAATCCCTCAAATCCCCTACAACCCCTACCGTCGGCCGAATCCGTCGAGAGTAAGCTGCCAGCATTTGAACCTCTCTTCGAGCCCATCAAAGCATCATCCCAAAGCAAACCATCCCTACCAGCGGGATTAGCTAAAAGCTATCTACAGCAGCTGCCAATACCAACGCCAGAAAGATTGCTCCCCATCGGCCAGTTTGCCACGGAAAGTGTGAGCACATTGACGGAGAGGCTTCGGGAGGGATTAGCCTTACAAGAGGTAACAAGCTCGAACGACACCACCGACGACCCCTCCGAAGTAAGTAGACGAAACAAAAGAGCTCGTTTGTTGTTTTGAGTCTATTTTGAACATTGCTTCCAGAGTGCCGCCAGCTGCTGCCACGTACGGGACGCGACATTGGCATCCCCAAGAAAACTGATGAAGCAAAGTGCCCTGGAGTCTCCGCCGCAAAATCTTGAGCCGATTGAGAACGGTTTCGGAGGTAACGGGTGCTCCGGCACTGGTGGTGTTCTGCCTCCGCTCAGTGTTGGAGAAAGTCGTGCGTCGGAGGGTCCAACCGGCAAGCGGAACGATGAACAGACTCCGAAGCAATCCAAACGGACCAAAGTGATCGGCGACGGCCAGAAGGATGCGCGAGTTAAATACGCTGGCTCGTGGGCTCCGGAAACGAAGGACGATGGCTCAGAAATCGACGATCCGGAGAGTTCTTCATGCCCGGAAAAATCGGTTAGTAGAACCAACGTGTCTTCGAACAAATAAAGGTGTACACGGGACGTAAATGAAAAATATTTGTCAATCAAATATTGAAAGTATGTTTGATTTCACATCATTTTAAATACGATACATACTTTTTATACAAAACCCAGGCTTATCGGGTATTTTTACAAATTTAAAAAAATTAAAATCTAAAGTAAAAAAACATAAAGAAACAATATCAAAGAAACAATATCAAACAGTACCCATTCAATAGAGAGTTTTTAGAGTTTGAGAATAAGTGGATTAAGCAACCGTTTACGATCCCACTTAATAAACACAATCCAACCGTTTCCGATCCAACATAATAATCCGAGTAAACAATTAAACAACAAAAATCCTTATCGAAATAATTCTTGTTATGTTTCTAATGGCATCCACAGAGTAGTCTCCGGGTAGGCGACGAGTGTATTTGCGATCGGTGCTCCGAATGTGGGGCAGTAAAGGAACAGTATACTGATGAGGAAATGGGCATCATGCTGATCGTTCTCGGTACTTTTATCCATCGAGAACCGTCACTGGGGGCGCCGTTTTTGCCAGAGATTTTAACTATCGTATCGAGGTACGTGAAAACAGGAATCAGTTTTTCGCGAGTATTGTATTTTCTAATATTCTTCTGTTCTTAACAGAATTTCTCTACATCCAACCTTTCCGTGGCGTTGCGAAAGCTTGACTCATCTTCCTGGAGGATCGCAGTCGGTGGCACACCAATTTATTCGATGCGTTTTACACCAGCTCGCTCCGAACGGGGTGTTCTATCAGCTGTTTCTGACTCAAAAAGACGGTAAGTCGTTTTTCCCCTTCTAAAAAACCATATTTGCTGACTTTTCTTTCTGGTTCTACAGAAACAACCCGCAAACGTTTTTATCGTAGTGTTTCGAACAGCTTAAACGATTTCTCCGAGCTCAACCCAACAAGCCCCATCCAGATGCTGGCCGAAACATTGAATGCGAAGAAAACGTTGCCGGTCGATCTGCTGCCAGTAATCTTCCGCAACTTGGCCGAGTACCTGCAGTGTGCCCCGGTCGATTGCATCGCCGGAAGCGTCTGGTCACCAGTGATACAGGCGCTGGACAGTCTACTACGACGTGTGATTTTAATACTTTCCAACATGAGCGGCGCGGAGCATCTGCTGGAGATTATGGTCTCCTTGCTAAAGGTGCCGCAGCTATCGAAGGTAAACGCATGGGATGCATTAGGGGACGCACTGGGTGGACTGGTCGAAGAACTGTAGTGTCATTGTTTTTTTTTTCAGAGTATTCTGGAGCCGTTTTCAAAGATTATAAGCTATGCCATCCAAAACCTGCACCTCACACAGAAAGTGCTGGTCGAAATCTGCAATCTCAGCGGAAGAGCCTTTGCCAAGGAGCGGGACAAGCTGTACCTCGGTCGCCAGATTGTGTTCGATTTGGTACAGGCGTTGAAGTTTAAAACAAACGTTCCGGACAACAATCTACTATTGCTGGTAGGATTTCTGTTGCAGGACGCCGGTGGTATTTTGCCTCCCGGGATCATTGGGGACGTATCCGGCGGGGAAACGTTTGTTCATATAAGCTGCAACATTTCCGACTGCATGCGGCAACCGTACCTTAACGACATACTGGAGTTTCTGGCCGACTTCCATACGTTGAGCAAGATCAAGGTAAAGTTGATATGATAATGTGCTTTTCAGGAGTCAATTATAAATACGTTCGATGGATTCAACAGAACTTGAAGGCATCCAGTACGGCTCCAGGGTTATGCGAGGATACTATCGGAGGCGTACTTAAAGGAGCTATTGCACAATATTTAGCGCTGGAAATGTCACGAGGAAATTCGAAGGATAGTCGCACGGTCTCCAAATATTTGCCGTGGTTGAACAATGCACCATCTTCTTTGCAACAGGGGTAAGTGGAATTGCAACGATTACCTAAATAGATTGAGGCAGCATGTTATTTAAAATGTTATCATACGTGTTAAAACTATAATTTGTGGTAAAATGTTGACAGTGTTAGAATCTCTTATAAACTCTAATTTCTTGCTTTTGTTCCACATCGATTGCTTCGCCCTATCGTACAGGCCTAAAGAATTTACAGAATGCGTCGGCCACATGCGGCTGTTATCGTGGCTACTGATGGGCTCCCTCACTCATACAGCCCTTGTAGTTCGGCGCATCGGAACGGGCACATCAGCACCGCACCAGAGCCACCTAAGAAACAGCCCACTGATCATACAGCCCGTGCCCCAGGAGGCCAGCTGTCACATTGCCGATCACGTGCAAGTGATTTTCGCCGGTTTTGCCGAGCAATCGAAGACGTCCGTTCTGCACATGTCGTCACTGTTCCACGCGTTCACGTTGTGCCAACTGTGGACGGTGTACCTCGAGCAGGTGGCAAGCTTGGCGGCGATTTCTTCCGAGGCATACAACACAACACTGAGCGTACTGTTCGAGTTTTGGGCGAAGGTGACACCGTGCATCCTACAATTGGTGTCACATTCCAAGGTAAAAAATAGGGGTCTGCTAGCCACGGGAGGGACACACATGTACATAATCCGTTTGTGATTTTAATTTTTCACAGCTTTCTGAGAGTGTTAATTTACATTTTTTGGGACTGCTGGAGTCTCTCAAGGAGACAAGATCAACCATCCTCGCAAAACTGTTGCCCCTTTGGACCCCCGTTCTTTCGTCCAACACACAACTGTCGGGAACACTGCACGTCCGGCTGCAGAACTGTCGTGACGCGGTGCCAAATCTCGAAGAGCAAGATTTCCACGCGTCCGAAGCTCTGCTGAAGTGGCTACAGCGGCTACAGTTTAAGATGGGACAAATAGAGCTGCAATCTTCAACCGCTACCCAGTTCTATTCAATCTAGGTGATGCCAGTGATTATGTTATTAACCCGTGTTATCTCTGTCTAGCGAGAATCTATAAGCAGCACAATTGCTTGTTTTATTTGAATATTTAATCACAAGCAAAAGAAATCCCATGTTACATATATCGAGGGAAATTAAATATTTGGTGAAGTAAATGTAGTTGGTGGTCATCAGCCATGATCGGTGTAATAGAATGTATTTAGTATGGATTGTTATTAATACATGAAGTAGTCTAAGGAATCGTCGATGCAAGAGAATTAACTGAATTTGGATTGTATCCAAACAAATTTATAGCTGGAATAAATGTCCAAAAACGTACTAGCAAAAACCTCTTGAACTCTTGAACAAATTGGGGCAATACAACAAAACGGAGTTTTCTTTTTTATTTATTGGGTGATCATACAATTGGGAGCTCATACAAACGAGGTTATACGTTGAGTATGCAATAAACCTAAAAGTTCGGTAAAAGAGACGGAATGTCTCCTTTTTACCAGTAAGTCATCCTTATCAGTTTATCGCATATAACTTCCTTAACTCAATTTGTTCGGGTATTTTGAGAGCACAACTTCACCAAATGATTCCCAATATAAATCAACGAAATTGTCACACCCCATTAGTTTGTTTTACCAGCATCCTCCTTCAGTGTAACGGTGCGATTGAACACTAGCTGACCAGTCGCACTTTCCGGGTCGACCGAGAAGAAACCAACTCTTTCGAACTGGAATTTGTCGTACACCTTGCAGCCAACAACATGCTCATCGATGTAAGCACAAACCGATCGCATCGTGTCCGTGGCACAGTCACTTAGGAATCCCCCTGGAACTTCATTGCTATCTTCCGGATTTTTATGTACAAACAGTTTTTCGTACAGTCGGACCTCAGCAAGAACCGGTTTCGCGACCCAGTGGATATACGCTTTCGGTTTTTCGGTGCTCGTGCACGGCTCGGTGCGGCACACCAATTCCGTCGGTAATCCAGCAGGCTTTCCAACCGAACGTACTATACTTTCGACTCGCAGCATGAATCCAGTGTACTTAAGACCAACCGTTTGTCCTGGAGTGAGCCGACGGAACGATTTGTCGGCGTTTTCCATGAAATCCGACCGCTCGATGTAGACCACGCGATCGAACCATACCTCGTGTGTTCCTTTCTCGGGGGCATTTGGGAAGTCTGCCACTGGCAGCTTCACGGGTCCGTCGTGCGGATAATTGGTGATGGTGATTTTGATCGGTTCTAACACTGCCATGGTACGCGGGGCCGTCACATTCAGCACATCCCGTACGGAGGCTTCCAAAGCAGCCGGATCTATTGAGGTTTGGGCCCCAGTTAGCCCCATTTGGGCGCAAAAGTTGTTGACGGCCTCTGCTGGGTAGCCTTTACGACGCAGTGCGGATAATGTGAACAGTCGTGGATCATCCCAATCGTTGACGATGTCTAAAGAGTAGTAGACAAAAATGATAAATTGAGTTGTTGAACTATCCCACTATCTTCTCACTTACTTTCGGTAATGAGTTTGTTGATTTTTCTTTTTGAAACAACGGTGTAGTTCACATTCAGACGTGCATATTCCCATTGAACAGGGCAGTAGATATCAAGTGCGTTACAGAGCCAGTAATAAGATGAACGTCGTGATTGAAATTCCTTCGTGCACAAGGAATGGGTGATGTCCTCTAAGCTGTCGCACAAGCAGTGCGTGTAATCGTACGTTGGATAGATACACCATTGCGTCCCGGTGCGATGGTGCGGTATGAATTTAATTCGGTAAGCCACTGGATCCATTTTTCCTTCCTCGAGTGTAATTTTCATGCGAAGCGTAGCCGCACCTTCATCGATTTTCCCATTCTTCATATCCTCGAACAGCTGTAGGCTTTCTGCGACAGGGCGATCACGCCATCTCGAAGGCTCAGTCGTGAATCCCTTCATCTGTTCTGCTGTCTGGTGGCAAACATACGCCATATCCTTCTTGATCAGCTTAACAGCGAACTCGTACAGTTGCTGGAAGTAGTCGGACGAGTAGGTCACTTTGAACGGCTTGTACCCCAGCCAGTTCACGATGTCACGAATGCCCAAAACGAACTTCTCTTCCTCTTTCTCCGGATTGGTATCGTCGTAACGTAGGAAGCATACTCCATCATTCGCTGCTGCGTACGCAAAGTTTATATTGATTGCTTTCGCATGGCCGATATGCAGGATGCCATTCGGTTCCGGTGGGAAACGTGTACGCACTTTACCACCTGTGCGCTGCAGATGTTCCTTCAGCAGACGTTCTGTTTCCGAGGTTACCACGTAGCCATCCGTTTTGAAGTTTTCTCCAGGGCGATGGAAGTCTACATTTCGCATCAGATCAACCATCGTTCGAGGACCTTCCTGTATGGAGTTTACCGTGGCTTTAGGCGTAGCTTCAGATGGAGGTGCAGTGGAAGCCGGCTTTTCTCGACGTTTTTTGCCAGCCTGCTCATCGTCAGCCTCCGTTTTAGGGCCTAGCAAGTCGAAAATTTGCACATCCACTTCACTTTTGAGGGCCTTTCCGTCCACCCAAGGAAGTGCAGCACGGAGTTCCGTAAGTAGCTTGCCTACATTGAAGCGATAGCGATTCTGGACGATGTCGTCCCGGTACTTGCTAATCGTTATTTCGACCGCCTTTTCAATTTCCTCAGGTGTCACCGTGATACCCACACCGCATGCCGCATCAAACGCAGCCTCATCGAACGTTGGTTTCGTGGCATTTGCTAGCACATACTCCAGTGCGGTGTCGACCCGTAGGCTAGTATCAAGACTTTTGTCTACGATTTTACGAACCAACAACTCCAAAAATTGTGCACTTTGGGGTTTTATTTTGGAGCACGCTTGGAAAAGCAGTGCTTTTTGCGGCGCACTCAATTCCACATCACCTGGTGTGAAGGAAAACGCCCGTGTAATCGTTGCAGTAAGTGCAGCGTTTTTCAGAGTTTCCTTTATTTTCTGCTCACTTAGTCCGAGAGCTTTCAGGTGCTCCATTTTTACAGTGCTACGTTAGCAAGACGTCACGACACAAGAACGAAATACCGGCAACAGATGATGAAACACGAAGTGAAATGGTATTCCAAAAATATGTTTGCGGACGGGTTTGTAGACTCGTTTATAGTATCCGCTCGATTGTTCCAATTTTGTCTTTTTACAATTGGGCGTTCATATCGGGACGGTTGCTAACACAGTGTAGCTTACGTTTCATCATTCACTGCCATATGCACAGATGGTCTTCGTCTTATTTGTTTGTCATCCCATTTGTTTCTACATGAAAATGATAAAAATGTTTTTTTAAGAAAATATTGTAGCGATGTGAATCCAGAAGGAGTTCCAGTTCCTTTGAATTAACACAAGGTTTCTACAAACAAAAGATCCACAACAATCCTATCTATCTGTCAAATTGCACGACGTTCGTTCGAGGAAAGAAAACACAGGAGAACCAAAATAGTGCAAAACCGGTGTTATAAAACCCGTGTAACTTTGGATTGTTGCTTCCGTACTTCTCAATATGTTTTCGACACTTTTTCGAGGAATAGGTGTTCGATATAGACTTGCTGAACATACAACCGTACTCGCGGTAAGTTTCGTACATAACAAATTGATCCAACATGCATGCCGGCGAAACCTCCCGAAGGATCGCAAATGATTATATCTTATCAAACCATTTTCTCTAGGCTCGTTTCCTTTGCACACCCGCCTACAAGGCTGAAGATGGAAGCGTTGTGCAAAAAGCTAAAATTAGCAAGGCAATGAAGGCGTATCTGGAAAGGGCGAGAGAATACGAAAGTAGTATGGAACAGGCCCGGTCAGAATACCAACTAGGCAAACGGCATTTAGCTAACATGATGGGGGCAGACGTGGAAACATTCACCCAGCAGGACATCGATCAAGCAATACAGTATTTGTTTCCGTCTGGCCTCTATGATCCGGCAGCACGTCCATCGATGAAACCACCGGAAGAGTTCATGCCAAAAAAGAAAGGAGCCGAGTTTGACGAAACAGGACGCCCGTTCCATAGCTTGTTTTACACGGGTCGTCCAAATTTCTTCCAGCTGCTTTACGTAAGTGTTACATTTGTTGATGTCTACTAAATAAATTAATAAAAGACTAATCCACTTTTTATTTTAGGATATTGTGGAAAACATAAGCAAACTCAATGCGCTTGAAGATGGTACAAGGATCAAAGGAAAATCTCTGGATTCAGTGGGGAATAAGCTGTAAGAAATACAATTAAGTACAAGTCCTTCGGGTGACATATTCTATGATATTATGTATTTGATACGTTTTATCCCATAGCGATGTTACCGGTTCCGAGTGGCTGCCCAAAGAATTGCTGGAAAAAAAGATAGTGGAAACAATAACTGACATCGAATATGATAACTTTGTCAATGCCATGAATCGTCTCGTGGACCATCCGCTTTCGGAACGATCGAAGGAGTTTATCAAGGAGTACCGAAAACCGTTGATATCAAAGATGGAAAATGATACAATTCCTGCACCACAGCATGATGCTGATGGTCGCCAATATGTTACAATCTATGGTAAGGAATATGTTACAAACTAAGGTTTTTCTAACAAGTACTTAGCGGAACAAATCTAGCTTATACTTATTGCAAACCCTATGCACAATTCTCATTGTATAGAGTGTTTACGGAAAACGGCTCGTGGCGATGTAACGATGAAGTTCCCTGGTACCGGCAGTGTTTTAGTGAATGGCAAAGACTTGCGTACCGTAGGAAAAACGCAGCAACGCGAGCAGGTAAGTCAGTTTCAAATACTTCCTTTAAACACTGTTTTCATTTGCTCGACTGCTAGTCGGATGAAATCTAACCCTCTTATTGGCGTAACGTTTTTCTTGTCTCGGTTCCGGTTTCGGATGGGGTTACTAAATGGGATTTGCGGCATCATTTGTAATCGTAAATTTGAAACTATTTTTGAAACTTTATGTATTTTTTTTATTATTTCTATTTTCACGGTACGGCCCGTATTGTACATATTAAACTATATACTATATCCTAGAGAACTGATATCTCCTTATCCTATTTGGGTCACGTCGAGGCAATCAGGGCGCTCGTTGTGGGAAATCAAGCTGTCCGGAACCGTCCTGGACAGGGATCTTCTGCTTCCAACTCTTGCTTGTTGGTGTGGTTTGAGTCTATTTTGGTCGGGCCAGCTAGGTGCTTTAACGAGGACGCATTAGGAGGTTCATTGGAGTGGGAGAGGATACGTATAGATGGAGGGAGCAGAATGGGGAAAGGAGAGCGTGAACTGAGCAGAGAGGGGGATGGAGAGAAAGGAAGAGGGGGGGGGGGGGGAGATTAAAGTGCGAGTCCGTTGTTCCGTGCAAAACGGAAAATTGCTTTGAGGTACTGCATATCGTTCTCCGCTAGAATGTCTCGGATCGGGACGGCCGGTTTGCCGGTGTTTGCCCAACCCCTCTACTGCGTCGATCAAAGTAGGTCGCGCGGCTCCGTAATCCACACAGGACCACAGAAGGTGATCCACGTCGTGGAATCCAGAGCCACAGCCACACAACTTCGTCTGAGCCAGATCTATCCGATGTAGGTGCGCCCCTAACGCAAAGTGGTTCGAGCGCGACCTGCACATTATTCGGATGAACGCACGGTTCACCGTCAGTCCATTAAACCAGGGTCGTAGTGATACTTGAGGAGTGATCGAGAGGAGGAAACGGCCAAATTCATCCGACTCCCACAACTTCTGCCAGCAACTTTATGTATTTGTATACACAAAAAGTAGCCGATTATGAATATGAAAGTTTTTCCAAAAATGTCGAATTTAAACCGGTCAAAAAAACAGCTAAAAGCATTCGGGCAAGATTCCAATGTATTCTTGTAGTTAAAAAAATACATTTCATTGATTTACGTTGAACAATGATCGATGTGCTAAAAAACGATTGTTTTAAGACAAAACAAAATTAGCATGCATTACACACTTCAATGCATTGTCGCGTTACCCAAACCGATTGAACATGGCCAGTAAGAAGTAACACATTCAGTCCTAGTTTAGTTGGAAACTATTTGGTGTGTAGCCGAATCATGCTTGCCCGATTAAGGGCTTACTAAACTTTTTTTTCTCTTGCATAAGTGGAGTTCTCTCGTGCATTGGAGGGCCCGGGCTCGGTTTTAATTCGAAATCATACCGTCAACGTGATGAGGCTCAGGCAATGGGTTGATTTTCTAACCAGCATAACCGCTAATTAATATATATAATATAAAAAAAATAATATGAATTAAAACTATTTCTTTAAATTAATGCATCATATGCATAGTGTTTGCAAGATGTTTATTAGAAATCACATTAGTATATTATGAACATCGTTAGAGCAAAGTAATTGATCTTATGGTTGATGGGGTTTGGATAGACGGTATTGTCAATCAATAAAATAATTAATAAGGACTAAATTGAATGACCTACGTTAAACATACTGCAGCAGGTAACGTCGCAATGCATAACACCCTAGCCTGTAAAACTCTGTACGAAAATCGTATAATGATTACATGTTGGCTAAATACTTAGAGAGGGAGGGTTTCGTATAAACGGTCTGCAGAGTTCTGTAATGCATTCGCTATTATTATGTATCATTTAAAATCACATCTATGTTGTTTTTATTCGTCCATGGTCGCAAAACAGCAGAATGCATACGATAATTAATGCAATTTTTATAGCACCGTACATGAAACGACAAACAAATGCTCCAGATGCTGGACGGCGTTAGATTGGGATTATCAACATGTTTAGCTTGGCTGTATGTTAAGTTTAGGATTCTTGGTCAAAAGTTGCAGCACCTGGCGCAGCATATGCTGGGTCTGCTCAAGCGAGGCACGCAGTTCCGCGATTTCGGTCGCAACATTGCCAATGTTTTCGGTGTGCTCATCAAGTTTGTTGGTAATACCGTACAGTGTCGGTGTTTCGTACACGTAGCCGAACTTTGCGGAATGTTCGCTATTGGTCGAGTTGACTCCAATGGGTCCGTTGTGGTAGCGGTCACGCCGGTCGGATGGTGCGGTGTTGCTACTATCGGAGCGATCGTATACCGTCGATTTGATCCCGTTTGTTGCTGTCGGTAGGAGCGGATCGTATGTCATGTTACGACGAAGAGTAGAAAAGCTTTTCCTCACATAGTGCTTCTTCTGTTTGGCGACCTCGTATGCGGCCATCATAATGTCTCGCGGTAGTCTCGTTTCGCCAGGATTCAGTGGTTTGACACTAAGCACCACGCGGTACGCTTGCGGGGAAACAAGTGCCGTGTAGTAGAGCAGATTGCGCAACCAGTTTGGTAGCCAGCCGTTAAATAAGGCTGATTCGATATAGGAAATGAGCTTCGTTTGACGGACCAGCTTCGATAAACCGGCGGTCTTTTTCAACCCCTGTATATCGTGAACAGCGATACCGATAAGTAGGTTCATCAGAATGACCGTAACGAAGAGTAGGAAAAGCACAAAAGTTATCTGGGCGCTAATCTCGAGCAGAAAAGGTGGATCCTTTCCATCTGGATCGTTGATCAGCAGCTCCAGGTCCTGCTCTCCCGTCATCATGACAAGCACCGTAATGAAGCCCATGAACGGATTGGCGAACGAGGAGGACGACGGAAAGATCACGCAGAAACTAATCGTAAATCCAATCAGCATGCAGGAGTACGCCATGAAAAGTTTGGCAAACTCGACCTGTACCTTCGTGTACATAGCGACGTACGCTCCAAACACCGGCAGCTGTCCAATCATGAGCATCAGGTTCGTCCAGCCTAGTAGCACTGCGAACGCTCCGACGTGATTCTGCCAGGTGTAGGTTCGCTTGGTGTAAATGTACGAAATAACGAACACGCTCAGTATGATAAACCACTCAATGGCGTTTTCGGTCTGCGTAACATAATGTCTGAGTGAGGTGTACCCGGTAATGCCATAGATTTTGCGACAGATCTCAATGGCTGTGATCGCAACCAGTACCATCCACTGCATTTCGATCACAAAGGGATTGTTGCGCAACAGCTCCCCAAAGATGGACTGCTTTTGGCATAGCTCTTGCTCTTGCGTTGTCTCTTTCATGTCCTTGCTGCCGTTGTAGCAGTTGTGTGCCAGTGCCGTCAGCACGTACAGGGTCAGAAACAGCACAAAGGTGAAGCAAAATAGCAGCCGGGCGATGTAGTATTTGCGTATTTTGTTCCACTTGATGTAGAGAAAGGCCGAACAGAGCGGATGCTGTAAGAACTCTTTCTGCCCGTCGTCAACGAACGTGTTCAGGTAACTTATTTCCCGTGGGTGACAATGCTGCAGGATGCTGCGAAAATCCAGCTCAAGCTCTACCTCCCTGCTCGATGAGTCCTGTGAGTGCGTTAGGGTAATGGCCGCATCTAGCTTGCACTGTATGACCCCGAGCGAGGCAGGTGTTTTACGGCTGATAATGTTGAGTGCACTGGTACCCTTGCGCGACTTCATTGTTACGTCTGCGCCGTGGAAAAGCAACGTCTCGACACACGGTCCGAGGGCATCGAGGGCCGCCAGGTGCAGTGCGGTGAAGCCGTAAACGTCGCGCTGATTCACATTCGCCCCCCAAGCGACCAATGTTTCGATCATCTCGACGGCGGCATCCGATTTGCTTACGGCTGCATGCAATGGAGTCCGTTGATCGAAATCGGCCACATTCGGATCACAGCCACCGAGTTTTAACAAGGCCTCAACACACTCTGCACTTCCACTCCTTGCAGCTAAATGCAGTGGCGTGAAACCTCGATGGTTACGGGCACGTACATCGGCCCCCTTGGCAAGCAAGAGAGTGACACACTCCAGATTGCCCTCATCGGCGGCCAAGTGAAGGGCGGTCATCTGCTTATCCCCCTGCTGGATGCGCACATTCGGGTCGGCCACGGGACTCTCCAGGAGTGCCGCAAGACACTGCGTATGGCCCAAGTCGGCGGCCAGATGTATTGGGTTGGTGCCATTGCGTTCCAATGCATTAACGTCCGCCCCGTGTGCGATGAAGAACCGCAAACATTCGATCGCGTTCGATCGGACCGCACAGTGGAGCAATGACTCCTCGCAATGGTGCTTGTTGGTTGCCATATCGATGCGAGCCCCGTTCTTGATCAACAGTTCGGCGGTGGCTAATGAGTTACCGAACGCGGCACAGTGCAGCGGGGTGTACCATTTTGGTTGCAAATTCACATCCTGGCCGTGACTGATGAGAAAATCACAGCACTCGGTGCAGCCACTGAATGCGGCCAAGTGTAACGCTGTCAGACCATTGCTGTCGCAGAAGGTCAACTCCGCGCCGAGTTCGACGCACTGCTCCAGGAGTGGAAACTTACGCAGGAAGGCCGCCCAGAGGAAGCAGATGTTTTTCTCCACCTGGATACCGACGCCCGAGCCCGAGGTTGGGTCGTTCGGGACCTTGCTAGCAGCCGGTGTCGCTGGTACTGGAGGTGCCATACTAAACAGCTGCTCCACGGTGGCACGATCCAGTGTATCATCCGTTTCGAAGCTTTCCAGCAGAGTCACGCGACCTCCGGCGAGACGCATCTGTTCGGTGATGGATATACGGATTATATCATTGCACAGTTGGGCACTTGACTCTGAGTACGTTTCGTCGTAGCTGTCGTACAGATTGGGCGCGCTTTCTGCCGGCGGTGATGGTCCCACCTCCATATACTCGTAACTGTCAATGTGTGATTTACGTCCGCCGATGGGCACCGTTGCCGGCGAAGTTGACTTAGGCACGGTTGCGGCACCATTTGCAACAATCGGTGCCTTGTCTGCTGCACTGTGGCCATTTGCAGTAGTGGTTGTGGTGACGCCATTAAAACTGTTCCGTAACACCGTGTCCTCTCCGCCAAGACCATTCACAATCACCGCTGGGTTGACGAGGGCTGCCTCAGCATCCATATGTTGCCCCCATTTGGTGGAAGATAGATTGAATCTATACGAATATATTAGAGAAAGTTTAAAAGATATACTATTAGTGCTGAATAGAAACTCGATTTGAATTGTTAACAGTGGGTTTAATTTCATTTTCTATAAAAGGTAATGTAACCGGAAAGTATGTTTAAAGTTTTTTTTCTTCAGAAATTTAAACCTAGAAATATGAGTTGCCCATACAAGCAAGAAGAATATTTTGTGCAGGATAATCGACTATCGGCGATGGATTTTTAAATTTCATCCATGCAGACATGTTGTCTGTTTAGAGATTGAATGAAAAAATATTTCAAAATAGTAGGAATTTTGACATTTGCAAAAACAAAATTTTATTTCATTTGTAACTTCCAAGTTTGCCTTCACGAGAGACGAATATCGTGTTGCGAAGGTAACATGACCACACAGTTGGCAATTCAATACGAATAACTAATTAGGCAAACCGATCGGTGCCCCTTCATGTTTCCTGGTAAAGCTACCATAGAAGAATAAAAAACATCTTCTTGACCATGAGTTGCCATCTTGTTTGGACCATAATAGTAGGGTGTAATAAAATGGGAAGAAAACGTGTGCGTTAGCAATTTGAAAAGACATCCTAGTGTAGTAAGTTAACGAGGTTGTAATTATGAGTAAAATTTAAATCGTTTTAGCTAGGTTTTTTTTCGCCTAACTCTTAAAGTAAGATCGCAATCCGCAACGACTGCAAGACCAGGATTAATGTTCAAGTAAGAAAAATTAGCAACATTAATCTTTGTTTCAGCGACAAAAGGGGGTCAGCGATAGCGGTAGCGCCGGTTAGAAAATCGGCCCATGAGCGCCGGGGCTCACCACCTCGACGGCGTGGGTTCGAATCCCAACCGAGACCGGACCCTCCCCTGTACGAGAGGACTGACTATCCACGTACAACAGGGAAACAAGTCTCGTAAGCTCTTAACGGGCAGGCATGACCAAGAGGTCGTTACGCCAAGAAGAAGAAGAAGAAGAAGAAGAAGAAGAATCTTTGTTTCTGAACTCACTTCACCTTCATTATCGTTTTCATCTAATCTATTCTGTGAAAGATTCCGGCTCCGGAAACCCTTGTTATAGCGCCAGATCATTTGATTTGGAACATTAATCAAAAATTGATCGTGAATCTCTCGCCAAACGGATTCCCACCACACGTTACCTGGTTGACAATCGGGGGAACTTGTTGGAGCCATTCTCGATGCAGCTTGTCGTCCGCAAAATCCTCGGTGGTCGAAGTGGTGGTTTCGAGGGCGGTATGGTGTCACCATCTTCTTTGAACCCGTAGTTGTCCATACTGTATTGCGCGCCTGGTGCTCGGAAGCTTCGGCTTTTGTTTTGGTGTTTGGTGGCGTTTGTTTGGTCAGTTAGTTCAATTTACTGATCTATATATTGTTTCTAGCCCTGCTATTATTTGGTCAATTTCGAGTGATGGCTTTTGAATCGTGTTCGCACTAGAATGGCCCCTACGCCCGTATACACCTGTGACTGTGCGGTGCACACTCATGCTGACTGGTGATCCATTCGATTTGTTAGTCGGTTGTGAGAAGCGAAGAGGGTTCGTTTGGTTGGTTCTCACAGGTTAGGTTGATTTCATTAGACTTGTTTTTTTTCAATCACCTATCGTTCCGGCAGAGGAGAAGGCTGTAGTGTCAACGAACATTTATGGTTTTTTTGTTGCTTTATTTTGATGTTGCTGTTATGTGTCCCGTGTCTGCGCGAAATCACCGCCGGGTGATCAGCAGCAGCAGCAGTGGCCAAAAAAAGATGGTCCAATGAAACGCACTGGAATACAGCAGGTAAAAAGAAAGAGGTTCAGATCATTAAGCTGATTCGTGTTTCAAACGGGTTCTTGTGGGCACGCAATGAAATCGCGCTTTTTATCGTCGAAAAATCCCGCGAACTATTTCGCCCCGTCTGATTGGTTTTTATAACTAAAGCTCGAAAAGGACAGTATTTGTAATCACAAGTTTGTTTACTCAATGAAATGAAATTTGACATTCACGCAAAAATAATTTAAACGTGAATTTAATATGAACAATGTTTCTGTTATATTAGCTGCTGTACGGTGACTGACATAAATACTGCTCTGTACAGATTGATCGGCGAGGAAGGTGAATAAACTGCATGTGCTTAGCATTTCAAATTTAATAATTTCTAGATTAGAATCGCGACTCTTAGCAACAGGTGAGCATGGGAGAGACAATAGAAACTGTTACTAACCCACCGAAGCGGAGCACCTCGAGGCTATTGTAAATTCAACATTGTTCGAAGAGTCTAACCGTCCAACGTGAAATGATGGTTCAGTGTGAATTTTTGCTGATCGACAGTCATCGGTCGGGCCAAACCTATGCGGTGTGTAGAATCGAATACATGCACGCCTGCGAAATATGGTGCATGTATTCAAAAACGTGTACCAACATTGTACCCTTGCGCCGTCACGATGGGAATTGCCGTAAAATGCAACGATAAACTGTCTGTATGATGAACATTAACAATGGCAACAATCTATTCCGTTTGAGATGCTTCCAGTGATGCGACCGCCAGCCCAGCACCGGATTTCGAGCTCTGGACCATTGGAACGAGCGCAGGGAGTAGTTTGTGGCAAACAAAAACGATCACGATCAATTTTTCTTATCACAAACACTCATCCACGGTGGTAGAAGCACACTAAGAAAAATATATCCTACTCGCCAAGGTAGTGGACTTGATGACGAAGATTAGCGAAAATCTTGTAAATGCCGTCAAGAACTGCCGTGTTACAACTTGCCGTTGTCTGAATGATGAGATAATTAGAGGTGAAAGTTAGAGGCACTTAGCACGCAATTTCACCGGTGCAAACTTTTTTGTCAATATTTTCTATTGATGATCTCAGTGAGGACTTCTCAATAACACTTTGGTTGAACAACAGGAAGGAATGTCCGTTGGGAGGCACTAGTGCGTGCGTAGCAGACGAACGGCATCGACAGAAAAGAAGGAGAGAAAAAAACAACTATCCTAACTCGTCCGTGTAAGCACACCGAAAACCGGATCGGAGCGACCGAAATTCGAAATGGAATGAAGAAGTTCGAGCCACTACCAGCACTGGAGCAGCCACGCGACGATCGCGAACGGCGGTAACTGTCCGACTGGGCGACCAAATCTGGCTCCGGTGCGCATTGAACTTACGAGCGGTCGGTCGGATGAGAGCTACAGATATTACGGGGACAGCATGAATGTATGTAGTCGCAACCAGGCGTTTGGAACAAAGCACATTTGCGCTCGTGCGAGAGATCAAGCTCCGCGAACTGTAGCTCTCAATCTCTTCATCCGGCCAAAAGTCACATTGGTCTTTTCCAGTGAACTGGACAAGATCTATCATACACGCGAGAGGAAGTCAATCTCAAATGAATAAACAGAGATAAATGGCTGATAAGGCTGAGGAATAAGTAGAAGCAGAGACGAGCTAGTGTTGTGTTAGAAGCGTTTGAACGAGAACCAGTGCGAGCATATTTGGTTATGGTGCTCTATTGAGTTTGGTCACGAATCGTTTACTTTACAAAATAAACAGGTGATTCCTAGCTCCCTGATCGGTAAACGATCGGGTTTGGAGTTTGGATTCAACGGAATGAAACGTTTTGTCCATTGCTATAATTACAAAATAATGAAACAATGTGTCCATTGCTATGGATCCATTCATCGATTGAAACGGACGCAATGTCTGGAATGATGAAAATATTTGAGAAAAACTGAGTGCATATTGCTGTGCCATTTAGAAAACAACATTTGGAAACGAATCGCAACGAAAATGGAATAAAAAGTTAATTTCCGTAGTATTACAAAAAAAAAACTGCAGCATCACTGGATGGATGCCGTGAAAATGATGTTGGATAATTCGCAATGTCCGTTGTAAAGTCCACCAATACACTCGCTCGATCGACAACTACTGTATTGTATCTGCTGCTCGTGGGATTAGGGCAGTGATGTCAAACATCCGGCCCGCAAAAACGTTGGATGCGGCCAGCGACACTTTTGAAACGTTACATGGAAAGTTTTAGACCTTGAGTATTGATTTTCGTTTGAATGGCAAAAATTGGTTGTGAACGTGGTTCCACGAACTGTTAATTTCACACGAGCAGGAGGCTGAACCACCATCAATTTAAATAATTTCTTTAAGTCATACTCACCATTGATCTACATTATGCCGACATATGTCGATGGATACGAGCAAGGCGTTTACACAGATTTTTCGAGACAGGCGAATATGATGAACTACAAGAGCTTTCGCAATTAAATTACAGGTGTGTAACAGTGTATACCCAACGAGAAATTTTGGTGTTCTTCAGGTGTAAAAGAATTCTCTTCAGAACTCCCTCTCTTCTTTTCAGAAATAGGTGTAAACAGAATTCTGAAAAGAAGTGTAAAACAATTCTGTTTACACTTGCGGTACACCTCAAAAAAAGAACTCTTTTGACAACGTGACTGTGCGTTTATAATACCTATTTCTGACTACATGGCAAAACACGTATACCCATTAGCAGTAGTTTGTATGAGCTGGGTTCAGGATATCTTTTCTTTCCAAAATAATTATTTCCATGCAGGAAAATATTTTTACCATATATTTAATAATAATTAATTTATTACTATGGTTTATCGATAATAATTAATTTTCGCAATACAAAATAGCAAGGGAAATTTGTCCATTTCTTATTTTTAGCTGTTCATTAGAACTAGAAGTTCATAAAAACTTTTACGGCTCTGAACAGATTTGCAGGAACACTCGCATATAGTCAATTTTTGAATGTTTAAAAAGCTCACGTTACAATACCATGCTCCAGTACAGCTCTAATTCGACAATTCGGTGTTGGTTTAAGATTTAAGTCAATAGATTGAATCTCATATGCAAACCAGCATCTTTCATTTTTCGATTCAAAATGTCATATCGTCTTATCGAAATGATCATTGTGTTAAGTATAGAAACTTCAGTTCTTGCAGTTCGTTCATCGATGCCAGTTACAGCAATTGTAACTGAACATGCTTCTCGAAAAGTTTGTTCACACCATACCCGTCACAGTCCGCAATGGCTAAAACAAACCAAAGGTATTCGTTTTGGATGGATTGTGTAAATTTGCTCTAAATCAAGCCACACTTAGATTCTGTACTTTTGATACTTGTCTCATCTCCTTTACTAACAAAAATCGCCATATTGCTGCGATGTACGTGCAAACTTGTTTGATCGATTTTACTGAGCTTAAACACTCAACGTTAATACGTGTTTTGAATGCGCACAAACAATATAGATTCATATGATATGAAGCTGGTGTTTTCGAAAGAAAACCACATGGCTTTTTGTGAATTCATTGTACAACATACTAACCAAGTAGGCTTGTAGTAGTCCTCCAGGCTCCATGAACCATTGGAACAGAAAATTTTGCAATAGCAAACATTCTCCTATCCGAAACCCACAAAAGCAAGGGTTCCAATGACTGCTTAGCGCTTCTTGTGACCGAGATTGAGTTGGCTCATTCTCGTAACGAAATGATGACCTCAATTTTCCTGGATGTCCACAGGGGCTTTTGAGGTAATATTTGTAAATATACTGTGTGGAAAGTTAGAAAAACTGAAAACAGAAACTGAGATGCTAATTTTTGTTTTTCATCATAACTTTGCCGGAAATAGTCAAATAAATCTTGTATACCCAAAATTTCATGTCCATATCCTTGTTTCTTCTTTCCAGATTCTTTTTCCCTTATTATTCACCAACATGGTCGGCAAAGTAGATGTCTTGGCTAACGTTAGCGGCGGCGGCCCTTCTTCACAGGCGGGTGCGGTACGATGGGGAATAGCGATGGCATTGCGCAGCTTTGTTGATGCGGAACTGATATCACGAATGCGCATTGGTAAGTGTGATTTACGTTAGTTTTAATAATAACATTTTTAATTTTCACCCAATGCTTGTTTGTCTTCATTGTCCATTGTGCAATGTAGCCGGTTTATTGACTCGTGACTACCGCCGTAGGGAACGAAAGAAGCCTGGACAGGCCGGTGCTCGAAGGAAGTACACTTGGAAGAAACGTTAAAAGGACGCTATCTAATGATGGTGGTTGAGAATTTAACATTTCAGAGTCTTCAAAAACACACAAATTTAGTGAATAAAAGAAATTTGGCGCCGTTATAAGGTAAACAGGTGTCTCATTGTAAACGGTATGTTTTATTCACAGTTGTGTGCTAACAGTTTTAGTCAGTTCCGCTAATAGAGGATTTTAAATATGTAACTAATCCGAATCTTGTACGTGGGAAATATTTGGGATTTGGAATTAAAAGGGATATTAGGGCGGGCGGTTCGCGACAGCCGAGCGGTAGCACCGGTTAGAAAAATCGGCCAATGAGCGCCGGGGCTCACTACCTCGACGGCGTGGGTTCGAATACCAACCGGGACCGGACCCTTCCCTGTACGAGAGGACTGACTATCCACGTATACATAGGGTAAAAAAGTCTCGTAAGCCCTTAACGGGCAGGCATTACCAACAAGGTCGTTACGCCAAGAAGAAGAAGATTAGAGCGGGGTGGGTTTTGTAACAGATTAACAACAACACACACATTTGATGGTGCTTCATTTTTATTTTTCAAAAAGTACATAAGTAAGCCTTATTGCTTTTGCTTAGTTGTACAACAAATGCAAAAAGTATGTGTACCGTCGTTAATATCAAGATCCCTGTTACGTATAAATATTGAACAAATCAGCAACAACATAACTACGCGCATTTGAAATGTTCTGTCGATTTAAAGATTGTTATCTCGACATCCTGGCACTTTTCAGAACCTAGGCTGAAATTTACTCAGATTCGGCATCAAAGTGCGCGTCCGAAGGTTTTGGTAGGTTTGCCCTTTAGTTGCGTCCTTCAATGAGTCCTGCTTGATGAGCTTCCCGGCCGGACGCACATGTTTAATGGTGGAACCATGATGTTGGTGATCGGTTGATTCAATGACGTCAATAATCTTACCATTGTTGCGATACTTATAGTACCAGAACTCAAACAGGAGCGTTATGCAGGCCATCCCAATACCAACGAAAATAACGATGAACACGCCACCGATGTTCTGAATAGAAATACCGTCCGATTGATCGTCCGGCTTTTCACACTTGTTCTGAACGTCATCGTTTTTCCACCATTGCTCCTTTAACTTTTCCAATTCCCGTCGGTTGAGAAGCATCAGGATGCTGGAAGGGAATTCAGTAACATTAATAGTTGTCTATCGACACAGCCAGTCCTAGTGACGATGTTCCCTCCTTACGCATTATTGAACTGATCTTTCAGTGGCGATCCCTGCTGGACAGCGATTGCGTAAGGTTTGCGGGAAAACTCCTCCCCTACCATTTGAAGATCGCAGTTGGTCAGCACTTGGTAGCGAATATCGGTCGCATCACCCAGAAACGCAAATCCAGACGCGGACGTTGAGTTGCGAATACGCTGCACTGCTTCCTCGAGACTGTTCGGGAGACCGGCCTCGAGCATAGCTTGCCACATCTTGGTGTATTTGTCACTCACCGGGTAGTCCCAGACGGCAAGCTTCGATCGTTCAACGGCCGTTAGCGAATCATTCAAAGACATCTCTTTCCAGATCCTTGCATTGAACCATAGCGTGAAGCAAGAGTTAACCCTCAGCCTGTAATAACACCGATGGCAATACTTACTCGTAAAATTTCCTCTCAATGTCTGCCATACGCTGGAAGTATGTCATCGCCGAAGATCCGTTTAGTGGAGCGTATAGGATTTTATACTGTTTCGAGAGATCGTCCAATGATTCGACGGGAGTATCCAAACGCGACACAGTAAGAAACGCCGCCAAATTGGCCGTATATGAAGCAATTATAATAAACCTGTGTGACCGAATGGAACAGCAATGCGATGAGAGTGTTAATTACATATTCAAATGAATGCCATTTGGGGCATTTAATTAGCCTTTCTTTATCTGTTTTGGTGTCTTTTCCAAAACCAAAATATCGATATATTGGACGAACCTTCTTTTATAATCTTCAAGCGGTTTCCCGAATACAGAAAATGTAAGAAGCTTTCCTTGTGTGGTGATATTATTTGACCTCAAAGCCACAATGTTGTAAATAGGAGGATTAGCAAATCGCAAAATATGTCATATCAAGGTCCATGTATCAATAAGTATAGGATGAAAAGTACAGTGCCAATCCTTGGATTCCTTGTCAAGTTTTAGATGCACTTACCCGAACAACCACCATGTGGCTGCCACTAGGCGACCGGAGAGATTTTTCGGTGCTTCCCCACCACCCTGGGGTGTCAGCGAGGTCATGCAGAACCAGAGACACTCTTTGATGTTGAATTCGCGTTTTTCATCGTCGTTCTTGTACTTTTCCCGGTTGTTCTGGTAGCTGTACGGACTGTAGCGATCGAAGATCCACATCAGAAAGCTTGTGAAGAAGTAGGCCGCCAGAATGCAGAGCCACACGTTCGTCTCGAGGACGGTCAAAAACTTGAACAGCGAACTGGGTGTGCTCGGCAGCTGCATCATGATGCTGATGCCCACGAGATCGTAGTACGGAACGGTAAAGTCAATCACCGTCTCCCGCTCGGCCATCACCGACATCGAGCCAAGTCCTATGTCCGCCTGTTTGTCGATCAGCTTGCGCACGATCCCATTCCATTCGCCATTCTCGTTCATGTTGCCAAACTTTCCGTCCTCGACTTCGCGGATCTCGTAGTCAAACTCGACAATCTCGGCAATCTTGTTCAGCAAATCAATGCAGTACCCCTTGAAGCCCTTGGGAGCCGTCGGATCGCGCATAATGAACGGTGCTTGCTGTGTTCAAAGTGTCCGATTCGATTAGAATCGGCTGGCTGAGAATAGCTTTTCCGGCGCTGAATACTTACCACGACCGTATACACTCGGTACACCACGTCGGCCGTTAGGTTCTTTATTTCCGCCTCGTTTGCCACATTGATCGGTGCGGCAAGGCTCGCCTCCCACGTGCCCAAATTGCGTGTGTTCACCGATGCTCCGGCCCGGATCGTCACCGCGTTGATATCCATGTCGAACTTCATGTAGGTGTTGCCATTGAAGGGAATTTTACCTCCCTTGGGAATCTCGAAGGGTCCGAAGGTGGTCGGCTCCGTCACTTCCACGAACGCCGTCTTCAGATCGATGGTATGGTTCGGTGTGTTGGTACCATCGTAGTCTTCACACGTGATGTACTTCATGTTGGACGGCCAGGATCCGGATTGAAGGATGTTCCTGATGAATATATCAAGCCAGTTGTTAGTGAAAACAAAAACTACACAAACCGGACTATGTTATTGCTGGATATTACTTGATCGCTATTAGCGCGCGAAGTGTCAGGTCGAAGTAGAAGAAACCAGTAATTTGTGGCTCTTGTTTCAGATTGTAGGTGGTCCGGATGCTGCCCAAACGATCCTTACTGGAACTGTCCGACATCGGGCGCAAAAACATGATGGTCGCGTTTTCCACGTTGCACGTGAGGTCCTTCTGTTCTTGGGTGATGACGTGCCAAGCAAAGTTACGCTCAAAGTATTCATTCTTCGCCGATTCTATTTATGTAATAAGGTGCCTTAATGAAATTTTAACCCTAGTTATGAAAAACAAGCTCGACCGAAACATACCCAACACCTGTTTGATGGACGCCAGTGACCCAAGGACAAAAAAGTTGTTAATGTCCAAGTTCCGTAGCTTCTCTATCTGACCGGCACGGTCGCGATCATCTGCTATGCCGGTGATGACGTGCCGGGTCGGAATATTCTGTAGGAGTGCCTTGTACTTGTGGTCCATCACGAAGGTATTGTCGTACAAGATGGCGGCGTTTGTAATGTTCATATAAATGATGATGGATCGAATAACTTGTGGGATCATATCTGCCGGTGGCATAACCTACGAAACATTTTGAGCATTTGATTCATTACCAATTATTCTTGTTTGTTAGTGTTAGCACTAGGATCCAAGCGCGGGCATTTTGACCGCTACGCAATTTTAGATTTTGATATCTCCTAAACAGAAAATTGATAAAAAAAATATTTTTCTTAAAATCCAAAGCTACGGCTTCAAAAAAATCAGATTTTCAGTGTGATCAGTTTTGGGCACCAAACTGACCAGGCCCCAATGTGTTTAGCGGTACTTTTGACCGCTCTGGCCTTTTTAGATCTTGGTTTTGGCGTAAACGGCCTTTTTAGATCTTGGTTTTGGCGTTTATGGTTTTTTTATTGCACTACTCCATCATTCCGTTGGGTCGGTGTTAAGTAAAAAAATCAAATAGAAACAAATTTAAACTTTTATGTTTTCAAAATGTGAAATCTAAATTCAGAAAAAAATATGCGATAAAGGTAAATACATAAAGCCACCTTTAAAAAATAATTTCACATTTTTACGATTACACAAATTGACTAGACTTTTACTAGCTGTACACAAAAATGCAACTTAAAAAATCCTCCGATCATCACGCGATGAAAGATTTTGAAGACGACCAGGAGACTTCTGAGGCCCATATTAACTGGAATCTTTTACATAATCGTTGATGACGAACCGAAACACATTGACCTTGGACATTGAGTAGTTCGTAATAACTTTGGGACATCCAATCCACAATTACACCTCCCGCCCTTAGTGCCCAATGAGGTTGGCGTCCGGTGACTGGAAAGATGTTTCAAGATGCTTAGAGAGATTATACATCACCTACTAGCGTACTATGTACAAACTAAGATTTGAACCGTTGTGCTGCTGGAACCATGGGTCACCAAGTTAAATTTCTTCGCGATAGATTGTTTGCTTCATTTCAGAGTGTTCAAACAACCCATTTTGGTCATGATGTTTTCACTAAGCTGTATACTTAAGGATCCACCAGTTACCATTGAACCCCATGGCACAACGTTGTCTTAAGCGTGCTTAATTGTAGGGGTTTGTAGAAAGCCATAATCAATATGAACGATTTATACTAAAGCAATTTCTTCGGTAAATGTTTTCTCGAGTTATAATAGGAAACTCAACTCTCCTTCGGAAGTACGCTTAATATTGCGACTAATTGTATATCGTAAATGTTCATACAGTCAATAAGATTCGCCAAACTTTGGTGCGCTATATGCCATTAATAAAGGGCGATCCACCCTGTAAAATCCGTCATAAATGTCCCGATTCACGCTGCACGAATCAGACCAAATAAATGAGGGTTGGCTAAACCACCAGTAAAACCGAGATCCGTTAGGAAATTATTCCGCAAAAACGTTTATCAATATAGGAAGGTATTCTTTGCAAAGCTTAAATTGGACAGGTAATTCAAGATTTATTATGTAAGTAGAGTGTATAATAATCACGCAGCTGTTTCCATCCATGTTGGGACAATTCAAATTAGTCCCTTTTTAATCGCATATTACTCAAACAGGGACATGGAAAAAATCGAAAGTAATACTATGTACGAACCTGCAGTAAATAGCCGCGTTTTGCTGGGCTTAAATCTCGCCATTGGCGTAAATCACCCTCCTGTCCGAAAGATGCCGATACGGTAGGAATGCCGAGCGCCAGACTGAATGACTTGACCGTTTCGGACGATACGCCGGTCAAGGTGGTATCGAGCAGTAAATGCGGTGGCCGATTATTGGTTAGTGACTCGCCATACTTTGCGCACACTTGCGAGCGAAAAGAACACAATTCACAAAACAATAATTTTGTTCAGTTTCTTTAAATAACCTAAAGTTTGTTGCACTCAGTGATTATGCTTACACGCTTGCAGTAGATCCTTGGAGTCGGTGCGATTGCCTTCCACGTACATCATGTCGACCGAAAGGCCAAGTTGAGGATTTTTTTTCACATAATTCAAAGCCACCTCAACGGCAACGTTGGCCAAATTGTTGTCGACTTCATTCACGAACACTGCGGAAAACGAATAGAAAAAAAATGTAGTATGCAGAGCAAGCGATCAATAAAATGCATAATTGATAGGACAATATTCTTCTCTCATTTCCTTTTCTGTTAACGAATACGAGCACAACACGTGGTTCTTACGAATATTTATATTTTGTGTTGTTTGTCCCTTTATTGGCACAATTATGATGGAAAGGATCTGTGATAATATTATAAGAAGTTGCTTTGCCACGATGGTAGTCATGATGGTTCAGTGGAACCCTACTATCGATGAGCACGACAACGGGAATCCCGGATATGACCACTTGCAACGAACGTGTACCGATCAATGAACGACAGATGGAGCTGCCGAGCAACAGGGACATTGATGGCCTATTTTTTCCTCCACCATGGTCTATGTCTGTTGTCTTTCAAGGGTTGTCAAGGAGATTTTTACTTACCAACGATTCGTATGCTGCGAGGACATGCGTTGTCATACCCATCACTGATAATTTTGTCCATCGGCCCTACACTACTTAGCTGAACAAATGTACAATGAATAATGTCTCTCTCTAGAATTCTCCTGTTACATCACCGTGAAAGCATTTGCCACTGGTAAACTGAATGAATAGTCCATTAACAAGATATTCAAGCATTTTTATTCCTTTAGATTGTGAACAAAAATGCTCCTGCTATACTTCTATCCAATCAAATATATATTTGTTCCTTAAATAATTCCCAAATGGATATGGCATGAGCGAGATGTGAATTTTATTTGGAAATCATAAATCGTAGATATGTATGGTTATTTTTACTAAAGACTGTTTATTTGTTTATAATAAATTATAAAAATAAATTTACATAACGAACCGAGTTGTTACTTTCGCCAATATTGGGCCAGCTTGTGTATCTGCTCTACCAGCGCAGGCATGACGGCCGTTATGGAAACATCCAACAGATTCTGCAAGTGCTGGACTGCCTCCTCATCGGAAAGATCGAGTCGCAAATTGTCCTCCACCTTCTTCACCGACTTGTCAGGCTCCAGTGCAATATCCGGCACCGAAGCGTCCACCATTAGGCCGAACAGATTCAGCATAACGTTCGCGTGGCGGCGCAGATGCAGGAATGCTGTGTAGCATAGCTTGCGGAAGGTGTGATAGAATTCAGATGTTAGCCCACCCATCGCTTCCACCATCTCTTTGCTGAGCTTCATGGGTGGAGGCATTGGTTTGGGATCGCGTCCCAAAATATAACCAAAATCTATGTGGAACAGCTTTCCTGATGACGTAAGCAGCAGATTGTCCAAATGCCGGTCGCCAATGCCTGCAAACGCATTGTTGTTAGAAAAAAAATGTTAGCAGGGAATTTAAGGCAAAATTGATTCAACACTATCCGAACTTACCGAGAAGATACGTTATCACGCAGTACCCAGCACAGCTTTTGATGTACGTGTCCATTATGTCTGGCATGATGCCGAACGGACCCGTTTCGCAAGGATTAAACTTGCGGAAGTAATTATGAATGCTGCCTTCGGTATTGAGCACTTCAGCCACGGTTACGGAATCGATATACTGCATAAAACCGTGTTTAGAGCTCGTGGCCAACACGCGATACGGAGTGAGCCTGAGGTCAAGATTTTCCTTCTGTAAAAGTTTGTCCATCAGAGTTATCATCTGCAATATCAATTGATCTTGTCGTAGATCATCCCCATGTTTAAATATTGCCACGTAATCGGTTCCAGTTGTGGTCCGGAAGGTTAACCTACACAAAAAATACATAAGTGGGGTGAGTACAACTATACATTCAAGATTGTGATGCTTTCGTTCGGAAAATTTGTGATCAATCTATTAACGGAAAACAGTTAACATTAACGTTGTTTTGAAAAAAAATCTAAGTTTGAGAAAACAGTGACTTTGGTATGATTCCGCACTATTCATGACATCCTACGACAGAGCCATAATATTTACGCACATGAAAAAAAACCCTGCTAACCAAGGATAATTTATACATAAAAAACACAAAAAAGTATATTGAATAAGATTCTGGGCTCTGTACTACATTGAAATTTGAAATCCATACCAAGGCGTCATGAGATGTAGAAAATATTTGTTTTAGTAAGAAGCTTATCACCACCATAGTAAGAAGGCTCACTTAGATTGTATAGCATAGGAATAGCATAACTCGATGGCATGTGCTATTATTAACTTACTTCGATGGCATCAATGCGCTTTTGAATAACGACACTTTTTCTGGAACGATGCCTACGATCTGCACATCCGGATCGAGCGGAAAAACGATCGGACCAAAGTGATTGAAGTTGAACTTGGCCGAGTTCGACGTGCTCGATTCAGCCAAAAATTGTTGAAACTTCTCCGTCTTTCGCTTGCGGTTGCCAGACTCCTTGGCAACTATCTTTACCAGCGTTACTAGCCGATCGACAAAATGCTGTTGCTCCTTCAGCTGGGCATGCATTGCTTTCATTTCACCTGTACCTTAAAGGGAAAACAGTTCGAAGGAAAGGGAAGCAGTTCGTTAGCTCATCTAAGAGATTGGAACTAGTCGAGTTGCATTTACCTTTATACAAGCTGTGCAGGAACAGCCGCAACACGGCATCGTACATTTGGCTGATGTTGGAATCCTTTTTAAGGCTTCTTTCATCCTCACACTCAATCGTTAGATACCAGTAAAGATAATTTGCTAGAGTTGGATTCTTACAAGCACGTTGTATAAGAAAATTGGCTAAATTGTTAACCTTAGTGGTTTGATATCGGTTTGTTGCTTCGCCAGTGACCGTATTACGCGGAGTGCCTAAAATTGGTAAATAAACAGTTGATCAGTTTAGTGAATACAACCATTCTAAAACCCAACTGTACTCGAATTTTCTGCTTCCGAATCTTCCAAGTGCACATCGGTTGTATCATCGTATGATTGAAAAATCTCTTTACAATCCGGCAGGCCTCGTGCTGTCAAATTCTTCAAAATAGAAAATAAGATTTATTTATTCTGGCTCTACTTTATGCTAGTTAGAACATACAAGTACTTACACATGTTTCATTGCAAGACTCATACTTTAAGGCTTGTACCAGCTGAAGCAAGTACAACAGAAGATACTCATCCGACGCTTCGTTGAGCCGAGTGATGGCGTACCTGGAGAAAAACAATACACACAACACAAAAATATGATGTCGTATTTCTACTTGAGGAAAACAATCATCCCATACCATCTAACATCAGGATGACGAAACGTAGAATTGAGTAATTCAAGAGCATCCTCGACATCCATAGGAGCCCAACTTTTAAGCAATTCCAGCGCCTGCCGCACTTCTGTGGTCGTTTCCCAGTTAACACATTTTAAAAATTTAGTCAATGCCTTTTTGTGGCTACTAAGATAGAACCGATACTTCCATATGATGTCCTGCTCTTCGCTGCTTAGCGGATATGTGGACGAATATCGATACACGATTGAGTTCAATGTATCTCGAACGCTACAATAAATGTATATTGTAAAATGTAACCATATAAGTAAAATGTAACGAATTTACAGTGATCGAAATGAACTTACATTGCGTTTGGCTTGACGTCTCTATCCGAAGTGCCGGAACGAGCCGATCGTGAAAGTCTGTGATGTTTACGTTCGACCAAATTTTCCTTTAAAAAAATAATGGTATTTAAAGTAAACTTAATCGGAAAGCACACAAAAAAACACCAGCATTAAGTACCTGATAGATTTCGCAATCCGGAACAACGACAATCTTTGGCTTCGGTGCGTAAGTTAATACGGATTTTGCATTTTTTTCCAGATGAATCACCGAATACTTTGGAAATGGATTATAATAAATTAATAAAAACAAACATATAGTTTCGCCTACGAAAACTTACCAACTTTTCGTTGATATACACTTGAGGGAATTCGACCATAAGATAGAGGAACTGTGAGTTGCGCTTTTCCATTTCATTAATTACCTCCAGCTCCCGAAAAGTCAGACGATCCAACCAATCAATCTACAGTGTATAATATTAAAGCCATTAAGTCACTTATTTAAACCAGTTTACCAAAGCATATTACCTTTTCCATCTGGCCGTTCCTGTGTTTTTTAGCCAGCTTTGACAAACGTTGCATCTGACTTATCCCTGCCGCTGGACATTTGCCTGGTGTTGATGAGTTACAAGTACCATCCGGTTCCATCTGGGGCCATACTTTCAGATCGTACAATCCCTAGCAAAAGGACAAGCTTTAGGCAAGCCGATGGCAATATATCTGCTGTTTTCACCTGTCGAAAGATTCCGTTCGTGCTGAAAAAGGATATCGATGTCCCACCGACGACCGTCATCTGTTCTCTTCCGCCAGCACAATCATAAATGGTAAGCCCTAGTACGGCAGTTCGTGAGATGTCGGTGAAGTTAAGTGACAAAGTTACCCATTCATTCCAGCTGAAAACGAATACGAAACAAAGAACCGTCATCGGGGTCAAATGTTTGCAAAACAATCCCAGCTACAAACCTCCATCGAGTTGTAAAATATTTATGCGATGTATACACGGGCAGCCCCACAGGAACACCGTTGTCAAAGATCTGCAATTTCACCTTCAGGGGTGGAGTTTTTTCGGTATACACTCCGGAGAATTTGAGTAATGGTTGCTCGATAAGCTTTTCATAGGAATAGCCTATGTTTTCACCTTCCAGTGTCCCACTAAAGCAAGAAAAGAACAAATTACATCAGTTACTGCTTTGGATTACACATTACGATCGGTTTTTGAGTAATCTTTTACATTTTGATTGAAAGCTTTTGATGTAGAGATGAGCTCCCAATGTAACGAAATGTGCTCTCCATGGTGTCTCAATAACAAAAGCAATCGTAAAACCCGACTGATATCACCGCTGCTGTTTAATCTTTGTTGATAACCGACACACGAGTGAAACCTATTTTAGTGACGTTTTTTTATTGTTTACGAGTTTGTTTTGATCATCGACAGTGAGGCTCCTGAATTGGAGGTTGTCGCAATAAGACGAACTTCCAACGTTGCATGCGTTTACAGTACATGGCTTGAGTTTAATTTGCATGCCATATCATACAGGCGAATTTGTTCATAATTGGCCTAACATTTGAATTTAGTACATTTTTTCAATCTATAAAATTTGATTATTTCGCATAATAATTCCGTCCTTACTTTTCTCAACACAACCTAGAGTGCAACTGGTAAAAGTAACATCCACTTGGTTCCTGAAATCAAATGAGGGCACATCTTATACATGATTTGTCTTGCTTTTGAATTCTCCTTTCCTGGAGGATTCCCATATAACAAAATCGCAAAATGTCGGATGATGGCAAGATATGTTGTTGGTGGCATAGTGACGAAGTACCAGATTCTCCGGATAATTTGATGTAGTTCGAGCCCTACGTCATGGTGTTCAGCTAATATGTTTTCATAATGTGACTCATTCAACTTTGAAACTGATCATTGTAGAAACATTTGGTCTAAGAATATAGTAATTGAACCAACAATGTCTTTCCCGTAATTTTTTATTTAACATCCATGCTAAATGTATTTAGACATGTATGCAGCATTTTCTTTCGAGATACACTTGCATTTTCTGAAAACCGCAGGGACTTTCACAATGAAAATGGTCAATTCCCAATAAAATATAGCGTAGAGAAACCACTTCGGTACAAATATTATCTGAAAAGGACATCATGCTCCGCTAGTTTTTGTTTAATGTTAATGCAAGCATCTTGGATGATTAATTGTAGGCAAAGCACAACTAGGACATGTTCGTTCACCAAACTCTTCTCTTTAGATTATTTGTTCAGGCGCAGATTCGATCGCTGATGATCGTCTTCTTACTGTATAAGCTACAATCGAAGCATGATCCAGTTTGCCAGGTAGCAATGAGAAAGTGGTTCCATCGACCATACGCTTGCGTATTACCTTGTGTTCATGCGCACTGTATGGAACTTCTTTGCGGACTCCGTCTGCACCGGTTACCACTTTGTAGTACAATTCGCGTTGCTCCAGCAGCTTGCGCTTGGCCGCAGTTATGCATGACACAAAATCGATCAATAACTGGCATAGCTGTTTGGCGTTGGTGCATGGACGCAATGAACCGTTGATGCCGTAAACAAGCAGATCGGCTATCCGCAATAGGGTCAACACGTGTCTCTGCTGGGCGGTTACCTGAGGCAGCGCTTTCGGCGAGGACGTCATCTTTACACCAACATTGTTGGACCGTCTCGCAGCTGGTTCGATGAAGGTTTTTGACCGTGTTACATATTTCGAACCATAACTTTTGTCATGTGTCGCCGCACTATGCGCGACTGTTTTCCTCACTGGAACTGGTACCTTTCTGTCAGTGCGAGGCAGGTTTTGGTTCGGATTCGACGGATGCATTTCTGGCGTACAGCTTCCATGGGCAAGCGCCAGCATGGGTGCACTCTTGTTTTGTCGCTTTGGTGCCAATACTGGTTTGATGTTTTTTCTCTCAGCAACTTGACTCGTCTGTGGTTTACTTGAGTTAGCATTGGTGTTACTCGTGCTACCACTAACTGTTGCATTGCTGTTGCTGGCAACAGTAGCTTCCGCAAACTTACCAACGACGGGATCGAAATTGTCGCTTATCCCATCAGAGGTTAGAAACACAATATCACCCTCATCAACAAAGGACATTGAGAGTGTGAGATTACTCATTTCTGGCTTATCCCCATACACAGGTCCCAATGCACCAAGGGCATCTCGCATATCTCGCATGAGAGTGACATCATGAGACGCTAAAATTACGAGAAGTGAACAATATTAGAGTACAATCTTATTTGTCTTTGTAGTGGCACATACCTGTCGTAATCTCGCGTACAATATTATCTTTCGAGAAAATATATCCTAACGAGTCCCCAACATTACAACTACAGACAATACTTTGCTTCGATCCTTGGACTGGCAGAACAATAGCGACAGTTAACGTGCTTAGAGCACCTCCAACTTGTAGAATGTACTTGTGAGCTTCCCAAAAGCTACGAATTAAACTTACAAATATTTCCTTTGTGGATGTTACTGGAAAGAGAACAACAAAGTTAATTCATGCACACGGGACACATTAGTTGATTCGTTCTGAGCAGAACATAGTTTTACCTTGATGAATGCCAAAAATTGCAGAGTTTAAATACTCAATCGAGCCTTGAATCGCCGAACGTGCCGCCACACGCGCTCCTTCGCCTAAAATGGACGATATTTGTCATTTTTCGTAACGCTGAACCACACGCTATAATTTCTCAGCATACCCCAATTAACACCATCGGCCATGGCCATTATACACGAATCAGCCCTGGAGACAACTCCAAAGCAGTCAGCTATCGGGTCACCTACGTTTCCCGCATTATGCAAATGCTTTTCGTACAAAGATACGGATATTCCATAAGCATCATCGTTTGGACGGTTCCAATCGGTTATGTTAGCTATGGGATCGTCATTGGAAATGGCTGTCACAGAGTCTATTCGCTTCGTTCCAGGCCATTGTGTCGAAGGGTTTGTTTGAGATTCCTTATGATTTTCAACCGCATTGGAAGTGGAGTGGTAGCTTTTCGCGTTCGAGTTGGAGTCCAGTTCAGGTACTGTTGATTTGGAGAGGGTTTCCTTTTGTGCAATGGATCCTTGTTCCTGAAGTACATCGATATAGTCTATATCATCAGCAATGCCAGCAGTCAGATGAGACTTGGCACGCCTGACTCCTGTCAATCCTTCAAGTGGTCCAGTGTAGGCAGCGTCGTCGTGCGTCTGGCAAACAACATAATGTCCAATCCGTACTTCTGGCAAGTCTTCCGGAGATTTGCCATTCTGGATCAATGATGACGGATCCGGCGGTTCCCAGGCGCTATTATTAAAGTACACTGCCGTAAGTATTCAAACCACGCAAAGGCAAAAGATATAGGCTTACTAACCCCTCCAAGTATCTCGTGATGAAGCTTCCGGTCGCTATGGAGGAGCCTTGTTGAATTGTATTGCGTTGGTCCCGTTCAGACACAAAGCTAAGCTGACGGAAATAGGTGGTCACTTTTTGTCTGAAGGATGGCATTTATTCTTCACTTGGTCTATGCTTGTTATTGAAGAAGGGATCAATGGACAACTACGTTTCGTGTCAGGAAATCTTTACTGCACTCTTGGCTACAGCAATGCATCGACAACAAAATACCAAAAGCGAAAAAACGATTGGCACACTTGTTATGTTGCCCTCACTGCAAAAACTACTGGCAGGAAACCATTTCTGCGGCGACGAAATTAATGATTCAATTGATCTTCACACAATGGGAAGAGGATTAATTTATGAAATTTAATGTTTTCCCGTTTTTCTTTTGCGTTTAGTCAACCACTGTCAAAACAACAAATACCATCGCATCATTGTCAAGATGGATATATCACCAAGTGTGCTTTACTTTGACTCAACGTACTTATAGGGAGCCAGGTCTAGTCATATAGCACCAAATTCCTTTACAGAAACGAAACAAAAAAGATTCTTGTACGATTCAATAAATTGACTGCATTTTTATGCATTTGTGTCCGTTATGCGACCCCGTTTCTGGAATGATTCCTTTTGCGTGATAATAATTATATACATAAGCTGCAAATCCGTAAATTCTGCCTCCATGTAACGTAAGTTGATAACCGAGAAGAGAGTTTGAAACAGTATCCTGCATAGTGTGAAATTTTGGATTTCACAATCAAATGAGCCACTAGCAACTAGCAACAATTTGCTTAATAAAACCGATAAACCGCGTATGACTAGACCTTGTTATCGCATATTTAATATCCGTACACCTTGTGGAAAATACAAAAATGTGCATTCTGTCAGGTTGCTTGTAACAATACTGTGGAGATTTTGTTTTCTTATTGAGTTGTAGGAAGAAGTGTTTTTGGATCATTTTAAAACATTTCTTTAGTTTTGCAAAACAGTGTATTAACATGGGCGTCAAGACCACAAGCTAAACCAGTGCTAAAGTAGTAAACAATACGAATATCAATTCCCCATAACTAAACGGGCAGTAGGTAAACACTAGCGCTTTCGTGAAGTACAGCACATCATATAGGAGTACACATTAATCTCGGCGATTTCTTCCATTTCTGTCCGTTCGAAAATATTAAGCATTCCGAATGCCAACAATGACAGAGAGAAGGAATAAAACACAGGAAAGTTTTACAAGCTACGTAAACCAGGTCCGTTGAATCGATCCGTGTGGGGGTGCATGGAACCTGATTTGTCGGACATGATTGAATAATCTTTTCCCGTTACCTTGTTGTAGATCGGCGATGATAACTGTGTCAACAATGACTACAAACCAAAGCTTCTTACAGGTACTGTACCGTTGATCTTTCTATGTGGCTTGGTATATGTTCGGAGTTTTAACGGCGTTTCCAATAACCGCAGGTGAAATTGAAGCCGCCCGAGCCAATAATGTATGCATGTACACTTCGTCCTACGTAAAAGATGGCAAGGTGATCGGAGAACGAATGGGAATATTACTGATCACCAACTTCCGGTTATCATTCGTTTCGCGGGATATGGAAAATGACCAAGTAAGAGGAGCTAAGAAATTTTAGCCAAGCTGAACCTTTTGGTACAGTGTGATGATACGTTGTTTATTTTCCTCATTAGCTCTCATTTCAGAGTAATCGGTTCCTCGGTTCATCCGATGTATCTCTGTCTAACATCGATAAAATTTATCAGATAGTCGAGAAAAAGAAACGAGTAATTAACCCACAGATTAAGAACAGCAGTAAAATAGATAAAATAAGGATTATTTGTAAGGTAAGCTGCTGCGAGAAGCATACAAAATCCCGCCCTTCTATTAATATATCTTTGAATTCCTTGTCTTTTTTATTCATTTATTTAGAACTTCAAAACATTTACGTTTGGTTTTCAACTGTCGGATATTGGCAAAGGCAAATACATTGCAGATGCGCTGGTAAAATTTGCCTTTCCAGCGAGACACAATCTGTTATTTTTGTACCAATTCAAGTGAGTTCACCAATCCATCTATCTATAGGGTAGTTTAAATCGAACCGATCAAAATGAAAGACGTATCCGGGTAGCATGTAGTGGTGGTGTTAATCACTTCTTTTCTCCATTGCGTTCCGTTTACAGAGAAAAGTACTATAGTGATGCTGGGAATAATGCTGGCGTGAAAATGTACAACAAAAAACTCGACTGGATACAAGAGTTGGAACGATGTAACGCGACCGGTGGATGGCGGGTGTTTTCCAAAGACTGTAGGACCTCGAACAGCTCCCTACCCATGCATTTCGTTGTACCGAAGCACCTGGGCGATGTAGAATACATGAATATATCGAAACACTTTCGCAACAATCGGTCCGCTATTTGGGTATGTACTGGACGAAACTAGGTGTATCGTAAGAACATGTTTGACTCAAATCTGCCCATCTTAGGTTTGGGGCCATCGGGATGCTGCATTGATTCGCCTGGCGGAGCTTAACCCGGACATAACCAATACCACGGTGGAAAACATGCTGTTAGAGCACGTTCGTCGCTGTGATCCGCAAAAACGGCAGCCTGAATTGTTAGAATTGTATAAAATTTTACCTAGCATCCAGGATGTGAATTTGAGCTATTTAAAACTAAGAGATCTTTGCACTCCAGACAACGATCAAGAGTACATGGTGAGTCTTAATTTGGAGGACTGAGTTTAATGCACAAGGAGGATGCAACTTTTCATTGTCGTTCTTTCGGTTGTCAAATTGCAGGCCCAAGAAACGAGGTTCTATACGTTGTTGGAAAAAAGCTACTGGCTGCTGTATGTGTCGTTATGCTTAAAGCACTCGGACAGTGCAGCAAAGTTGCTGCGTAAGGGACAAACGGTCGTTCTGCAGGAGATCAATGGACGAGATATGTGTTGCGTTGTGTCCAGTTTAGTGCAATTGCTGCTGGACAGCAGCTATCGTACAATACGAGGCTTTCAAAATCTCATCCAAAAAGAGTGGATCATTCTCGGGCACCCGTTCAGCGATCGGTTGGGTCACGTCGCTTCCGTTAAGTCGACGGAGCGTAGTCCATTGTTTTTGCTGTTCTTGGACTGTGTATGGCAGTTGCTGCTGCAGTTTCCCGAGGCCTTCGAATTTTCGGATGTCTTTCTGGTAACGCTGTGGGACTCGCTGTTTCTTCCGATTTTCGACACATTTCAGTTCAACTCCGAAACCGAGCGCAACCAGGCGCTGCATTCCGATCATGTCGTCCTGCGGCCTGTCTGGGACTGGGGCGAACAGTTCGAGGACAAAGATTTGGCCCTGTTTACCAATCCATTGTATCGTGCTAACTTTACCGATGGGCCATCAAGGGCGCAAAGCAATCGCTCGAGTCCTCCGATAAGACCGGTATCAAGTATGCTGTACAGTATAGGCCAACGCGCGAGTAATCCCAATGGCCATACCGTGTTAAATGGCGTAGACAGCATGCAGTTGGCCAAGGTAAAAATCAAAGATTAATTTTGTCGTTAAATCGTACGTTATTAAGTCGTTTGATTGTAATGTGTTTTCTAGCACGACGAACAGTTCCTGGAACCGCAGTTCTGTTTGAGAGATATTGAACTGTGGCAACAATGTTACCTCCGTTGGATACCGCATCTCGAGATTAAACAAGGCGGTACAGCCCAGTGTCTTTTGCTGAATCGAATGTTACTAAACAACATTGGACGACTTCGCCGAACGTTAGGCCGACCGGGAGCGTCGGAAGTTGCCGATGAGCGGATGGATGCACTGGAGCAAATACTATCAGCGACGATGGTACAGACACGCGATCCCGATATGGCGTCAGAAGTTTCGTTGGCCGTTAGTTCGTTCTTTCCATTCACCACCATACTCCCCACTGCACAGCCCTTTACTTCGGAGCTGTTGATTTCGAGCAACGAGATCAGTTTTTCGCATGATTCAATGTATGAAACGTCCTCCCTGAACGATTAGTACCGTGTGGCAGTATAGTCGTCATTCACAAGCAGGTGATACTGACGCCCACACGATAACAACAGTGGCTGGTGTTTAACAGTTGCACATCAAGATCAGTCGGAAGTTATTCTCTAAGAAAGATGAAAATCTTCACCAACCCTAGGTGCAAATCTTCACCAACCCCACTTCACCATCACCTAGGAGCTTATTTCGTACGTTGTATCAATTTAATTGCTAAGGTAATTTTAACTGAATCAAAAGGTAATGAATTGAATGCCAGCGAAGGGGCACACAGAACAATAATGACACATGCAGTATCGGTAGAATAATGTTAGTCTTTTTCCAGATCCCTAACAAATAATGCATAATTTTCCACATCGTTAATTTCGTCACCTGTTGCTTGCGATTTTCGTATCCTTGTTTAGGTATATTTGAGAAATTGACCATACCTTCTAGAAATACGGGGCAAAGCAAGTAGAGTAATAAAATTCCCTTTAAATTCGCAACAAATCTTGTTCGCTTTGTTAACCTGGCGGTTAGAAATGGGGTACCGGGGTAGTTTAAAACGATTTTAATTCGTACTTGGTCAGTTTTACCGTAGCATAAGCAATGAGTTCAGGGTATTACATTTAGTTTATTCGGATTTGGTTATATTCATACTTATAAACACGATTATATGATGTGTTTACTTAAGTTCTGCATCTCCGTTCTCACTATCCTCGCCCACGGAAGGAGATTATGTGTTGGTGCTAAATGAACCAGCACGTCTCGTTTGAGCATTCATTTGCTTGGAGTTCATATCGGAGTTCTACAAAAGAGTAATAAGGAAATACGGGTATGAACGCTTTTGCAGTTTGCTTTCAGAGGTTGAAAACCACTTAGGCTGGACATAGAGATCAAATCTACTGACAAAAACAAAAACAACACACACACACACACACACACATACACACATTCCCATACCAAGTGGTGGATGAAACGAAAAAATTCGGATAGCAAATATAACCAAGTAAATAAACAGTTCCAATAACACTGCTAATAATCAAAGAAACGGTCATGCCGCCGTTCAATGGCTACCGAAACTAATCGATGCAGTAATAAATCCAACTAGTACAGCTACAACTACATGTATGGTGTAAATATATTGTATATATTTCTCTTTCTTATTTTTGCAGCCTATCTAGTTTAATTGCCTACCAGCTAATCTTCCCAAATTCTCGCTAAGTGGAAAGCTCTAATAAAGATAACAAAACAGATAATGCAGCACTACAGGATATGTAGATGTAAACACTTGTTCATAGCAAAAAATAAAGAAGTCATCTTAAAATGTCCGAGACAATAATTAGTGGAAGTTGATAGAATTCGTGGGCCATCGTTAGAAAGCGTCGTTCTGGCCGTACTAACAACTCTCCTCAAATGTACTTTACTGCTACAACAATCTGTTTGTAAAATTTTTACCCTAGCAGAATAGAAAAGAAATCAATTGACAACTGGTAATGATGAAAAGAGGTATCTCAGCGTGCACGTAACAACAGAAAGCAACAAACTAAAAATTGAATTGCAAACCCTACGACAAACAAATTCAATTGCAAGTTTTCCAGTCGGTGGTAGATGTACGAATTGCTAGAATGGTTGTTTTGAAATTATACTATCTGTGAAGTAATGTGGTGGATGGATAGTTGCTCGAGTGATCGTAGAAAAAGATCTATCGAAACGTGCGATGCCGATGGTACATGAACGAGCAATAGTTTGCCGGGTGGTTTGCAATGCACCGGTTGGGTTTTTGAAATGCCTAGTGATTCTTAATTGAGCCAAGTCGGTGAAGTTAACTACATTTTACCTAATCATATGACAATAGGCTTCACTTTTTTACCCTTTACCTGGTTTGACCAATCACCGGTTGGTACTGTTGCTTTGTAGAATCTGGTACTGGTTTTATTAAATATCGGGAGCAACTCATTCGCCTCGTCCGAAAATGCCTGTAAGTCAGATAAGGAAGAGAATATGGAGATCATGCATTATATACTTTGAACCATCATCAATCTTACCTTGAGGTAAATTATTGCATCCGAGCCGTAGCCTTCGCACGAGAAAAGAACCAAATCGCCGTGAAAGTATCTGGCGTACAATCTCGAAATTGGCAAACCGTATCCGTAACCTTAAATTGAAACAAGAGAATTCAAACCACGGTTATCTGTGGTAACATTTCGACCCTGCATTTCAACCTACCAGCCAATGGAACCAGCGGTAAGTCAGTTTTCGATTTTGGCGGCTGCGGAGCTGTGCTGTACATGTACTTAAACAGCTGATCCACCTGCGATCGCGGTATTCCGCCGCCCTGATCTGACATCTTGACGCAGATGTCTTCCTTTCCCTTCACGATAGTTACCTTGATCGGTGGGACATCGTTCTCCGTGCCGTGGTGCTCCATGACGGCACGCATTGAATTTTTAAACAGCTCAAATAGCATATGATAGAGGTGAGAGGGAACGTACACTATTTTGATCGGATTCCCCTTGTCGATCTCTGTAGGATGAGTGAGTTATCATTATTATATCCACGCGCTTGCTAGAAACATTTTCATTTACCATTGTGCTCTATGACTTCCAGCTCCGGACTAGCAAGGTAGTATTGATCACATAAAAAGCGTGCATTTTCGTATGCATCCTGTACCACCATGTGAGGATCGCAAAGGGGATCTATACTGCCGATATGTCGTCCAGTTTGTGGTATTTCACCGAACAATATTGCTTAAAAAAAAGACGAGCATACGTTTGCATGACAATCCCGTGGGCTATCCCCCTATCAATGCTAAAGCCACTTACTGTGTTGATTGATGAGCATGCGTATGCTGATACGGGACATGTACAGGCGGTCGAGAAAGTACTGAATCGAGAGCTCCGTCGACGGTTCTATCGCTCCGTTGCGACTTTCTTTCAGCTCAAGTATACCCTGGGCCATGGTCTGCACGACATCGGAGTGCCGGTCGCGGATTTGTATGAGCGACTTGCAGAATCTTCATTGTTCGTCCCCATTACACAGCGGTCAAAAGGGTGAGATGAAACGTCGAATAGAAAGGGGTATGGTGACTTTTCAAACAAGTTTTACGAAGCGTCGCAGGTAAGTACTTCTCTAGGTTGCCCTCCGATGGATCTGTTTTCTCGAATGCGAGCACTTCTTCGAAGCTTTTCACGTACCATGCGCTGACCAGACCAACGGATGGCATTCGAAGGAGACTTTCCGGCAGTAGTGTAATCTCCTTCATAATATTCGCCAAACGAACCGGCAGTTCCTTCCGCAGGAACACGTACGATTTTCGTGGACATGCGTTGAGACCTAAAAGCAAGCATTACAACAAACACGTTTTGAAAAAAACTCAGGCCCATCCGTGTTCTATTTTTTAACGCAAGCAAATCGCAGCTAGAACGAATTACAACAAAAAAATCGAACACTTGCAGATGTGCGTCAATCGTTTTCATCAATGTCAAGCGGCGTTTTGGTGTGTGTGTGAAAAACTGAGACAAACATTTCAACCGCTTTGCTAGCATACCCTTCGACTGAGAATGCTAAAAAATTAGCTAGACAATTTACGTTTCGATTTCATTCGACAAAGTACAACTACGGTCGCGTATCATTCGCGTCGCGAATCATTGTTTCATTTAAGTTATCGCTTTCAATAATCTCTGCCCATATCAGTCAAAGTTGGAGCGAAAACAACAACAAACAGCATGGTCTTCTTTTTCGTGTGTTGATGACGATGCGCTGAATTATGGGACGTGCGAATGTGGGTCATAATGCAATGGATAAAGCCTTTTTTGAGTTACTCATTTTATGAATCAATAACACACACGAGGATATTATCAAGGTAAACTAAGCTTATTTTTGCCGTTGGCGAACATCTCCCATCCATCCGGGGGATGGAAGTGAAGGTCACAATAGGTTAATTGTACGTACCGAAATCGATGAACTGCTTGATGCTCAATGGAGATGGGTTGAACTGGGAATAGAAATCCAACATTTTATTGATGTTGGACAATCGCACGGGGAAGAGCCTCATTTTCACAGGTCACACTACGCCTAGTAGACGCACGGTTTCGACTGGCGAGTTCAGAACGATAACAAAACAAGCCCGTGCAGCCGGGTCGAACGAATGAAACTGACTAGTGTTGGCAGAATCGGGATTCGGTAGATTCGAAGATTCGATCTCTACCGCGTGACTACATTAGGCGTACCATACCAAAAAACTGGTACGCTCCTAGTGTCAAAAACCGATTTTTCTGTCAGAATCGAGCGATGCAAGTGTAGTCACGAAACCTCTCACTCCAACTCTATGCTTTGTCCTGCTCTTATGTATTCAAACTGAATCCAGCAGTTTACGGTTAAGGCTGATTCGCACGTCGGCAAGTGCAAGTGGCAAGTAAGCAGGCAAGTGGCAAGTAGCCGTTCGCACTGCAGGCAAGTACTTGCCAGTAACTTGATCACTCACACAAGTACACAATAACGAATAAATTTTATTTTACCATTATTTCATCATCAATAAATGAAAAGATCGATCAACGATACTATCAAATAATATTTCTTGAACATTAGTCGAAAATTATCCTAAATAAATCACGAAAATGAAACAGTTTTTGTTTGACATCTTGTATTTACACGAGTTGTCAACCAATACATCCAGCTACTTGCCCGAAAAATAGACTCGGTTCTATTCAAGTGGCAAGTAGCTACTTGCCACTTGCCACTTGCTAGCTCCTGATTCGCACGGGGTAGGTACCCGGCAACTTGCCACTTGCACTTGCCACTTGCCTACGTGCGAATCAGCCTTTACAGATAGTAATTACAGGCAAATAAAAACAATAAGATTCGTTTTACCACATTGTTTCATGACTTAGAAAACATGAGAATATTTTTATCAACGTATTGAATGCTGCATAACTCCTTTCGAAACGAAATAGTTTTTGGATTAAGAACTATGACCAACAGAGCGGGTAGAAAAATTTTAAGCAAGTACATCGTATCACTTATTATAAAAGAAAAAAAAACGATGAAAAGCGACCCGGTTGACAGAAATTGACATAGTTGCTGGTACTATGTAGTTCCAGCAAGAGTCCCAGCAATCTGTCATGGAAAAACTTCCCGCTAGGCAATTTCGAGCAAATCGTCCTCAAAAACGTCCTCCATGACACAAACATCGAGCAGTTTTGTATGGTGAGGAGGACAAGGAGGACGATTGCTCGAAAAACGTCCTCCTTTTGTTTCATCTCCATACAAAAATGGAGGACGTTTGTTCGCGTGGAGGACGTTTTGAGAACGATATTTCGAGCTGCCTAGCGGGAATTGCTGGTACTACATGACAGCTGCAAAAAATTTGAATTTTTGTCAACCGGGGAGTATTTTTGTTTGTTAACGCCTGGTTGGAACGACAGTTGCAGCGCATTATTTTCATCCATGGAGTAAAGTTGTCATGTTTCAACAATATTATGGTACGGAAAAATAATAATAACAGTTTTAAGCTCCATCATGATTCTAAAATATGCTATTATTTTCTATCAATTAACTTTTTGGAGGTGCTCTTCACAAATAAACTGATAATTGCTCGACAAGTTCTTACCAATATGAAAAGTCGAGCACTTCATCGAGCTCTTTCGAGCACACCATCGTCAGCCAACCCAGAAGTGCTGGGTTGCATTTGGTATGGTACGCTGGAGCTCGACCGTACCAAGTTTTTGGTATGGTACGCCTAATGTGGTCACGCGGCTAGACGGTTTCTAAAGATTCGAATCTCATTTGACGGATTCTAAAGATTCGAATCCCATCTGACAGATTCTAAAGATTTGAATCCCATTTGACGGATTCTAAAGATTTGATTCGATTCGATTTGACCAATCAGATTTGATTAGTTTGGAACTCGATATGATTCGATTCTGACTTAAAGTTCTTGCACACATTGCCAATGTTGGCGCCAACTTTCACTGCCAATACGCAGATTCTATAAGTTCTTGCACACATTGCCAATGTTGGCGCCAACTTTCACTGCCAATATGCAGATTCTATGGTATCGCCATCTGTCGGAAAAGTTTGCAACCAAATCTTGCTCAACCAAAAAATTTTGGTTGCAACCTCGCCAATGTTTGACAATTCAATATTACCCGGTTGACAAAAATTCAAATTTTTTGCAGCTGTCATGTAGTACCAGCAAGTTTTTCCATGGCAGATTGCTGGGACTCTTGCTGGAACTACATAGTACCAGCAACAATGTCAATTTCTGTCAACCGGGTAGTCAACGGCCATGTTGACAAATGCAATACTACGGGCTCAAAAACTATAACATTTACTAAATACATTACAAGCACACGTCACCGCGTGACCACATTAGGCGTCCCATACCAAAAACTTGGTACGGTCGAGCTCCAGCGTACCATACCAAATACAACCCAGCACTTCTGGGTTGGCTGACGATGGTGTGCTCGAAAGAGCTCAATGAAGTGCTCGACTTTTCATATTGGTAAGAACTCGTCGAGCAATTATCAGTTAATTTGTGAAGAGCATCTCCAAAAAGTTAATTGATAGAAAATAATAGCATATTTTAGAATCATGATGGAGTTTAAAACTGTTATTATTATGTTTCCGTACCATAATATTGTTGAAACATGACAACTTTACTCCATGGATGAAAATAATGCGCTGCAACTGTCGTTCCAACCAGGCGTTAACAAACAAAAATACTCGTTCTCTTTTCATCTTTTTTTTCTTTTATAATAATTAATACGATGTATTTATTTAAAATTTTTCTACCCGCTCTGTTGGTCATAGTTCTTAATCCAACAACTATTTCGCTTTGAAAGAAGTTATGCAGCATTCAATACGTTGATAAAAATATTCTCATGTTTTCTAGTCGTGAAACAATGTGGTAAAACGGATCTTATTGTTTTTATTTGCCTGTAATTACTATCTGTAACCGTAAACTGCTGGATTCAGTTTGAATACATAAGGTGAGCAGGACAAAGCATAGAGTTGGAGTGAGAGGTTTCGTGACTACACTTGCATCGCTCGATTCTGACAGAAAAATCGGTTTTTGACACTAGGAGCGTACCAGTTTTTTGGTATATCCTCTTATATCTTCCTTTCCTTTCCTTAACATAGGCAATGCCTGATTGTCAAATTATATCCTCTTATATCTTCCTTTCCTTTCCTTAACATAGGCAATGCCTGGTTGGGGTACGTACAACACTTCTGGGGTATTCATATGGATTTTGAAGGGGGGTATCGGAAAAGGATTGGGCTTTTGACATAACTCTTCTCAAATATGGCACCCCTTCCAAAGCGACATAAAGTCACCTTCTATATTTATACACCTTGGTTGCAACCAAAATTTTTTGGTTGAGCAAGATTTGGTGGCAAATTTTTCCAACAGATGGCGATACCATAGAATCTGCATATTGTCAGTGAAAGTTGGCGCCAACATTGGCAATGTTGGCAATCCAATCGCTGAGGGGAATCATCGAAGCGAATTGTGGCGGCTGCTAACCATTAGCAAATTTGCGGTTATTTGGCAACCTTGCAAGGGCGGCGCTGTTTACCGCACTTTCAAATGTCTTACACAAATAACCGTTAGATGGCGTATAAAAGTGATAAAGAAGTACGTTTAAATGAAATATCGTAATTAGTTGTTAAACAAAAACTATTATGTCAAAAACTGAATATGTTTTTTCCTTTCAACGCGTTCCATTAATTGTTTAGCACGACATCTAACGGTCATTTGTGTAACACATTTGAATATGCGGTGAACAGCGCCGCCATTGCAAGGTTGCCAGAAAACCGCAAATTTGCTACCGGTTAGCAGCCGCCACAATTCGCTTCGATGATTCCCCTCAGCGATTGGATCTCGCCACTATATGCTTGTAAGCCGCAATTGAGCAGGTGTATGAATCACCGCAGCGTTTGGATGGTTCAATTAACCGGTTGAAACTAGCAATGGTATGACTGAAGATACTGTATCCATCTTTTCTAGTTTTTCTACCAGCTCTCGTCGAGAGAAGAGAGGACAATTTCCTCTCCGCGAGACCAAATTTGGTCACGCACACATTTGTATTTGTTGCACCAACGCATGCGTGGTGCGTGTACAGACACGACGTGTCGCCCGAACCGGTTTACCGGTTCAGCGTTTGAAGGTCATTTGCTCTAGCAAATGAACAACCCGGTATCGGCAAGGTCGTGAGCATATTTCGCCCGGATCTCTCAAAATTTTGGGAGAGAATTCGCCTTTTCCCGCCGAAAACGAGCGGCGAAAAAAGTGAGCTAGTGGTGGTTCTTAGAAGCTTGAACTTGTGTATAAAACAGCTCATTTGGGCCACCAAGGGCCCAGCGGATGTAGGAATTGAATATCTCAAATACGTTAGATATATTGTAATAGACGCAAAGCACCAGTTTACTTACCTGTCGCTGCAATCTACCTTTAAATATATTATATCAGCCATGTCTGAGGCGCCATTTGTGAAGAATGTTATCAGAACCTCAGACATGTTCGTTTCGCGATAAAGTCCCCGGCGGGAAAGTGCGGAAAAACATCAAAAGGACTTGCTTCGCTGTTTCAGTGACCCCCCCACCAACATTTCGCTATGGAAAATGACCGCTGCTTTTCTGTGAAGTGTTCGGCTACTTTTCCTATTAAAGCAGCTCCGTTCATTTCTGATGCAGCACCGGAGTTCATGAAATAATTGAAGCGTATGAAATAATTAATGAAATAATTCAACAAATTTAAGCATTGTTTTGAACCTTTGCAAAAAAATGTGAAAAAATTCAAAAAACATTTCACAACTCTTGTTCCGTTTGTTTCTCTTTCTTCTGTTCTGTTCTGCCTTTCTCGTTCTGCTGCCTCGCTCCCCTCTGCGGTCCTATTGTAACCTCCTGATGTGTTCTGCTCGCCTGGTAGCAGGTGTTCCGCCGTTCCTTCGGCTTTGGGAATTGATATGTTGCCTGAGGGTGAAAGATGTATATATTTGTCTTTGTTATTAAAGTTTTTACTTACCATTTGATTCTGCCAGTCCGAAGCGTGTGGGGTGTTAATCTCGAATTGTTCCAGTAGTCCACCGAGAATCTTGTACACCCTCGGGTTTAACTAGGGTTTTCTTTGACCGCTTTGGTGTTTGCGTGACAGTACACGCACGCGTCGCTTGTGTATCAACGTGTGTATAACGCACGCGCGTTGACCTTGTAAATAGAACCGCTAACAAGAACCAGCTGATTCTTGTTTTGCCACACTGGTGTGGCGACAACCGATCGCACCGTATGATTATGTTTGTGATATTTTCGCGCAACATTAAATAAACATATGCGCATGGAATTTCTTTGTGTTATCATTACAGTTGTTCGTCACATTTTTAACATGTAATACAGCGTTTTACAGCTCACCTAGCAACCGGGGCAGTGTATGTAGAACATCAAGAATGATAGCCTACTGCAGAGTATTTGATGTAGAATAGCAAAACCCACAAGTGGCAACACAAACGGGTTAGTAGAAAAATCATCACTTTCTAGGATCTACCAGAATGAAAGTTGACGCATGGATGTTTGAAGTAGAGACGACCAGTTGAAAGGTACAGGATAAGGTAGGCTATGATCGCTTTTTCGCATCAGAAAACGAGCGCGAATCACAACAATCCTCGCAAAAGTATGTTTTCGACCGGAAAGCGATTTTCCCCTACTTTTACCTGCACCCCTCAACTGGTCGTGCCTACTACAAACATCCACGCGACAACTTTTATTCTGGTAGATCCTAGAAAGTGATGGATATTCTACTTACCGGTTTGTGTTGCCACTTGTGGGTTTTGCTATTCTACATCAAATACTCTGCAGTAGGCTATCATTCTTGATGTTCTACATACACTGCCCCGGTTGCTAGGTGAACTGTAAAACGCTGTAAAAGGTACTAAAATATGACCGCAAAATGTTTGATTTAAATTTCAATACAAACTGGCGCTAGGCGCAGTGTACTGCCTTCGTCATTAACATTGACCAAGCGACTAAGTTGCATGTTTTTTGTGTAACATGTGCTTTATACGTTAAGAACATGCAAAACGAAAGAACGGAGCAAAGAACAATACGAATGATCAAAGATGTACTTTTTCCTCCACGAACTTTGGTTCATACCTAGCTTGCAATATGTTACAGATAAAAAATTACTTTTACAAAGATAGGCCATGCCAAAATCTGGTTAAAAATAATTGCACAGCTTACCCACATCCACTACATCCAACTGCAAGTTGCAATGATTTTTTTCAGATTTAGATGTCGCATCGCATTTTTCATTGCTTAGCGTTTGATTGTTTCATGAGATTACGTCTTTTGGAAACTAGTAAAGATCTACACACAGATCTATAAACCAATTGGAGACAGCATTCGGAAGCAACGGATAAAAATCTAGCTCTTATCAAAAGCGACTTTTGTGTGCAAAATGCGCTCCAACATCTTCTTCCGCCGGAAACATAATCGTTTCTCAGCATAAGGTGAAATCATGTATTGACAGTTTAAAAGAGAGCAGGTTAATGGCACTCCTTAGTCAAAATGCATTCGTTGTTTAATGCTGGTAACCCTAATATAAATACATAAACTCGTGTAGCAACTGCTCAGGTGGATAGAAAATTAACCACTACCGGACAAAGATTACCGTTACTTTGTAATTAACCTTTGAACTGAGAAACACGGCCTTAACGTTTGCATTAAAAAATAGACAAATTTCGTCGGCGATAAGAAAAAAGTCAACCCAGTATATTGAATAAAGTAAATTTTATTGTAAGATTAAGATTTTAGTACTTTCAAAATAACTTCCGACGGCCAGTTGGCCTTGGCCGAAACTTTGGCTTAGCCAACCAAACCAACCATGTAGGAATGTTTTCAGTTGCTGTAAATGTTTTTTTCGATTGGTTGTAGTTGATAGGCATGAGCAAGGTGAGCAGTGTGGGATATTTCAATTATATTTGACCCATTCAACTCCTCCGATCCTCTTTACGCATGATTTACTGTGGCTAGGTATGTCCAAACCACTGAATCGTCTTTATCGTGTTTTCTGATAAAGTGGATTTATTCCGGAAGACACTGCACACTATACACTTCTCCATACGCTGGAAGTCTTGACAGGAAGAACAGCGACTTTGGGCAAATCCTTCTCGCTGATTTTCACTTTTAAAATTTATTATATTTAAAAAAAAAAAAATCGCTTTAAAAATACTGTAACAAGCTTCAACAGTAATATAAAATACTAGGCTTTTTTACCACTTGTCGCCATCTGGTTTTAAATAATCGTTGGTCACGTGGTCCGCTATTAAGCAGGATGTTTAACACACAATCAAACGTAGATGGTTGTTGTCAAACTTGTTTTAAATTTAAACGAAATGCTACTCTTTAATTTCCTTTTAACAGAAAGTTGCTAACGTGTTCCGTTTTTTCATTGGTTAAAATTTGTCTCATATTTTAAATGCCAACGTTATTGTAATATTCCCGAAATGCAAACGTTCGTCACTAATCAAGATTTAATCGGTATAAGGACAGTCTATGTCGATTATGTTGGACCTCTTTCACGCCCGAAGATAAAACTCGAAAAAGAATTCTATATTTCAAATATCAAATGGCGAACATGAATCCTTAGCATCAAACACCTCGCAATAGTTGGCGTTCGAGATCATTGATTCAAATGATCAATGTATCGCTGGGATATATTTTTGATGTTTTAAATATAATGGACACACTTTATGAATAGCCGATCATATGTTAGTTTGATATGCATTCGTTTATTCACAGGTGTAAAACGTGCAGCGGTAGCAATGGTAGCAACTGCGGGAGAAGATTAAAAATTGATTGCGGGAGAAAAAAATATCGCATCCACCCTTCTTAGAACATAACTTGAGCCAGCAACTAGCAAACTTGTAATTTGTTTTTCCAACGCTGTAATTGCTGACATGCATGTGCATGTGCATGCGCAAACAGATCGTTCCGAGCTAACAGATAAATATCATCAATAAATTGAATAATATTTGTCTATTTTCTCGTTGTCATTATAGGTATGTAACACTTATACGAATTTGTAATAACGTAAATGAAAACATACCAACATATAGAAATTCTGTCGAAGGATTCTTTATTCTATCGAGTGTTGCTTTGAAGAGACCGCACGAGAATGCTTCGAATGCTTTTGAAATCATACATTTTGGATCATCTAAAACACAATCATTTCTGAGGCGATTGAGATGATATAAATATTATTGCATAGGTATTTAGTGGAACTATCTTTTGTCTGAATGATGCACTTGGCTAGAAATAACCATTAAGGAGCAATTTTGTTTTATTTCTTCTCTTTATTGTGCATCGATAATAGATTTGAAAGCGTCAATGTTGTTTACATTGGAAAATGTTCTACCGTTGGTGGCAGCGCTGGTGCCGGTAAATAAACTTTCCGTTCAAACTGTAACGGTTTATGCTTTGCATCCGTCGCTTTATTTCATTTTTCATGCAAAGTTTCACTCAAGAGCGGGTTGAAAAATTTCGGCGCTGCAGCGCGAATGCGACGGAGCATAAGTCAGTCGCTTCGTCTCGCTCCGATCCACGGGGATAGGCCTGAGTTCATTCAAAATTGGTAGTAGGGCCACGTTGGATTCATTTTGAATGATAACGCTGTCATAATTGTTTTTGAAACATAATAAATGCTACTCTTCTTAGAACAAACTTGGGTAAATCAGTTAGTCTACATATTCCCAAAAAGGACTAGATTGTTCGTGTTGTTTGAATACGATTAGAAGAATAATGTCAACTATACTGATATTTTCATGTAAATTCTTCATTGAATTAAACACATCATATGAAAAATCGGCATTAGATGAGAATGTATGATATGACGGATTGGGACTCGGGTTCGAAGATCCGGATCTCAAAATGGATTTGAATCGAAAGATTCGAATCCCTGTAGGCATTCAGTTTCCCCATCAATAAAACTGACAGCTTTTGAAACAAAAAATACTGACAGCTTTTGCAAAACCAAGGCTGCAACCTATAAGGTTGAGTCATATTGATCGTTTTAACAGGTAAACATAGCGCCATCTTGGAATTTGTGATAACCAAAACAATCATTCGTAATGAACGTTTGAATTCAATTCGCGGTAAAAACCCAAATGAAGTCCTCCAGCCGAAATCACTGTCGTGGCTACACCATTTGTGAGCGGATATACCTAAAAGGTATGCAACGGGTGGAACACATGCCGTTGTGTGAACCGTTTGAATTGAATGTCTTATTAAATTAACCGTCACCCGTTCAACCACCTACCCGGGTAGTTTTTGGAGTTTTGCTTTGTTCTAACTTTTGATTGGATTGACGTATCGGCATGAAATTTTTAGAATGCCTAGAAAAACTCATTTTCTATCGTTTTGCTAAAGAAACAAATTTTTCCAAGGAATTTAAATAATTTTTATTTGCGTTTTTCGGTTGATACCCCTCAAACGTTCAACCGGACTACCCGGGTAGTCCATACATTTTGTATGGGAGACTCCGTTTTCCTGTACTTAAGACTTAATAACTTTTTATCTAGACGTCGGATCGATTTGAAATTTTCAGTGAGGTACTTGAGAGTGTTTCCAAAAATATTGTATAATTTTTATATTTTTAAAAATTCATTAAGTATGTTAATTTGAGGTTCCAAAAAATTTCACCATACACATTTACTACCATTTATCTGTGTAGTTCATATATTTGACATAGAAGATTGCTTTTCTGTATTTTAGTACTGATGTATTTGCTCGTAGATACTTAACTACTTTAAATTTTTTGGAAAATTGCATAAAATATCATAAAAATTAATAAACTCACAGTCGCTTCATGCTATCTTCATGCTTCAACTGGGAACAGAGTTTTGTCCGTTATTTAATTCTATTTTCGTCAGAAATGCTGTTCCTAGTAATTCTTCTATAAGTCTGTTCGGTTTTATCTATTCTAAGGATTGAGTTTTTCCATAACGCTCACTTTTACTCAGCTTTTGTTGTACTTTGAATCACACACATAGGCGATTAGAAGCGGATTAATATACGTGTTTGTGGCGTACATTTTCTGAACAAAATGATGTGAAGCATACTTGTATTTAATATTAGATTAAGATTTTTATACCTAAACGTAAGGCATAAATATTTAAATTATCGAATTCGTGTTTTCGAATGAAACAATCCTACTTGAACATTGAACATTTCTAAAACACTTTTGGAAAAAAAATTGAATAATTTTCTGAAAATTTCAAGCAATTCAGCTTCAATGATCAAAGATATGTATACTGAAATACAGAAAATGCAAACTCCTATATAAAATGTTGAAGCTACACAGGTTTGGGTCATAGATGTGAAGGGTGAAATTTTTTGGAACCTCAAATTAACATAGTTAATGAATTTTTAAAATTATAAATGTTATACAATATTTTGAGAAACACCTTCAAGTATCTTCACTAAAAATTTCAAATCGATCCGACGTCTAGAAAAAAAATTATTAAGTCTTAAGTACAGGAAAACGGAGTCTCCCATACAAAATGTATGGACTACCCGGGTAGTCCGGTTGAACGTCTACGTATGTAGGTTTGGTTGAACGGGTGACGGTTAAAGATTATGGTTTTACTGGACAGTATGTACAATATGAACTCCCTCATGCATTACTTGCATGAGTTTATGAAAATTCGGATACTCAATTAACCTAGGGGCGCTGTACGTGGGGGGCCCACGGGTCCTCCTGAATTCACAATTTTATAACATGCTTACAGCATGATGGGTTGAAAAATTGACAGCTTCATAGATTTTGATGATCTTCTAGAAAGATATTGTTACAATTGGAACCAATTTAATATTTATCTAACTAAAAATAATCGACTTTAACACTATAAAAAAGATTCGGGCGCATTGATATTTGAAATCAGAGTGATAGTTAATCTTCTTTCTAGTGGGCCAAAAGCTCCACACTAACCCTAGTTTCAAGTAGTGAATTCCGCCGGATGATGTTTGGTCTGTATTTTAGTACTGATGTATTTGCTCGTAGATACTTAACTACTTTAAATTTTTTGGAAAATTGCATAAAATATCATAAAAATTAATAAACTCACAGTCGCTTCATGCTATCTTCATGCTTCAACTGGGAACAGAGTTTTGTCCGTTATTTAATTCTATTTTCGTCAGAAATGCTGTTCCTAGTAATTCTTCTATAAGTCTGTTCGGTTTTATCTATTCTAAGGATTGAGTTTTTCCATAACGCTCACTTTTACTCAGCTTTTGTTGTACTTTGAATCACACACATAGGCGATTAGAAGCGGATTAATATACGTGTTTGTGGCGTACATTTTCTGAACAAAATGATGTGAAGCATACTTGTATTTAATATTAGATTAAGATTTTTATACCTAAACGTAAGGCATAAATATTTAAATTATCGAATTCGTGTTTTCGAATGAAACAATCCTACTTGAACATTGAACATTTCTAAAACACTTTTGGAAAAAAAATTGAATAATTTTCTGAAAATTTCAAGCAATTCAGCTTCAATGATCAAAGATATGTATACTGAAATACAGAAAATGCAAACTCCTATATAAAATGTTGAAGCTACACAGGTTTGGGTCATAGATGTGAAGGGTGAAATTTTTTGGAACCTCAAATTAACATAGTTAATGAATTTTTAAAATTATAAATGTTATACAATATTTTGAGAAACACCTTCAAGTATCTTCACTAAAAATTTCAAATCGATCCGACGTCTAGAAAAAAAATTATTAAGTCTTAAGTACAGGAAAACGGAGTCTCCCATACAAAATGTATGGACTACCCGGGTAGTCCGGTTGAACGTCTACGTATGTAGGTTTGGTTGAACGGGTGACGGTTAAAGATTATGGTTTTACTGGACAGTATGTACAATATGAACTCCCTCATGCATTACTTGCATGAGTTTATGAAAATTCGGATACTCAATTAACCTAGGGGCGCTGTACGTGGGGGGCCCACGGGTCCTCCTGAATTCACAATTTTATAACATGCTTACAGCATGATGGGTTGAAAAATTGACAGCTTCATAGATTTTGATGATCTTCTAGAAAGATATTGTTACAATTGGAACCAATTTAATATTTATCTAACTAAAAATAATCGACTTTAACACTATAAAAAAGATTCGGGCGCATTGATATTTGAAATCAGAGTGATAGTTAATCTTCTTTCTAGTGGGCCAAAAGCTCCACACTAACCCTAGTTTCAAGTAGTGAATTCCGCCGGATGATGTTTGGTCGGAAGTTTGGCAGCACTGGTAATGTTTACGTAAGCTCAAAACATCAGCTATCTGGTATCTAAATAAATGCCTTAAAACTCTTGCACACCTGAGCAATGCCTGCCAAGGTAATACCAAAGCAATACTTGACAACCTCTGTTTTTCTGTCAGAATAGCTTACCTTGGCATTGCTCATGTGTGAAGTATCAGCGCAAGTTGTCGACAAGTTGGCGACGACAACATTGTTTTAAATTTCATTCTATACTCGTTTTTACATTAAAAATAAACAACACCAGTTGTGTTTGAATGCGAATGGTTGTTTACGCTTGGTATACTGGTTTGTTTACCATTTCTGTACTAGGTAATATTGAATTGTCAAACATTGGCGAGGTTGCAACCAAAATTTTTTGGTTGAGCAAGATTTGGTTGCAAACTTTTCCGACAGATGGCGATACCATAGAATCTGCATATTGGCAGTGAAAGTTGGCGCCAACATTGGCAATGTGTGCAAGAACTTTTAAAGTTTTAAAGTTCTTGCACTTTTAAAGTTTTAAAGTTCTTGCACACATTGCCAATGTTGGCGCCAACTTTCACTGCCAATATGCAGATTCTATGGTATCGCCATCTGTCGGAAAAGTTTGCAACCAAATCTTGCTCAACCAAAAAATTTTGGTTGCAACCTCGCCAATGTTTGACAATTCAATATTACCTAGTACAGAAATGGTAAACAAACCAGTATACCAAGCATAAACAACCATTCGCATTCAAACACAACTGGTGTTGTTTATTTTTAATGTAAAAACGAGTATAGAATGAAATTTAAAACAATGTTGTCGTCGCCAACTTGTCGACAACTTGCGCTGATACTTCACACATGAGCAATGCCAAGGTAAGCTATTCTGACAGAAAAACAGAGGTTGTCAAGTATTGCTTTGGTATTACCTTGGCAGGCATTGCTCAGGTGTGCAAGAGTTTTTAGGCAACTTGCCGGTCCTTAACCTTCAGAGGTCTACATTCAGGTCAGGTTAGCTGGCGAAGGCCCAGGAAGCTGGATTCAACAGCCGTACTGGTGTAAATCCTCGCAGAAGAAAAAGAAGAAGGTATCTAAATAGGTTTGATAAGCACAGCAAACTTGCAAAAATGAATCATGGACAGAAAGTTAGAGTTCTGTACAAAACAATTCTTCGGTTGCATCGGGGTAAGCGACGGTTGTTTCTTGTGCACAGGCGTCCGATGTCACACTAAATTTCTATCACCTACTAGGTATGCCACCTGCACTACAGGAAATGGGTAACAATTATGTGAAGGATGAATTCAAAAGACACAAAAACTGTTCTCCGATGGAAAGCCAAAAGTTTATGAGTGAATGGGCGGTATGTTGATTGCGTATGATTGTTGTTCTTTATTGTTTGCCTAAACATTTATAAACTATATTTACTGCATAAAATCTCAACAGGGTTATGCGTTAAATTTGGCACAACAGTTGGGACTGCGTGGGAAACCTGGACCGATAGGAATGATTGGTGAAGATCTGACGGAAAGCCAATTGCAACATTTCCGAGACGAACAAATAGCGCAGCTCTACGAATTGCTTGTAGAAGCCAAACGATGATGATCCAGTTTGCGTATCAGTGGAATGTGAGTGGCCGACACCGTTAAGGATGCCTAATGTTTCTGCTCGTAAATTTTGTATTCATATGGAATTCCGTTCTCCTCCTGCACCTCACTAGGAACATCCTCGTCGTTAGCAACGATCGCAAAGGATTTAGGTATCTCAGGGAAGAACGCATCGCATTCAAAATGCTTTTTGATTTCCGTCAAATACACTCGATGGCAACGAGCGGATTCCATGGCTTCTTTGTACACGCTGCTTCCACCAACGATCCAAATATTCTCAATATCTTTCCCATAATCGGTGGTGTCCAGCTTATGTAGTGCCTCTTGGAGACTTTTGCACACAAGCACATCCGAAGGAAACGTATAACTGGAAGAGTTTCGGGTGAGCACGATGTTTAACCTTTCCGGCAATGGCCTTTTGGTTTCCGGGACGCCGAAATAAGTTTTTCTACCCATGATGACAGCGTTTCGTTTGTCTGCGTCAAGGACTTTTTTCGTCATGCGGGAAAAGTACTTCAATTCATGCCTAAAAGATTAAAAAATAAAGCATTTTTGCAAACAAGGATATGGCAAATAAAACAATAATTCTCACTTGAGCTTCCACGGCAGGTCTCCATTAATTCCGATGCCTCGGTTTTCACAAGCTGCAACAATGCAACTAAACTTGGACATTTTGTTTGTGAACGAAAGAAGAAAGTGAAATATTAGCGTCTCGCCAAGCCGAGTCAGCTGTTGTAATGCGGTATGTTATCTTACTAGTGGTGACAGAGTCGGAATCAAAGTGATTACTATTCAGGTGGGTTCATCCCGAACAAATCGCCTTAATTTTATTAGAAAAATAAAGAAAATTTTTGACAATCGTTCCCTGTTTTGTTTACGTATTCAATTGGTCAGTTATTGTTATTTTCAAAAATTTTTGTTGTTATTTTTAATAGTGAGGAACATGCTGTTGATATCGAGTTTATCTATTTTTTGTCCAAATAGTGCGTAGAATGTGAAAAAACGCGTGTTCAATGTTATTTGACGTAGGTCGTTTGGCCGTGCGGTGCACACAATTGCCTCGCGATGGCCATCAGATTAGCGTAAGCGATATTGCGAACTTACTTAAGTTAATTTAACAGCAAGAGTAATCGTTTAAACTACTTCCGGTACCTTTTTTACACATTATTGGTAAACAAAACAGGGAACGATTGAAAAAAAATAGTTTCAATATGGCGGCCACAACCAGGCCTTCGAGCTCACCTCTCTTAGGCCGCTAATAGACGGCGCGCGTCCGACGCGTCCGCGTCCCGAATGTTATCGAACATCAGTCAAAATGGGGTCTAATTGACGTTTAACGAATTGTCATTTAGGTTCATCCAGACGATGGCAATCTTTTCGTCAATCTTTCGCACACATTCAAACATGGTTGTCAGCCATGTGCAAAAATGGCGGATTCTGTCCAGACGATGGCAATCAATGTTCATCAATGTTTCCAACAATGTTCAAGGTTTCTAAACATTTTTCATGGCATATAGTTACAGGTGAACGTCGATTATCCGGGGGTGTCGGGACCGGGAGGTCCACGGATAATCGAATTCCACGGATAATCGAACATATACGTAAAATTCGTTAATACCTGGTTTGAGTCTCGGCTAGTTCACTTTTAACCAGTTCCATTTAGTGGATTAATCATAAAAAATGGTTGAATTATTTTTCTATGGTAGTTTTTATTGCTATTTTGATCCGACAAATTTTATTTGACACATTATTGCTAAAACATTTTGTGAACAAACCTGAAATTCATGGAAATATTTCAACCCGGTTGTGCAGTTGTCAGTTGCAAGACACCCGGATAATCCGCCCCCCGGTTAATCCGGCCCCGGATAATCGACGTCCGACTGTATCTTGTAAAATATGTATCAATAGAAAGTAACAACATATGGTAACTAGTTAACATCACAAAAGTGAATTTAATTAGTGGCATGATAGTAAAACTGAACCAACACTTGCCCAAATTAAACTGACTCGTTCTAATTAATAATTTACTTAAGGTTCGTACAGGATATAGCTTAGCTTCGTTACCTTGTTGAATGCCAAACGGATCGCTGTCAACATTGCTCGTCAATGTTTCCAGCTTATCCATCGACCCATGGATAGCTCGTCAATTCGTTCGGCAATGTTGCTTGGCACACACATACAGTCAACGAAATCGTGTACGAATACGGTAAACGTCAACATTGCCGAGAAACATTGCTGTCGTCTGGATGAACCTTTTACCCGCGTGGGACGCGCATCGTCTAGCTAACCACCCGCCATTTTGAACGCGCGTCGCCAGCTTAAAAACATTTTATTTTAAGTATTTAAGAAGAAAAACTCATTCTTTCTTAGCGTGGCAGGTGTGATGTGTGTTTTTATACAACATCCACTCAACGAACTAATTATAACTGATCATTTATATTGAAACGTCAACGGACGCGCTAGCGCCTGGAACGCAGAGTTGCTTGCTCGAAGCAACTCTGCGTCCAGGCAGGCGCGTCGGCTAGCGCGTGCCGTAAGTGAGAAGATGTCAGTTTGACAGATTGTAGATAACATTCGGGACACGCACGCGTCGGACGCGCGCCGTCTATTATCGGCCTTAGAACCCACCTTGATCGGAATTCCTGCCGAATTCCATTGCGTACCAATCCGTTGACGGATTCCAAAGAATTGGATCGTATTCGACGGATTCGGATCAGATTTGAATTGTTTGGAACTCGCTCTGATTCGATTCTGATTTGTTTTGATTCCTAATTGATCCGAATTTATTTGAATTTGATGTGACTCGATTCAGACACGAGGTAAGTCGAATTAGTCACGTCACGAGTCGATGTAGAGACAAAGTGATTGATTTCAGTTTACTAGAATCGAAAGCTGGATAGAATGGATTGGACCAAGGTGGGTTCTAAGTGATAGTAATCACTGTATCACTGTAGGTGGGAAAGTAATCACTTTGGATTGGGCATAGCTGGAGTTTTTCTCGCAATTAACTTAACCCTTGTTTCTCCAAAAGTTGGTGCTTGGTGGGTACCAAGATGATTAAATACTGAACTTATAGTGTGTATTTATCTTGGTGGGTACCCAAGGAGAACCCAAATAACCATTTGCGTGCTTTAACCTCGCGATGAGTTGATATCCGTTCAAAAACCGAGGGTTATCCGTTCAACGGATAGTTGTGACAATAGCAGCGGCATCCGTGCAATTTTTGAGAGGTGAGCGCGCGAGAGCCCCAGACCCGAGAGTTACTTCCGAGAGATTTTTCTTTCGCTTCTACGCGCGGCTGTGACGTCACAACCCTTGCGCGAATGACTACACTGGACGAAGTTTGTTGTTGCGTTTTCATCTTTTTATTTCTCGATTTCTTGTGAATCCAATAACACCGAAAACTAAGTTAACATCGATGATCCATCAAGAACAGCATACACACTATACAATAAACTATTTCGTATGAAATACACACACTTCACTGCAGAGCTTACCTGCTAGTTGAGGAAGTTTTTTGCTCAGCTTCTATCGGTCAGGTGCGTTGCTCCGGAACTTATCATTCTGCGTAAAAAGATGTCTCCAACTAGCTAGGATCGTAGATTGAATAGTTGATAGCTGATTGAATACCAGATATACTACCCTGCAACAGATGAAATGTAAAAATTATATGTAATTATCGCCGAAAAACTTTAGCGAACTTACCGTGTTGCTTGTTTACGTCGATCTGGCAAAATCGCTCTACGCATGTGATGAACGCAGCGAAGGAGTAAAAAATATTCACGTCTCCATCGTTCTAATGGAGAAATGCAAGCTCATGCTTGAAGCGACGGAGCACGCAGCGACCGATGCACGCAGCGACGGATACACGCAGTGACTGAGACAAACGCACATCGCGATGTTCCGCAATGGAAAATTTTGAGCTCGGTGCGCTCCTCGTGTACGGGAGAGAGCGCGATGCAGGGTGCGCGCGTTCGATCACCCAAAAAAGATCTCTCCATCGAAAAATACGAGAACGGGATCGAAAAATTTGGCTAAGTTCGCGAGCGACGGGTCTTCGCCACTATCGCGGCATCTGCGCACGGCAATCATCGAGGGTGGCATCGCAAAAATCGGCTAAGTCCGAGAGAGCTGGTTTTTTTTTGTATGGAGTTTTCTCTGGCATGCTCAATTTTCAAAAAGAACCCATCCCAGGCTGGTTGGGAACCGTGCTGCACTCTCCTACCAAAGGTGTACAGTAGATATCCGACATACGCGGTACTCGACAAACGGGATTCGGAGATACGCGGTTTTCAAAATTTGACAGTAGATTGGGTTTTTTACATCGATGTAAATTCTTGAGATGTACAACCACACAAATCAACTCAAGATTTTTATTTCATTAATTGCAATTTATGTTGTTTGAATACGCTTGAATTGCATTAATATTAATGCACAAAGTAAAAGTTTGAATATTCTATGATACATGTAAACAAGAACTCGATCGCTTAACTCCTAGTATACGCTATGTGTCAAGCACTATTCGAGATACGTGGCAAATTCGAGATACGCGGATTTCTCTGGTCCCCATTATCCGCGAAAGTCGGATATCGACTGTACATGTTTACCAACAAACACCTTGCCAAATGTATTTTTGGTAGGCTTTTTGACATGTACACCTTAAAACTGGCCAAAAGTGTATTTTTGGTAGGCAGGTACACCCCGCATTCTACCAAAGATGTATTTTTGGTAGGCTTTGATGGCATGTACACCTCCTAACCTACCAACGGTGTTTTTTTTTGTGGGCACTGGTGTTTCGTGAAGAACTTGCTGTCAAAGTTTGGTCAACTAGCAGGCTGTGTTTTTCTACCCCATTTGTTATTTGTTTTTTGTTATAACCGTGTAGTGTACGAAACGGACCGAGTTGTTAGAATGAAACGCAGTAGCACAGTTATCGGTGGCGGTTGGACATTATCGGTTGTTACAGGGAGTCATATAGCATCGGTGGCGGGATAGCGGCGCATGGATCGATCGATTCGGGGTGGTTAACCGGGGCTCAGTTAACTCGCACCAGACGGTAAGTAAGTGTGTATAAACCAACAGCAGATTCTTAGCAGCAGTTCTTATTGATGATTTTCAATATCTCGACAAGGAAGAACATCAACGCGTTCTGATTGTTTTCGCTGGCCATGGTGGAGTGGTGCTGCACATCGTACATCGAAACTGCCTACTACGATCCGGGGTCGCTGTTAGCCAGCACGAACCAGAGGAGGTCCCGGACGATTTCTGGATGTTTCACCTGATATGCCGAACCGGACGATGATTATAATAAAACAAACAAAAATATTTTCCTGTATGAAAATAATTATTTTGGAAAGAAAAGATATCCTGAACCCAACTCATATGAATTACTGCGAATGGGTATACGTTTTTTGCCACGTATAGTCAGAAATAGGTGTTATAAACGCACTGTCACGTCAAAAGCGTTCTCTTTTGAAGCGTCCCGCAAGTATAAAGAGAACTGCTGCAAAAGAAGGGGTAAAAGAATTCTGAAAATGTGTTTTGCCATGTAGTCAGAAATAGGTGTTATAAACGTACAGTCACGTTGTCAAAAGAGTTCCTTTTTGAGGTGTATCGCAAGTGTAAACAGAATTGTTTTTACACTTCTTTTCAGAATTCTGTTTACACTTAGATTGCATAGGAAATCTGATGCAAAAGAAGTGTAAAAAGAATTCTGAAAAGAAGAGCGGGCAGTTCTGAAGAGAATTCTTTTACACCTGCATAACACCAAAATTTCTCGTTGGGTATATATATACCCAAGGAGAACCTTGCTGCACTTTCCTACCAAAGGTGTACATGACTACCAAAAAGAATCTTGCCAAGTGTATTTTTGGTAGGCATGGACTCCTCATAACCTACCAATAATTGTTTTTTGGAAGGCACCGCAGTGGAAAGAGGAACTGGCTGTCAAACCTTTGTTTGTTTACTGTTTACTGTTTACTGTGCAAGTCTGGCCAACTAGCAAGCATTCGACCGTGTTTTTACCAGCGTATTCGTTGTTTCATTAGCTGTTAGATTTTTCTTATAGCCATTGTTACCGGGTGTAACATAGTATCGGTGGCCAGTGTTCGATAGCAGCGCTTGGATCGACCGACTCGTGGTGGTTAACCCGGGCCGTGTTAACTCGCATCAGACAGTAAGTACGTGTGTAAGAACCCACAGCAGAGAGTTCTTACTGATGATGATTTGTCCGCACTTTTCACACATTTCAGTGTCTCGACAAGGCGGAAGAAGCGGCTTGAAATAAACATCAATGCGTTCTACGTGTTTTCGCTGGCCATGACGGAGTGGTGCTGCACATCGTACATCGAAGGAGCCTGTTACGATCCATGGTCGCTGTTTGCCAGCAAGAACCAGAGGAGGGGTCGGACGATTTCTGAATATTTCCCCTGATTGCCATTTCGAACCGGACGATATGTATATATTATTATCGATGTATCAAAATAACAAAACAAACAAACATATTTTCCTGCATGAAAATAATTATTTTGGGAAAGAAAAGATATCCTGAACCCAGCTCATATAATTTACTACGAATGGGTCTACGTTGTTTGCCACATATAGTCAGAAATAGGTGTTATAAACGCACTGTCACGTCAAAAGCGTTCTCTTTTGAAGCGTCCCGCAAGTATAAAGAGAACTGCTGCAAAAGAAGGGGTAAAAGAATTCTGAAAAGAAGAGCGGGCAGTTCTGAAGAGAATTCTTTTACCCCAAAATAACGCCAAAATTTCTCGTTGGGACATTCACTGCCCTGCGAACGGTTTTGCTCGAATCAGTTCATTTTACAGGCAAGGGGTAGGGATAATCCCACCTCCGCGACCTTCTACTGTGGACAAGAACAAGATAGCTGCTATTGGTGCTATGCCCTGACTCTTTCTTCCTCATTGGGTCATGCATTTGCGATTAATGCGGAATAAAGACCGGTTGATGGTATGCGTGAAGCGGAAGGCATATGCATTGTATGCGTGTTTAAGATTCTCTTCCAATGCTTTCTGCTATGTGCAAAAAGAGTATGCCTCAAATGTGCTATCTCTTTCACTCTTATTGGACCTGTGTTTGTTTGTATGTGTTACGACTTTTTTTCTATGTTATTAGCACAGTTGATTGCTGAGCAATGTAGAGGTCTCCAGATTTACAAACGTTCGAAATTGGTATCAATCGCTGCACGGTTCTGTTTGTTTCAATAATGTGAATGGCGATTATTCACCAAAGGCTTTGGCTCACTTCTTTGGACTTCTTTGAAATCCGATGAACCTTTACTCAAGCTGACACGAGCATACGCAAATTGAATTTACCTTAATCAACCCGTACAACCTGCATACAGCGATTACCGGCATTATTCCGGTTGTTGTGTTAATGTGATAACGCATTGCTACCATATTTCAACCCATTGCAATTCATTAATTTTCAATTGTTATTTTAATGTAGTTCATTCATTTATTCAATTCCATAGTAAAACGTACGAAGAAAAAAGAAAATGAAGAAGTAAAACGACAAATTAAGAAATTACTTAGTTTCATGCATGCAATTTCATTCCATTAGCTTGACGCAATTTCATTCTGCAATCAAAACAATCCCCATGCATGCATCGAACACATACACCATTCATATCATTGACTACGAACAGCTGTGAGCGAAACCATCCGTGCTCACACCTGAGCGGACCAAAGTCGTGCGCCGTGATGGGAGAAAGAATTGAACGTCATGGAAAACGATGTTCGTTCCTCCTAGGTTAATATTGAATGTTAAACCTCGGGCATCGATAACTGACAAATAGCCCAGAGTGATTATTGCACTGGCTTATCCTATCGAGACAACATGACGACAAAATAGTAGAAAAAGACGCATTGTTGAGAATTGAAGACGAGCTGGGAGAAAGAGTGGGACTGGGCATAGTAGAGAGCGGAATACGAGAGCAACTATGTTTTTGCTCTCTTTTTGCCTGGCGCGCTTGGTGTGCGTGCCACATCTGACTCAACGTTGTGTGCGTGTAATCTGACCCCCGTTAAGGTCAGATAAGGGAGGGTCCGAAAGAAAAAGGCAAAAACCTGCTCGATTTTCAGTGTACCGCCGTTCACTGGGTTCGTGCTGTCCACCAAAATCGGCTATTCTTTTTTGATCGAAAAAGGTTCGCGATCTCTGCTCGATTCACTAACACATTCAAGAAAAGGTTCGCCGAGCGTCCAAATTCGAGCAGGGTTCGTCTCGTGTGACCGTACCTAAAGATGCCTGCTTTACATTTTTTTTATGTGACTTTGTTAAAAGGATAAAACGTTATTTAAGATGTTTTAGAAAGTGCATGCTGTATAAGGATTCCGACGCCGGTAAAGGAGAATTTGTTCTTATTTTTTTGCTAATACGGTAAACTGTCAATAATAATATTCCACTACGTGATTAATACAATTACCGCGGAGGCGATATTTTGGTTACATTTTATTGCTAAGGTCCTCAACTAAAGACATACAACACATATTTGACTAAAATGGAACCCGAACATTGAATCTACTTTAACACCCTTACTCGGATCTGACTCAGGATAATTCGTGCAGTCAAGCGTTTTTATCGGCCAGGTACGAGTAGACCTATGCACCCAACGATACATTTTGAGGTGCTGTAAAGGCGAGGGTGTTAATTACCCAGGGATTTTACTACCCTTGGCACTTATTTCTGTTTGTCTCCCATCGCATTGTCTTCGCGTCGTTTCTTGTGTTTCACATAGTTTAGATTTTGAATTGGTTAAACCATTCGGGAAGATACTGCTTTAGGGAGAGAATGGGAAGGTTTATGGGTTCGTATGGAGAAATGCTATGGGGTATGGAGCTTCTGATTTGACATATGCGAATGTTTTCGACTTTCTCTAATGTAAATAGTAAAGACAGAAAATCAAATATCCCATTGAAGCTGCATTGCATTTAGATTAGCGTGGGAGCTAACTTAAGTGAGCAAATAAAATCCTCCTCCGGTGGAGGACCCTATTTCTTCACTGTTCTCAAATTTGTTTTATTACAATATTTATCCCAATAGTTTTCCTATTCGCTTTTACAATTATGAGCTGAGAACCGGAGAATTATGGAACAGATGAGTGAGTATGAGTGAATAAAAATTTTTCTTTTAAATTATTTACATAAAATTCGAAATGTGAAGGAATTCAGTCAACAAATAATAGGAAACTTATTGTATGACCAATGGCCCTTGCTATGATGTAATTATTCAAATTGCTTCTTTGATAGTGGTTACGATGTACACTTTGACAGTTGTTTCATTTAAATTTATTATGTATAAGCCTATTTTTCCTCATGTTGATCATTGTCATAGAGGATTCTGTAAAAAAAACCTTTAATGATAGTATAACAAAAAAAGTTCTTCAAGTTCATGTCCATTCTTAGATTTAAATCAAAATGAAACACATCCTATGTCAGAAACTCGTCGATCGCAAAACTTCGACACCTCCAAAAGCCGGCATGCAAAACCGTCCGGTCTCCCGTTCTGTCTCAACTCGGTAGCAATAAATGTGGTTTTGGAAAAGCTTCAATCACCCGCTGGCCTAAGTCCATGTTTTATGACAACACGTTACACCGTGAAGCCATTAGTGAGGTATCAGAGGTCCTACCGGGCTCAAGGTCCTCTCCGAGAATGAGAGATACCGTACACCGTAACGAAGGGAATATCCTGGTCGGAAGTGCAATAGGCAGCAAGAGACTTGGGAGCAACATGAGAGCATAATGAATCTGTTTGGATTCGTAGGCAGGCAGATCAACCCGGGTTCAACCGACCGAGTCGTTTATTCCGAGTATTTTGCCTTTTGCTCCTCCTTTCATGGCAACAAAACAAGCAAACAGAGCGTACCCGAGAACCTAATCCTCTCGAAGTGCACATCCCGAAACCGTAACTGGGGCCCAACCGATGCAGCGGGCGGTCTCGGGTCTCTGACAGGGCCGCTTGAAGCAAATAAAAGGCAGTGAATAAAGCCCACTTTAAGCGCACTAATTCGTCATAGCTTCCAGCGGGTCCCTCAGCAGTGGTAGCCATAATCAAACCAACCATCAGCTTTGTAAATATGTGCTAATTTATGATACCCACCCTCGCTGCATGCACGCTGGTCGGTGCGGCAGGACACAATTGGTCAATCTGATCTTTTCGCTTGCACTCACCAGCATGCCTACCATCTGCAAGGCAAGGCTCGGAGCATGAAGTGGTGGAAACATGTCCGAGTTTACACACAACACTTCCTTGCGCACCAACAACACCGACAGTGCGTGAAAAATTGGCACCAAATATAAATATGCACCTATGTCTGGCACCACAGCGAAACCACTAGTCTTTTCGTACGCTGCGGTAACATCACTAGCAAGGAGCAAGCACGATGGAAGAATGCAACGGTTACCGCTATAGTACGCAGAGCAGTATCTGAACCCTTGTACATGCATTTTGACTTATAGTTAGTTTTTTGATGTCGTATACGAACGATTATAGCCTTTGCTGTACAAGTAAATGTGATTACGGAAGTTGTTGTTTCTTCAGAACCATTCTATATATGGATTACAACTTCATTTGATAGAAAATGTAATTTACAAAATCTGTGTTAAATAAATTAAAACCGTTTGTTTAAGAGCTCCTCACGGACCTAAGGCCACAAGACAGCAGGGCATTACACAGCCGAGAAGGTAACAAGACTCATGTGTTTTTAACGTTCGTTACCGTGGGTTTACAGATATGGGGGCCCTTAGCTGGAAAATGAACAAGATCCCTGTGCTATACCATAAAAAATGGTTTCTCGATGTTTAATTTCATCAATTTTATCAAACAATTCTTATCGAATAAATCGATTTTTTACATTAGGTAATTATACTTTCCCTTTTAAAATCCGCTTTAACACGTTTGAACACGTATCTCGTTTTAGAACAAATAAAGAGTTTCATGTGGGATGATATGCTGGGTTGGTAGCATATAACAGGGTATGCCAAAAACACATTAATCGATATCAGATGGATAAAACTAAAGATAGGATGAAAGTCTTACAACACATTATTTTATTCCTTCTTCTTCTTCTTGGCGTAACGACCTTGTTGGTCATACCTGCCCGTTAAGGGCTTACGAGACTTTTACCATATGTGTACGTGAATAGTCAGTCTTCTCGTTCAGGGGAGGGTCCGGTCTCGGTTGGGATTCGAACCCACGTCGTCGAGGTGGTGAGCTAATTTTCTAACCGGCGGTACAGCTCGGCTGTCGCGGACCCCCATCTTGGTGGTGGATCTTTTATTCCTATACTTTATATTTTCCAAAAGCTTTATGTTTTGCTGCAAATACATGCTTGTTTTAATTGATTTACTATAATGCTTAGTTTACACGAGGCGCAAAACTCTGAAAATACAGGCGAAAATATCATTTTTTCTGTCACTTTTTTTCCCTTTGTGTAGACGTGCATATTGGTTAGCCGGCGCAAATGAAAGCGCGTTCAGTGTTGATTGGATTGTTTAACTGTAAAAAAAACCGCACAGAGGTATTGTGCACACCGAAATCTTATCAATAACCACAGTACATCATCACAAACAACTTTTTTCCATCCACCGGCGCTCTATACCAGGTGCGCAAATTTTTGTAAACCTATTTTTCACTCGCCGACCGAAAAACCGATTTTTGCTTACTTTGAAAGATGTGCCCATCTAACAGCATTTTACATTTAACTCACAGCATTTTTCCGTTTGTAATACCCTTATTAGACGAGGAATTTATCTGCCATATTTTTCCATCCTTTTACTGTCAAAGTAGGCTCTGGCAGGGCGTTTGACATAAAACTGATGTCCGCTCGTGTAATAACGAAAAGTTCCACAAAAAGGGTTTTGCAGTTATTTGATCATTTTCACGTTTGAATTTAGCGTTTTGTTCATCCTAGAGTAACGAACAAAATCCGTTGCAAACAACAAAGCAAAAAGTAAACAAATCGCTACTTTGACATATAAATGCCAGTCGAAAGAAAATCGGAACCGGTCATGCCTGATTCCGATTTTGAGGAAGGAATGTATCTGTCAAGAGCGTTTGGCAGATAACTTCTGGAAAAATATGACTGATACATTCCTTGTCTAATAAGGGTATAAAGGTTGCTTTGCGCTTCGTGTAGACTAAGCATAACACATTTTTCTTCTGTTATTCATCGACTCGGATTATACACTGGAAGAGTTTTTAATTGTTTCGTTATAGTTCTAAGCATTAATTTCTTCTTCTTTTTTTTTGCGTATCGACTATGTTGGTTATGCCTACCCTTTAAGGGCTCACTAGACTTTTTCTCTTTGTGTACGCGGATAGTCAATCCTCTCGTACAAGCGGATAGTCCAGTCTCGGTTGGGATTCGTACCTACGCCGTCGAATTAATTCCTATGGAATACAGTAAAATTATCTATTATTTTACCCCGTACCAACCAGTCGATCGCTAAGAAATGTTGATGAACTCTATGGATCTTGGACCTAGGAGATTCGGGTCCCCTTGCGAGCTCGGATAGCCCCGCAACCGCTCAGTTTACTTACCATCAAATCGGCCAATGTTCGTTACTTTAAGTACCGCGATTGGCTTCAACATCACGAGCCAAACGTAATGAAATAGTGCTTATTAATGCATCAAACTCAACCCTTTTTGCCAGTACACATGTATTCAGTTGTGTCTTGAAAACTGAACTAAATGATAATTGAATATTTTCCAAATCAGTCAATCTCAAACAATCATTTTTAAATAGTACATACTACGATACATTAAACCATACCGGAATGGAAAATGTCTAACCTAAACAGTTCACGTTATTGCTCTGAGACATGACAGTAAGGGTGGCATCCGGTTAATGAACTATTGCATAATTGCTATTGCTTTAAATGTTTGTATCGTACCATTGGAAACACACTGATTATGTGTTCGTCTTATTGTATCTGGACTTGGTTTAATTTTGGCTTGCATTAAGGCTGCAGCAAATCGATATCATATCAATGGATCGATATGTTGCAAAACGACCCAATTGTGTGAGATTTTTACAAACCTACCATTTTGTTGTAGTTTATTGTCCAACGACAGTACAATATATTTATTTATTTATTTATTTATTTATTTATTTATTTATTTATTTATTTATTTATTTATTTATTTATTTATTTATTTATTTATTTATTTATTTATTTATTTATTTATTTATTTATTTATTTATTTATTTATAAAACTCCTCAATTTAACAATTTTGTATTTTTAGCAGCAAAAAAGTTTGTACTAAATCAGGATAACTAGTGCTAAGGTTAGAAAGTTTTGCAATGATTGAAAGAAATTTTTCGTTCATGTCCTTGAAGTTTCCTCCCAACAAATAAATTTAACCGTGCTACACGAAATGGTTTCCTTTACCTACAGAATTTGTCAAAGCATATACATACTAACAGTTCAGTGAATGTAGCTTACCACTCGCATGTCGCATGGTTTTATTTATGGGTCGTTTCATTTAATCGTTCATCGCTTCCATCTGCATCCATGCTGCAAACTGTTGTCCTGAACTGGTCATACGCGCTATTTGCGCCCCGCTGGTTGAAATCGTGTGCGGCATTTCCCCGCTTCAGAAAACAGCATCGGCCAGTCGAAGCTGCACGGATATAGGCTACCCTAAGTGCGGCTCGCAGAAAGAGGACACACCATTTTGCACCGACGGTGCCGCAGTTTATTCGCTGCAATTATCTCGCTGCGGTCAACCCGCAACCACTCGCCTCCGCAATTGAGCATCCCAGAGTGTCCGGTCGGACAGTTTAATGTTCAATAAAGCAATTAGTGAACCACTGATGACATCCGATCAATTTGAAATCATTTCAGGCCGGGCCGAGCAGGGCAGAGCTTTTAATTTGTTTTCGATGCCGGTGGTTTGATAAATCGGCCTGGAAACCTATCCTAATAGGCGCGTAGGTCCACCTACGCTTGCGCTAATTGCACTGGGGTTAGTTGCAGTTGCACACAAAAAAACCGTCACACTGAATGACATCGCATCTGCAATTGCTATCCTTCGAGCAACGAGGCAGATGCACGCATTGGCTGGCGTATTTAGCGGTTGCCGTTGATTATTATTTTATCACTCCGATTGTCTTGGCGTAAATTGTCACATGTTTATGTCCCTCTCAGGCCCGGGTTAGGGCCGAAAACGGTTCATACCGGTTGTGGTAATTGGCGGAGACCGATCGATATGTCTTTCCAGCGATTCGTGTCTTAGCAAACCGAAACCTAGTTTTCGCGTAGGTAAAGGACACCTTCATCTTCTACATCCGGCAAATGGGAGGAAACCGATGATCAAAACAATTCACATATCGTTGCCAATCCTTTGCAGCACTTTTACATTGATACAAACACAGTCTTACGTCGCCGGGGTTCCCGAATCGGAAAAAAGTCCCTTGCACCATTTCATCTGGCCGGGGGCTGGAACTGATTCGACCGAAGGAAAAACCCCTTTTGTGATGCTGGAAAAACCGGAGCGAAACACAAACCCAACACAGAGGGATAAATGAAATAAGTGAGGCTGTTTCTTTATTCATTGGCTGGATCTCGCTGGTTTCGCAAAGTTTATGAATACGTGCCACCGGTGAAGGTGTGTATGTGACAGAACCGGAGCCGGTGTTTCCGCTGTCCTCCGCTGGGAAATCAACTTTACTCGGCATTTTTCACCCTGCCTGTACCCATTGCGCCTCTGCTGCGTCGATATTTGGTGGGGTTAAATTTGTGCTTTTGTACTGCTGGTAAGTTTCGTTTCGCTAGCTAAATCCAGGCGTTGTTGAAACAATGACGCCTTAACGGCTTAAGCACGTCTCAACCCGTCCGGGTTGTGTCAGTGAACGTGCATCATTTGGTAAATCATGGATCTTCTCCTCGAAACCCGAACGCAGATAGAGAGGCCTCTAGGTTGGATGCCTTTCTCTCCATCGAGTATTGATCGACCTGTTTTATGTTGTCGTTGGATCGCGATAAAATTTAAATCAAGCTTCGAAAGAATTTTCCCGTTTACATTTTTTCCATACAATGATCGATGGTAGATTTGGAAAATATAATTTGGATTTATGCACCAAAACCAGGTACAACCATTCCATTCGTCAAACAAAAGGTCCTTTTTTCTCGTTGTGTTCCATTCGAAAAGCGATATTTCATCACTTTCTCCGGGATAAGAAGAAATCTTTTGCTACCAATTGGCTCAAGTACTACAAAAAGGCACTACGGTTTTACGTTTTACACACCTTCCATTAGTTCCCTCGTAGATATGCAAGTATTTCTTGCCTGCCAATATGGAACAGTGCATAAAAGCTGCTGTTGTAAAGTATTTCTACTCAATGCCCATTTGTTCATCAAACTGGAACCGTTAGCCTTCACGGAATGTTTCTTGATATGTCCCTGTCATATAATTATAATTTCCCGCCATATATTTTTCTCGCTATACAATCCTGAGCATGGTCCTCTTTTACTATCGATCCTCTCATTGTGACTTACCCATCCACAGTACACACAAACCCCAAGACAGTTCAGTGTTTTCCTCACTATTTGCATGCAGGAAGGCCAATGCGAAAGAAAACATCTCGCTAAAGATGCATCCCTTCTCGTTAAGCGATGGATGGCTATTTGTTTTGGGCGTTTACTGCCGTTGTAATTTATATGACGAGATCCTTTTCTTGGGTCAGTAAGACCTGTTCGGAAGCTAGAACTGGATGGTTGAAAAATCTGCAACATTATTTCGGATGTTAGTCGTTTATGATCGAAAAGGGAATAAAATTATCAAAGGTTCCGATTTGGTTTTTGTTTCTCTTTGAAGAGTACCTTTGGATGTGCTTTTATTGCCCAATTTGTGGCGAAAGAAATTGGCTTTTCTTATCGTAATGTTTCGTATTCAGTAAGTATTCGAAAATATGACAATGATTTTATTACTGCTGAACACATTACAAATGGCCATCTTTTTTAACTCATAGTGTCATTAACATGCATAACAGTTTAATAGGAATCGTTTTAGTAATAGAGTAAAAACATGCCAATTATAGCTTTAACCATAACCAACGTGTTAGGAATTGTAATCGAAAACTGTTTGGTGAATGAAACAAGAATATTTCGACCTTAGTGCTCTAGTACTTGGTTTTCTGCTTTAAACGAGTATTTTGTTATTCCGAAAAAAAAAAACAAAAATTAATTTAAAAAGTAAAAAAAAATACACAGCTATTAACAAAGTCATTACTTAACTATAAGCTTTTAACAAACTAAAGGTAGCTTCAGTGTGTGTTTATTGTATGTATTTTCATTTAGAAACAAAACTCTTGTACTTCCCATAACGGTCTGCGAAAGTTTGAATAGATTCTAAGGTAGATACGAAAGGCAAATAAGGCAGAATGGATTCCCTCGACAAACGTCCACCAGCGATAGTCCGCCGTTGCTTCTGGGACTAAATATAAATAATGAACTAAATATAAATAATATAAACAAATATAAACAAAGCTGTAAGAAAGCAAAGTTCAGCCTGTTCAATTTTGTAAATGAACAAAAGTTTACAGCAATGCTTTTAGTCTAAAGCTTATTCCAAGGGGAATCCACATATAAATGCATGTAACAGGATGTAATGGCATCTTTTTTGCTCACTTTATAGGAAATACCACACTTTTCTTTCTCGTGCAATTGTTAGATAATCTCGACTCTGGATTCCAGTCTCCGGCAATGTTTTGTCTCCTTTTGAACATATTGTTGAAGTTGCCAAGAGGTGTTAATGCTAGGACAAACGAAAAAAAACTCTCATCAATTGCATCCCTATTTCGTGTGAAGGAGATGATGAAAAAACGGCATAAAAAAGGTTATCGCACCCCATCAACACCATTTCAGGACACGTAATCAGTGCGTTTTCCCGCCGGCATAATCATAGGCCAGAAGTGGGGAAACGGGAACGAGTCAAGTGATCCTAAATTGTAAAATAATAAACAAATCCTATTATAAATGGTTGTTTTTATTTATTCCCAACCTGTTCTGCCCTCCCAGAAGCAACGGCGGACTATCGCTGGTGGACGTTTGTCGAGGGAATCCATCCATAACATAGTCCATCCTTCGCACAGTTGTCGGGATTTGTTGAGCATAGTTACGGATCGACACCGCAGAAGGGACGGAATTGGTGTGCGCACCCTCCTCTAATATGGTATGGGCAGTATGCTCAGAACCACCGAACCGTGCAGAGATCTATGCGAATGTGATGCTCCGTACAGAACGGGCGAATGCCTATTATTTGAGCACCGATTCCGGAAGGGATGATAGTTGTAGATGCCGGTGTGTACGGTGTGTAATTGATTCGTTTTGATGTAGCAGTCATTTATAACTAGTTAAGCCATGAAATTAATTATTTATAAACACGCGGGGTGGTCGCATCCAATTGCAACGACGGGTGCATCGCCGCTGCCTACGGAGTCATGCGTTTTTGGATAGGCATACCATACGCCTATTGGCAACCGCGAGGGTCGCCCGAGCGGAAGTGTAGTGTGAACATGTTGACTCGAAACACGAGCCCAGCAGGACCGCTTGGTAGGAAAATATGTTTTGATTTCGCCGATTACGAACATGATTTGCAGCATTTCCGTTGCGCCGGAGGGACGGAGGAGGCTCGACGCGGCCGGGACTAATGGATGGCGTGTGCGCGGATGCACGCATTTGCCAAGCTCATTGACAGCCATAAAAACATACCTTCGAACATTCGTGTAAACGGCCGATAATGCAGTGCATCCAATGAATGCGAACATACTAGTAGAGCTCCGACTGGTTTTATCGTCTTACATTATCAATGCGAATGAAGCTGCCTGGTGGTAGTCGCGTGGCTTTCTTGTATGATTGTGTATCTGTTGCGAATCGTGGAGGATGTTCCATCGCATCTCAGCTTTATTGCTATTGGAATGTTAAAAATCCGGAAAGATTACTGGCGTGAGCGTGTTTGAATAAACCCCAACCTATAGGAATACTGAGTATTCAAAGATAAAGCGTAACAATACTTACAATACTCAAAAATATAGAGAATCCGGATTACAATCAGGATAAATTTAGTGTCAAAATGAAGGTTATTAGAACTGAATCTAGTAGAAATGTAGTAAAATTTTATTATTATTTAAAAATATAATATAATTTGGGTAAAAAATTTATAGGTTCTACAAAAAGCACCTTCTGTATCAGGGAATTCTACAGAAAGATGCATTTTTTTTTTTGTATTTCAAACCCTAATTAAAGATTTAAAAATGGCTTGGTCTTAAAACAAATATATAACTAAAAAATGTACGTAGTGTTTTAATGTCGTTAACACAGACTAGTCCGTATAATGTAATTTCCTTCTACAGAATACATGACTCCTTCGTGGACCAGTAAGAAACTAATATTAGACAAATTCCAAGAAAACACAACAGGTTTTTTCAGATGTAAAAGAAAGCCTTCTTTAACATAGAATTTTCATAACATACACTAGTCATAAGCGATGAAAAGCACCAAGAATACGATGTTTGATATTGAATAGTTCACCAGATGTTTGCTAAGTTCTATTCGTTACAATTTGTTTATAATATCTTGCTTAATACTAGTGTAAAGATCAACACCATAATTTGACATCATTTTGGTCACTTGAATGTATAATTTTGGATGCCGAAACAACTAATTAAACTACAACTAAATAACTCACAACCCATTTATTTCAAGTTTCCAGGTTTAGCAAAATATTTACCAAAATATGTATTGCAAGCAGAAATTAAATGAGAGATGACCATTACCAATTGTCAGGGAAAATGTGATCGGGCTTGGCTTGGGAGAAGGCTTGGCTTTGAAGTAGACATTTAAGTTATACGAATAATTAGCCTAGTTAGATATAATAACAAAACATCCAATGTGAAAATAGAAAATCATTATGGACGAGGTTGTATAAGAAAAAATCCTGTATAAACTAAACAAAAATTTCTGTCCATTTGATCGACTGTTACTCCACAACTTTTGGGAAATATAACATTCATCAAAAGTATCATTAAAAGATAATACAGTAGAGTGCATGGAATGTTGAAACTTGATTCGTGAGATTTTTTGGAATTTTGGCGGTTTGTGGAAAATTTTGGGGAAATTATTAGTTCTGTTTTTCGTTTTCTTGAAGCGAATTTAGTGTCACCAATGCCACCGACACAACATGGTTCAAATTCGGTTTAGTTTGGCAAGAAAATACATACTCTGATCGTTATAGATTTCATTTGCATACCATTGCTATCGAACCGAGGAGAGATAGAGAAAAAATGGACTATCGGCATCATCCGGTGCTGCCTCAAGATGATCATTCTCATTTGAAAATCGTCCACGTCCGCATCGTGGTTAGGCCGAGCCGAACCATTTTGAATGGCACACGCATCAGCACATCATTACCGAACGGCATCATCTACATGATCAACATAGCAGTAAGATCATTTTCAAGCGACATGATATTTATAAATATGTATACAACGCAACCGAACGAAATGGTGGATTCTTGCACAACTCATGATGAGTTTATAATTCTGGCCGCCAAAACTAATTTCGTTTTATTCCTCTCTGCTTCCCTTTTATTCCTATATTATACTGAAAATGACGAGAATACGTGATTCTCGTAACCCTCCCGTTTTCTCCTGTTCATCTCTCGCTTTTTCGCTCCCATTTTCATTGCGCAATACTGTTGTGAGAGGCTCAAATTAATGTCGTGACGATAAATCTTTGGATACAAGACTTCAGATGCCTCGAAAATAATTATAAAATGCCAACCGATAAAACAAAAGCCTTATATACCCGAGCATGGCGTTCGGTTCGGTTGGGGGGAATGTGTTGAAGAATTGGATTTTCCTACCCGAGGAGAAAGCAGCGCTCAGTATTATCTGGCATGATTTGGTGGAATAAAAACGGCAGGAAGCGAGTGGGAAGTAGTAAATTTGTATTTAAGAGTCCGGAAGTGGGTAAAAGTGAGTGCAACCAATGTGCTAAGCGTCTTGCTATGAAAATGGACCACTTAGTACAACTTTTGCGTGTGGAGGCATGTGTGAACCAATCTATTGCGTTATACGTGTTTTATGGAAGCTGTATGGAAAGATTCTTGTACATTTTTTAAACTAGCCAGCCAATCCCAACATTTTCCAAATATTTTTATGGTTAAAAATAGTCATCGCATGGGCTTTGATATTTTATTCCACGTACAAAGGTAGTTTTTGATCGTGAACATGGTGGAACGCCATGTTCGTATTAACAAAAAAGGTACCAGGCATCACATAGAAAGGGCAACAGAAAAATAACTTCTGGTCCTAAGCCTCCCCCCCTCATCCTTCTCCTAATCCTCCTTCCTTCTCGGCGAGCGAACGAGTCCGCGGCGGGAACGATTTTTCGGCGGAAAAACAGCAACATGGAAAAAGTGTAATAAATTGTGTGTCTGTAATCGAGTCAATAAATTCATCACATGATGCCTGCTTAATATATTCGTTATTTCTAAGTCATGTCAGAAGCGGCAGAATTGCCAAGGATAGGTAAAGGACTGTGATGGTGGGAGTTGGAGGAACGGACGTGATTACCATCTGAGACCGGTGCCCTGATTCTAGCCCATCATAGAAGCCATTTGTGCGGGAGGTGGATGAAAAAGTGCTCACGTTAGAGAAAGAGAGAGAGAGAGAGAGAGAGAGAGATAGAGAGAGAGAGAGAGAGAGAGAGAGAGAGAGAATGCGTGAGTCTGAAAAGGATGGTATCGTCGGGGCGAGAAAGCAGGAGGAGAAAACGATTGAGCAGTGGGCAAGAGAGAGAGTGAGCAGACGGGAAAACACGATAGAGCTCGAGCCGAGGAGAATACTAACTGATATGAACGTTCCACCACATAAGCCCTAAGGGTAGAACGACTTTGTTTTCCGGGGTAAATAATGGCATCGCTGCCGGTTTCTTCTATCGCTTATATACTTAAACGATCGTCCCCACTCCAGCAATCCCCCCTTGGTGCCCCAGCCAATCCGTTTGGCACGGGTGTTTTCCACGGCGGTTGGCATTTTATTACGTTTCATGCTCGTCCCGGCTCGTTCCGGATCCTTCGTGTACTGCGGGGATGGTTTCGTTTTGATTTGACAGTGCCACCATTTTTTGTGGTATTTATTCGAGCGGAACCGGTGATGTTGAATCTGGTGAAACCGTACGTCATCAACATACCATGAGATAGAAACCGAAATGCTACGTTCTCTATATGGCCTGCTGTGTAACAGTGGAGTGATTGAAACGCAATAAAATACGCTGTTTATAATGTGTTGCTTTTGTAAATCATAAACAAGTTGGCAAATTAATTATCTAAGCTGCTTCACCACCATTGAATCTCTGCTTACTCAAAACAGGGAGTAGAATTGAATTAACGTTGAACCCGTTCAATGCAATAATGTTTTCATTTTTTATTCTCATTATTATTTATATTATTTTTAATAGTAAGTTGCCTTTTGATTGACAGCTTTAATATTATTACCTCTTTTACTTTTCACCATTTAATAAAAAAATATTAATATTGATAGGCAATTATAATCCACCTTATACGATAAGTGAACCTAAACTCAAACCCTAGTATAATAAGCAATCAAATTCTATTTAAACTAATGGAAATAACCATTAAGAGCCAATTTTCATTCAAAATTAATTTTATTAATTGTTAATATTAAAAAAAAAAAATTTCTTATTTAGGTAACTTCAAAGCTAACGCAATGGGCAGAATTATTGATATTTTGGGAAATCTGGGTGAACATGTTAAGTGCTGTGATTCAGCTTGGTGATCCCGAACATGCGCACTGTTCTGTAGGCTAGAAATTCATTCAAATATTTAATAAGTAAATAAATCTGTGGAACTTTAATTTTTAATTGAACGGAAAGAACCTTTTGGAATTCCAGTATAAACAAATCCGTCATGGAATTGATTATTTTTCATTGTAGGTAGGCGTGATTATTTTGTCATATCTTAAGTTTTAAAATTAATAATCCCCTGCAAACGGCACTTTTCAATCCACGGAGCATAAATTCAGCAAAGTAAAAGCCAACGCACAAACAAATAAACGAACTCATCGGCGTTCTGCAACATACAAAAAGAGCATCTTCCCCTAACAGGAAGCTAGGAGCCGACATGCTATTAGCTTAGAGTTAACTTAGAGAAAACGAGCCGTCCAACCGGAAGACGTTTAGAGTGCGCATGAGGGCTCTACGGTCTTCCAGCATTACGGCGGGGGGATATTTTTTATTATTTTTTGGTTTTTCTTTGTGCGTGACTTGAGGGACTTTTTTAGAACGGTGTTTAGTACGTATGAGCGAAAATAAGACACGGCTGGGATTTCGAGAGGAGAGGTTCGTGAGCACGGCGCTGAAGGTTTTCATCGTCGCCCTCTGCCGTCATGTCGTATCTTGAGAGTTGAAATACTGTCCAGTGCGGACTTAAGCAAGTATTTCGCTTTCGTTCTTCCGTTTGTGTGGTTCGTTGAAACGAACGCCAGAGATTGACTGGGAAAAATCTGCTCCGAATTAAAACTTTCGACACCCTCTTGAACAATTCTCAAAAAATATATAAAAATAAAAACAAAACAAAGCCAGTACTCACTAAATTTAGCCCACGATATCGTTGTGGGGGTGAAGGAGCGGAACCGAGACGGCCACTTTCCCGCTTGATGCGTGGGTAATTTGGCGGTTTTTAATGTAAAACTATTAACGCGAGTTTTCGAGTGGCGTTAAGTGGCAATCCAGAGCGGTGGCGTGGTCCTTTTCCCATGTCACACCCGCTGGAAACTGGTGTTACGGATGTCCGCGGCCTTTTCACGGAGCACGCCGACAGAGCTGCTGGTTGGGAATCCCGTGGGTGGAATGAAAACCAAATGATTCTTTACTGCGGACGAGATATATTGATATTGATAGATCAATTATGGTGTGAATACAGCAATAAGTCGAATGATGGCAATGTTTGATGGTTTCGTGAGAAGTATTAAAAAAGCGCTGTAATTTATTGGGGTGCTTTGCTATGTCTATCTGCTTTCTGGTATTGCCGAAGGAGTTTCGATTATGTATCGAGTTTAGGGAAAATAATACATAATTTAATGTTTGCTTTAGTGTAGTCCGCGACAGCCGAGCGGTAGCGCCGGTTAGAAAATCGGCCCATGAGCGCCGGGGCTCACCACCTCGACGGCGTGGGTTCGAATCCCAACCGAGACCGGACCCTCCCCTGTACGAGAGGACTGACTATCCACGTACACATAGGGTAAAAAGTCTCGTAAGCCCTTAACGGGCAGGCATGACCAACAAGGTCGTTACGCCAAGAAGAAGAAAGAAGAAGTGTTTGCTATGGTCAAATTTCCATTTTAAAATAAAGACTAAAGTTAATATCGAAAGTAGTGCTCTCTGAAAATTGATTCGTTACACAACACACATAACACAAAATAGTGTAGATTAATAAATAATTAAAACATGAGGCGATCATACACTTCGTGAAGTATCAAAGTATGTTACTTTTTAGAAAAACATTCAACTTAAAAGAGAGTACTACAGTCCTCCTTAATAACGGAGAAGTTCTTTTGAACACACGAAAAAAGTAAAAACTACATTGCCGTTGACACAATTTTAAAATTTTGTTGCAAAAGGGTTTTGGATATTGTAGCACTAAACAAATCCTTTAAGGACACACATGATCGAAAATGGTTGTTAAGTCAAGTAATAAGCGTGTTATATGTATTCGCTCTGCTTTTAAGTCTTTGCGAAAAAATGTGATTAAATTTTAATGCATCCTTTAAGAACATATGAAGCTAATTTAAAAAGGATGTTTTTTTCCCGTTTACCAAGACCGTATACCGTTTCCCCTGTTTAGACCAAGATTTATTTTTGCAATATATGTTTCGGACTAAGACTACATGCTGTAGATGTTAATTAAAACCGTTTTGGTTTTAGTTCTCGAAACTAGGTAGTTTTATAACCAAAGTTTATTTAAAAAATTCCTTTCTCATAACTTTCCGGTATGGCTCGCTAAGGCGAATCTAGATTGTGCTATGTGATACAACCGAAAAATTGTTGCCATAAACTACACAAAACATTCAGGAAAAAAGGATCTAAACCCAAAATGTAACAAAGTTGAATCCTCTTTATCAAAGAACAGTTATGTGCGAAAAACCTATTGAACACATTGGGATTTGTTTTGATGCTGTTTTAACATCGCATGCATGTGAGAGATAATTTCTCTTTTTCCACTCCCACATCCCCTTCCACCCCTTCCCTCGCATTACTACCTTTCTTATTGTGCATGATACAAAACGTGTTTTCAAGCATAAGCCACATTCAAATCCCGCTCTAAGCCAAGCATATGCTCATCCTTCGATAGTTACGACCAAAGCTAGGAAGCAGGGAGAAGGGTGTAAATTGTTCACTTGTTAACAACTGGCAATAAAATCTCCTGCTGGGAGAAACGCCAATGCACCCGGGAGCCCGCCGAATTAGCGGCCCCCTGGTCCAGTAACAGGTTGCCGTGCAGGTCTAAGCAGGAGGATTCCAGCCGGAAAATCGAACAAACGTACTCCGCAGAAGCTAAGTTTCGAGCGAGCCTCCGATTAGCGGATTATGTACCACTGCCGGAACATCATGATCATATTTACATGCGCAATCAACACCGTTATGCAGGGGAAGCCGTCCATGTAGGATCAGTACATATTATGCCCGGGTAAGATTAATCGGTCTGCCACATCCGCTGCATCCGACTCGGGGTACAGTATTATGATTGTTTTCAAATGTAATTCATGCAATCCATGTTATATCCAACCGGAATTATCAGATGATCACAGAGATTTTCGATTGTTTGCATATTTTATAGGTAGTAAGTGCTGGGAAAAGGAGTTAATTTTTATACTTTTTCAACAACATGTGTCCATGAGTTCACGATAGTGGCACATTTTCCATGCGGCATGATACTGTTTTTGTATGATTCTACTTTTCATCAGTGTCTGATAGCGATAACAATTTTCTACAATTATGGGAGGGAAATAAAGGGAGTGAAGTAAATGAAATTACATTTATATTGAAGTTTAAATAAGGACTCTGTAAAACAATACTAGCACAACTTTATGGCTAGTCTCTTGTTAAATTAACTATACCATATGCACTTGATGGGCGTTATTAAGAATAGAGGATTTAAAAAACGCGAAAACATGACTGCTATTGAATGGTGCATACCATTCCATTACGGAAGGAAGTCATGAGGAAAAAGGTGGTGAAATTGTGTCTTACTCGAAGTTTAAGCGCTGTTGTTGGTGATTCGACGATTAAAACCTCTTTTTTGACAATCCTTATAAACATGCAAGTGATAATTCGCTCAAAAAAAATGCACCGTTTCAACCCCTTCTACATAACTCTTCCAACGAACAGTGGACGGTCTCCGGTAAAGCGATTTGTTATGAGAGTTAATCTAATAATGAGCATCCGTCCGCCGGCCAGAACATACAATCTCTCGAGTGGCTCATCTGCCGTTGTCGTCGCAGGTTTTACGATATCGTAAACCCTCCCAGCATGAGTCTGCCGCTTCGTTGCCCTTTTTCCCGATTTTCTCTTTTGTGCTGTTGGTTTGGTTTTGTTTTTTCTTTCTGACCTCTTCCGAACACTTTCGTGGAACATTTTTCGGATACACAACAAACGGAACGGAAACGGTTTGTGCTTTGTTTTTGCCGTATAAAATGATTCGCGTTTATTAGATTTTCGCGTCCTCCTTTCTTTGTGTCTTGTTTGACATGCCTAGGGTTTTGATGGTGTGTGTGTTCGTGTGTGTGTATGTGTGTGTATGTGTTTTGGACTACAATTTAACACTACTTCTCTCCAACTATCCCTCCGCTTCCCCTGTCGAGCCTTATCTTCTAAGAGTATGTACAGTTGAACGTTGCGTTAGCACGCAGTACACGCACTGCTTTAGTGATGATAGAAATAAATAAGGTAATTAACTAAACAGGGCCCCGCCTTTTGCCCAGGATGGGGACGAGATTCGACTAAATCGACGCGAAGTCGAAGGCTTACGAACGCTGGCACGCGTTTGATACAAACGAGCCCGTGTCGTGTCTCCGCCGACGCGGTTATGCCTCCGATTTGTAGGGTTTGAACAGCTTAGGCTTCTCCGGCGTGACCGGCAGCACCGTCGTTTGCGGACTGTGCGGCTGGGAGGGGCTGGTGGAGTGGGTGGCGGCCGCAACTGCCGCCGCAGCCAGCAGCAGCCCCTTGGTGGACCCGTTCAGCGACTTGACCGGGCTGACGCTCGCGTTGCTCGAGTTGGACGTCGACGTGGAGGTGTCGAACTTGGACCGATCGGACACGGGGCTCAGTGAGAGGGCCGAGTGCGGCGAGGCGACGGGACTCCGAGTGGTGGCCTGCTGCTGCAGCTGCAGCTGGTGCTGGTGCTGGTGTTGGTGGTGTTGGTGCTGGTGGTGTTGGTGGTGCTGGTGGTGCTGCGGTTGGCCCTGCTGGTGGTGGTGGCCGGCGTCATGGGGCGGGGTGCTGGCCTTGGTCGGGAGGCCGAGCGGTGCGTAGGGCGGCAGGGAGCCGGCCGTACCCAGCATGGCGCTAGCGGCGGGATAGGAGGCAGGGTTCGGACCGGCTCCGGCGCTGGGCAGGGAGGTGGTCCGCTGCGGGATCGGGTAGGGTGCGTAGCGCGGGTAACCGTACGTTGTGAAGGCGTGGGCACCGGTGGGCACGGTCGGCGGTGGAACGAGCGGCATCTGGGTGAGCATCGGGGCCGGCGGGTAGCCGTACGGCATGCCGACCGAGTTGGCCGCGGCCTGGAGGATGGAGGCGGCGAACGCCGGGTCCGAGTAGACGGCGGCGTACGGCCAGGCGACGGCGATTCGCTGCCGTTTGTCCTTCATCCGTCGGTTCTGGAACCAAACCTAGCGCGCAAAATAGAAGAAGGAAAAATTAGAAACGTTAATACTTTTGACAACGTACTGAAGGAGGAATAATCTTCCTCCCTTAGAGATGATTTAGCGAATCCAAAGTGGCTACTAATTGACTCATTGCCCACCAATGCTGGCAGTGGCGTATGATGGCATGCATGCTAATGTGGCGTGACGCATCGAACGAAGTCAGCACACACATTTGACACACATGGTTACCCACGGTTCACTAGAAACCTCCCTCCGCCCGCTGGGAAAAGAAAATAGCTCCCGAAATGAATCACCGCACACTCGGAGGCTCGAGAAATAAACATAAAAGCCGAAAACAAAAAGGAAAGCATAAACCGCGGCGGTACCAAACAGACACTTAGCACCTCGTCGTCGTCGACGAAACTCAGCAGCTTCTTTGCTTCGGCTTCCGAATCCCGAATGCGGCCGGCGAGGCGGTTGCTTGCACAAAAGGCTCAATTATTTATCTTCGGTAGCCACACATCGGCGTTTGTAGCTGCCATAAACATCTCGCGATCGCTGCTCGACTTCGCCGGCCAACTCCAGGATCGGTAGCGAGCACAAAACAAGTATATTTTCTCGAGGTGCGATCGATCGACGGTAGTGTTTGTGTGTATCGTAAAATCACATCCACACCGAAGTCGCAGATGGGAAGGAATGTGGAATCCAGTGAAATGTGCCATCATGACCATTATGGTGATCGTCAGTGATCATCAAAGGGAACGTTCGCGCATCGATCGTGGCACCTTTTTATTGACCTTTATGTCAAATGGGCCGACAAAGGCAGGAGCGTCTTGGGGCCGTCTTGGGACCGTCGGCATCTCGCACGACCCGCGCACACAAAGGCAGGTGATAATTATATTAATTTTATAATAGTTACGATGCGATAATTGCTCGAAACAACAGATGTATCGCGACCGGCACCAACCCTGTAGGAAGTGGGGGGCGGTTCGGCACGGTGGTTGCGGGGAGTGAAATCGTGAGAACTCACCTTGATGGTCGACTCGGGCAGATTGAGCTGGGCGGCCAGCTCGCACCGGCGCGGCCGGGAGACGTAGTTTTCCTTGTAGAACTCCTTCTCGAGGCGCGCCAGCTGGTCGCGGGTGAAAGCGGTGCGGTAGCGACGGACGGACGGGTCCAGAGGTGGCTGCTGCTGGCCGCTCCCGTTGCCACCGTGATCGGAGGATGGTGGGCTGGTGCAGTCTGCAAGGAAATGAGGAGACGTCGTTTTAGCACTCGCTACTTATGGCGGCGTTGAGATGTCGAGACGAAAGGCAGAAGTTCCGCCCGGAAGACGGAAGGCAGATGGGCGAAAGGGAAGCGGAAAAGCGGATCGGACCCAGCCGCGGATGACCCCACTCGCGCCGGGTTCAAGTGGGTTTTCCTGGGCGCGTCTTGGTCGAGCGGGCGCATGGTTTCTAACACATGCTACGCAACATTACGAGCAGCACTGAGTGTTTCCTGCCAGCCGGCTTTGGCAACGGCCACTTTTACGTTCCGCTCCCGGCCCACTTAGGGCCACTTTAGTTCTGTCGCGGCAAGAACAACGACAACAGTACGGCTCAATTAGTTTACAAATCTAATGACCGTGTGACCGCGCGTTCAAAGGCAGGAAGGAAAGAAGGAAGGAAGGAAGGAAGGAAGGAAGGAAGTAAAGGACTTTCGGCCTTGTGTTATGCCTTCCGCTACCTACCGCTGAGTGGAGATAATGGAGGCGACGCCTTTGTGCTGTACTGATGCGCCGCCAGCAGATCCACCGAGAGGCCGCCGCTGGTGTCACGATGCTGCGCGAGCGCGTCCATGCTGTAGTTCCGGAATCCTTGCATCGTATTCTTCTGATAACTGTGGTTTTCACCAAAGACCTTTCCTGCCAGTACAAACTCCCAACTTAACGACGGGAGTTGGCTTCACTGACTGTAGTGAGTTTTGCACTTTTCGCTCCGTGTGTAAACTCCAACATGCACGAATCGGTATCACCATTTAACTGTAGCTAGTAGCTTCTTATACTGTCTGTTCACTTCTGCCGCTGTGCTCTACTTCGCTTACAAATCTTCAACCACCAAACAGTATCTTGTTGTCAAACGTTTTTCAACTTTCAATAAAGCACTCACGTCGATACTTCTCTCTTTCGCGTACACTACGAGTTCGGTCGGTGTGGAATTTCTTGTCGTCGGCACAAATTAACAAAACGGTGCTCTCACACGGACTCACGGCGGTGAACTGGCTGGTGTCGGAAAAAGGTCATCAGATTTTATATCTCCTGCAAATCCTGCACCGTGCAAAGCGACGAATCAGAGGCGTTTCCTCGAGCAACACCACGGAGGGCGTTGCCGAGCGGTGTGTATGAGCAAGCGAGACGACGGGATCACACAGCAGGGACGCAACAGCGTGAGCGCGAGAGAGCGAGGTCGAAAGGAAAGCAAGATGACGGCGGGTTCGCTCGTGGCCGAGAGGTAAACACGCAGGGAAAATAATTGGAAGAAACGGTGTGGCCTATCTTCACAACGTCGCTGGCTGGACGTGAAAGAAGGAGATCGCATGAGCTGGTGAACAACACTCCATGATGGCGAACGTCCTCGGCTTGGTGCGAGCAGTTTGGGTAGCGACCGGGGTTGCGAGGGGCGATTGGAGCGTTTTGTTTGCCGCAAGGATTATTATCCTTTTGCGATTATTAGTGCATGATATGATATAACGCTCGACATCGGGCTGCGTTGGAAGAAGGTGAAGCTTTACGAGGCGAGCTCGCTCTCGTTCGCCTACTTCTTCGCTCCACCCGGCTGTGTAATTCCACGGCATCCGGTGCCAATGGAAAAGATAAAACATTCTATACATACCGTTCGGGGGTCCACTGGATACTCAGCCCCGTTGCTGGAGCTGATGGTTGTAGTTTGTTGCTGTATATTGTTTGTAGTTTTTTAACCTTCCGTTTGCATTCGCAAGCACGACCGACAGCGGTTTGGTTGTGTTGGTTCGTTTTTATAGGGTATAATCGTTTGAATACTCAAATAATTTGATACGCTTGCAAAATTAATAACAAAGTCCTACCGTCCGAACACCCCCACGCCGGGTGCACCGGTTCGGAACGGCCATGATGGTTTGAGGTTATGTGCACCGTTCCGCTGTAGATAGAGGTTGGATACATAAATCTGCCGGCCGTACATAGAGAGACCGGGGAGGATGGCGAGAGAAGTTAAATACAGATAACGAACGGTGAAACGGTCGTATATAAGCATAATACCAACGACGACAACGACGACGACGACAACGAGGGCGACGACGACAGCATGGATTCTGCTGCGGCGCATGGCCCTCGTCGGGGCCGGGAGTTGGGTCGGATGGGAGGGGACACGGATAATTTCCTCACCAACGATTTTGCAGCTAAACGGAGCAAGTTGGGACCCGATTTCCTTCCAAAACGACCCAACGCCATTGTATAACCTTTGTCCTCAGCCCGGACCGTCTTTTAAGCCGTGGGATGGGAGATGGGAACTTTGGCGAACGTTAGCGTTGGGCTTTTAGGATATCTCTACACGGGTTCGGTGGTGATGGTGGCGTAGCTGCCGGACGCAGACGCTGCTAAAATGCGCTCAAAATTTATGATTTTGGGTAAGTTTTTGAGCGTGGTTGATTATGGCGTTTATGCGCTGTATAATCGAACATTATTACGGGAAGAAAATTGATATAAAAACGGCACCCGGTAGCTGCACACAGAGGAGGTCAAGTAACGGCCCAATTCGCTCGCAACTAGTTCACTGTAATGAGCCATTCGTGTGTTCGTTTGTGTTTGTATGCGCGATAATTCGTTACATCGTTTCATTCTTTCTCCCCGGGGGTAGTGGTCTGCGTTAATGGAACGCCGTAGACTAACGCACTGGGCATCGTGCATCGGCAATCCACTGAACAAATATCATAAAACGGGACTCCGGCAGCCGCGATCGGTTGGGTAAAGGAGCCGGGCAGAGAACATTTATCCGATTACACCCTATGCCGGGGTAAGTGCGAAAACTAAACTAGTTTCCAGCCATCCAAATATCGGAATGCCCAAACGATAAACCTCGGACTCGTAAAAAAAGAAATTAAGAAAAACAAATATGGGACGAACCCGGCCTTCCTCCAGACGAGCACATTTCGAGCACACGGTTGCTTTCGATAATCGGCCAACAATGGCTAAAACAAATATGTCATTTTATTGGTCACAGCCCACCATTATGGTTCGAGCGGATCCTTTAAGGGTGGGTCGGAGAATGTCGAATTTTGGGCCGGCGGGGTAGCAGCCCGGGTAGGCTTCCGGTAGGTAGCAGGGGCTCGGGCTCGAACACGATCGTCATTTGGAGAGTCGTTAGAAGCTTTCCTCGCTGGCCCCGGAGAGCGCTTCCTAGGTACGGCCGCGGAAAAACCGTGACCAATTTGATGGGTCCTAAGCCCGGCCGTGTTTGTAAACCGATCGGTGAGGGCCACGGCGGGGCTGGCAGACAGGTGAGACGTTAAAACTCTTCCACGGGATGAGCAAGAAACAGAGGGCATTTTATGGCATACTCTGCTTATCAACCTGCATTTTCAAATCATGATAGCAAGAATCATGATTTTGCAAATTACCAAACTCAACTCATCGATCGGATATACTCAACTCATCGACTACTCACATAAGCATGACTAGATATCAGAAACACTTTCATGATCAAAAGATTCCTCTTCTTCTTCTTCTTATCTGGCCCGCTCTTAGTTGCGCCTGTCCTGCTGCCAGCTCGTTGTCACAAATCGTTCGCTAGAAAATTCGGTCCATGGCTGTAGCTTTCCATCCCCGTTGTCTCGTAGGTTCTGCTCCACTTGGTCTATCCACCGAGCTATACAATAGATTATTACAATAGTTTTCTTTTATGGTCCAAATCTAGAATACAACTTTTTTTAAATCAGAGAGCTCGAGCCCACGACAGTCGAATAATATACCGGTAATCCTTCAACAAGCTACATGAGTAAACCAATCAGCATTCGATCCGCGATTATTTACCAGCTAATACTAATCAATTGTGTCATTTGAAATATATTCTTAATGTCAGCAATAATAAATTCATAACAATTTACATTTCATGCAAAACAACAAATCTCCACCTTGTTATACAGTTATATTTTTCAACCGAGAAAAGGGCACAAAGCCGAACATGTGTTTCTATATTTCAACCGGTGTAGTCAGTTTTTTAATGAGAAATTGCTATTGTAGCTTGTTTCCAATGAGGAAAAATGTCAAAAAGATTGTCAAATAAAATCAACCCATAAAAAAAGCCATAGACACATGAAATTTGTTCTTTTAAAAAATGCAAGGCGTTGCTTTCCTATATAGCACTTACCATATATTAACCCTGTATTTTAGAACGACTAGTTCGCTACGCCTTCTATAGTTAGAACTTATCATAGGAAATTTTCAAAACAGAAAAATAAAAATTTTTCTTTGTCGCAGTGATTAGAGTTGATAGCCGAACTTCAAACGAATCAATTCAATTTCTTCATTGAGTGCAGAGTAGCGCCTACGATAGCATAGCCAGGGTAAAACTTTACCGAACCATCAGCTCATTAAAGATCTTTTTAGCTCAAACCATCCGTTGCAGGATATTTGTCTGTCCGAGATTGAATTTGGTTTATAAATGGCACATAATAGTTTAAAATCTTACTATTAAAGGTTTGTTTGTGCATTCTGCACTTGGCCAAAAACAACATTGTATATCGATTTTATTTTGTTTTTCAGAAAATGAAAACTCTAATGAGGATTTCTCATGTAAACTGACATCTCCACGAAAGTTTATACTGTACACGTTTATCGACCACTAAGTCGTATTTCTTCGCGGACGTGTTTAACTTTCTTTAAATATTTTCAATTCCGCGTTCATCCTAGATGTCTGATGTTGATGTTAGTTCATTACAAGATAAATTCGAGCTACTCAAGCTCCAAGAGTTGTTTTATTTCGTAGTCTCTTATTTCCCGGTTCCGGTTTCGTCGAACACTTTAGTTTCAGTCAAATTAACGATTTAGTTGATACGTAAATTGACCAGAAGCTTCTGTCATAGAAATCAATGAAAAAAATATAGTTAGAGAGCACAAGAAACTCTTGAACAGTATTTTTAAATGTGATTCGACCAAATTATGTTACCTGCACCAAGTGAAATACATTTGAAAAAATTGAAATCGTTTCACACGCAAGGCTCTTTTATCAAAGTAAAATAGATACAGACAGGCGTTTAATTTGCAATATTAGGCAAGACTCTACATGAGTGCTCAGTAATTTTATGTTTATTTCTTATTTCCAATTTACCGAAACAATACTTGCGCACGATAAGAAACTCATCGAAGACTCCGTTTTTCATTGTTAGGGGCATGGAAAACAATTCAACGCAAAACATCGATGCATCGATGGGCCGATGGGTCTTTGCCGTGGCAGAACCCATTTACAACGGGGGCAAAGGTTTGGCAATTGAGGTATACGAAATCATTAGGCAGTTGTACGTTTCTTTGCGTCCTTCTTCCCTCTCCCCGAGGGCAATTTTCCTCGTGTTTCTCCGGGCTCCATTCAAACCGACCCTGTTTTGCATTCGCATGGAAAAGGGTACAGTAGTAAAAGTGTAATGTGCCCCTTTTACCGCGCCAAACAGAGCAAATTACTGGCAAATGCTTGATATAATTGTCCTTCCTTTTCTCGTAAGAAAGAGCCCCGTAATGAGAGTCAAGCCGGGACCGAGCGGAGACACGGTGGAAGGGTTCGTCCGGTGTAAGGACCAACCAGCAGCCAGGGAAAGCGATGGAAAGCGACCATAACCATCTCCGTGTACGGGCCTTCAATATTCTTTATTTCACCCAAGCCTCGAAAAGGCTCGGCGGAGCTGAAAGGAGCCTTCTTGGGCAACCGGATTTTGCGATGAAAAAAAATCCTAGCATAGGTCGAGCGGGGCAAGCGTTATGGTTATGTAGCAGCGCATAACCGACCCCATCGGTTCGTAAAAAGCGGGAGTGTAGTTAAATTTCAATCGACAACGACGACGACGACCTTGTCGAGTACGGTATTGGGATGATATTTTTATGTTTATACAGCTTAATTAGTTCCAACCACCGCCGTCACCTTCTGCCTCGCCTCTTTGTCCGGGTACCGGGCCCACCGGATTGTTTGCTTATTTTCTCCGGCCCGGGACATCCCCGTATCCTTCTTCGCTGCTTCTCTTTGCCGATCCTTTGAACGCCTTCACGTATCCTTCCAACCCACCCTAGGACAGCCGGGTCGGAGCGGGTGGTGAGCGGTGTTAATAAGATTTCGTTATGCTCAGTAGGTGTTTAGTCCCTTCGGAACCCGCATGAAAATTAAGTTATATGGCTACCGAAAGGTTAAGCAATACATGTCAACCGGAGGCGAAATTGCTCCACAATATGCGAGGCGCGGAGGAAGAAACGAACGGGGACTCGCTGGGAGAGCTATCCCAGGTAGGTGGAAAAGGTGAAGAAAAAAGACAAAAAGACACTGAGAACCGAAGCCCGGAGAGCGGCGCAGCAAGAGTGTATGGAAAAGCGCACAATAAACAACAACAGTGGTTGGTGTAAACACACAAAAACAACCAGCAGCAGCAACAGCATCAGTAGTAGGACGAAAACAGCGGTAGCGTGGTCCATGGAGTCCCGGGCCATGGCGAATCATTGCGCTCCTTGCGCATCCCATCCCTTGTACTGGAACTGGAAGGACTTTCGCGCCGAAGATCCAATATGGCTGTCAAAAGACACATTAGTGCGGTTTCGTGGCCGTGAAAGGCTACTCCGTTCGGTTCGCTTCGGGAAGCGTGAAAGACGTTTCCGTTTTTAGAAATCCCTTTCATCGGACCCGCTGAAGCTGGTGCTCGCCATCTTAAGAAACCGGTCGCTAGCAATGAAGCCGTTAAAATTTGCCTGATTCTCACCGTCACCTTGTTGGTGGTGGAAAAAATAATCTTCCGCGTAAAACACTCCCAGCTTATGATGTATGACAGCCATATTGTGGGTTCGGGTAGGCCATAATTTTCGAGGAAATCATTGGGCATAAAAATAGCACCCCTCCTCCGGAGTTTGTTGGTTGGACGCATATGAAGCACCCTAGAACGTACGTTTTCTTTTCGAGAATCGAGAGCGGTTAAACGCAAAATTAATATCGATGAAATCCGGGCACAGCCGTGCTCTTGGTGGTAGGATATTTCTTAGGAATAAATGACCACTTTTTTGCTGTAGGTAAAACGCATCACCATGATTCTGTAGCCATTTCGTGCAACAATCGAAATAGAATTGGTTCTGGACGACTCGGAATGGCTCGAGGAGCTGTGGAAAACATGGAGCATCATTTGCAATGATATGGTAGGCCTATAAGGAGGCAACTACAGAAAAACGAAGCGTGTCGTAAATATGTGGTTTCTTATCAAATCGGTGTCAGTTGGCACCAACACAACTGCTCCGCTTTGGTAGTGGATTACGACGCATGCGCATGTCTGCTGTTTTTTGGGAACTATGCTCTCAAGCTCTGATGTTCAGCTGTTGCTAGTACATGAGCGTCCCCTTCCTGGAAAGGATAGCAATGGAGCCACGTATAGCTGGAGTATGAAAGAATGTCCTTCATAGCTGATTTGGTGTCCTTTTGTCTTGAACTGTCGCTCACACGTCCACAGATATGACTTTATCTTTTCGTCTCCGAACAAGGGTTTCGTTCTTTCAATCCTACTGTAATGATTGCTTAATCAAGTTCTAATTCAGTTCTTTTTATTTTGCTATCAATTCTAAGAAAGGTGCATTTTTGTTTAACGTCATTTGAATTGTGGCGTATCTTATCAGAGGATATAAAGTATTCCGCAAAATTGAGCATACAACTAAAGGAGAATTGCTTTTTGTATTATAACTCAAGGACTCATTGACAAAATGCAGTCTTCTAAATTAAATATTGTTGCTTATTTATTGAACAAATGAAATGTACAAATTACAGTTTTACTACTAGTTCCTTTTTTCTCTAAAAAAAATATTTGTAAAAACAGGCAGGTTTTAGCAACGCAAAAATGAGCATACACCTTCGTCTTTACTAAGCATAACTTGACTTTGAATGTGTCAAATAACGTCCATCTAGGAGCCTGGACTGTCTATAAATTAATAACTCTGGCATGTTATTTTTGACCTAAATGGCTATCCCAATTTGTACCAAGGATATCGATATGTTTTGCAACACAAAGTTTTTACGGGGACTTGAACTAACGGTCGAATGGTCACGATCTACAATACTGACAGAGGTGAAAAAGTGAAAAATAAAGGAACACACATAAACCTTACCAACAGAAGATGAAATTGATTTTTATAGTCAGTCAACGAACGAGGAATAGCTCGAAGACTAAGAATGAATCCTTACAAAGAATTCCAAAACATGTCTAGAAATTACTTGACACTCTTAGAAGGTACGTCAGTTTCAACATTATCTGGGTAATTGCTCACAGGAACACTTTGCTAGGTTCAATTACTTAAAAAACCTGGCTTTCAAAAGGTGTACATGATGATGGAACTGTGATTTGGATATGAAGTATGTTGAGACGTCAAAATTGTTCAAATAAAACGTTTTCTTCGTCTATTATCCTTAAATCGATCTATTAGAGTCTTTAAATAGGTGGATGATGTGGTAGCAACATGATTCGATGCCAGAGATTCACCAGTTGTCCCTCACATCAAGCCCGCTGAAGACAGCATTGTGCTATAAAGTTCAATGGCAGCTGAAAGAACTATAACTATGTAGTTTAGCGAAGCAATCGAGGACAAAATGGGTTATTTGAACAATATGAAACAAGACCAATAATCTATCGTGAAAAAAATCATCTCACTTTGTGACTACTGTCTCCAGTAGGACATCGATACAAACCTCACTTGGTACGTCTTGGTGTACTGGCATTGTATAATGTGCTTAAGTCACTTAAACCACTTCATGGTACATTTAGGGTGCTGATGAAAACACCAGTCGAAAAACAACGATCGACCAATGCCAACTTTGCGTTGATGAAAAAGACCCTTTTTCCGCTTATTTCCAAACTGTACATATTGGATACAACTAAGGTGGTCGCATTGCAAATACAATGTATCGCCATATGAATGTCTTTCCGTGCTTCGTGCAAAATATCCTTTTGTGAAGACCATAGCTTTTCTTGGTCATAAGAGACTAGTAAATTGTTAATGTGGCAAGTGAAGGTGATGAGCTATATGAGCGATACCTGTGGACTCTTGCTGAACCAGACATCGGATAATGTTGGCCACTAAACGACTTATTATTCATTCGCCTTTGCCAAGCGGTCTCTATCCAAAGTAGTATAGCACAAAGTTTGCGGAACACAAAAGAGCCAATAATCAAGCCGACAATTGGCTGAAATGAAACACAATTTATATGCATCCTTCGTGAATTTATTGTACAGAATATACAATAAAGTTATTCCATTACGATAATGAGGGGAAGTTTGTTTAACCTTGGTCGCAGGATTTCTCTTCCAACTTCTTTGCATATATACCAACGCATACAATATCGATCAGTTGAAAGCACTACTGGTTTGCCTATTGTTCTAAAACACAGCAGAAAGAAGCGAGGTTTGGGAAAGAACCAAATAAATCACTTTGGGTTGCATACTTTATTGAAGAGCAGTAAACAAATAAAGTCTGTTAAAAACTAAATGTCGGGGATAACGATAAGGAAAGGTTGGGAACATTATGATACCGTATAAAAGGTAGAAATCCCTTTCGAGGGAAACATATGCGATGGAACTGTGGAACCGACAATATTGTTTGCTTCACGTTAGAGGATTCATCAACGGCATTAAAACATAGAGTTTTGTTTGTATGTTCATTAGTTAACTTTAATGTAGCGTTTTGCCTTATTACACTGGCCACCAATGGCGAGATGCCGTAGTTATTGTACTGTCGACATTTAGTTTTGGCACGCTGTTTGACATAATAGTGTGATAAGGCAGGTCAACTGGGAGTGGGAATTTATGTAATTCACTTTCAGTTCATGCAGTTTTCGGCAGTTCAGAACTAAAATACCGATTGTTAATAAAGTTAAAAAAGAAACATGAATCAATTACAAATTAAGTTAAACATGCCATAATCAGGAATGGCAATAATCAACAAAAAAAATTCAATAGATTATGCTTCAAAAACATGCCAAAAAATAAGTATTCTAATAGGTACAGACTTTAGTCAAACAAAGATTTTCAATATTATAGGTAGTCTTTGAAGAATTAAAGAAAAATTTATTCAATTAGGCACCTGTTTTTGTATTTTTATGTACTACATAATTACACAGGGATTGCACTTACGTAGAACATGTTTTAGTATAGTTTTCATCGCCTTCCAAACCAAGCAAATCTTTGTTAAAATATTTCAGATTTTTTTATAAAACAAAGTATAGATGCTGTGCTATTTTCCTTCTATCGCGATATGGATATATCTATGTGATGTTTTCTCTGTCATAATTAGTGTTGGGTCAATTAACACTTTTCGATGTGCCGTACTGTGGTACCACATCCAATTTACTGTGCTGTGTATTTGTGGTAGGACAGTAAACAGTCATACAACGTCTCTATTTATTCAGCAACACCTGTTTGATTCATAATGGTCAGTGTGGTCATAATGTTCGATTCAAAAAGTGTGTGCGCGAGAGCAGAGTAACTCTGCGCGTAAAAAAATCACAAAAGGATGCAAAAGTATATTAGAATTGAACAATACAAAATTAGTACACAGTTTCTACGGAACAACACGGATAAAGTGCATAATTTTGCTTGATATTATGCATGCTCGATAAGGGCTGTAGCTTAACCTTAATATATAATTCATAATCAATTAGAACCAGTGTTTAAAATGTGTTCCTTATAAAACATTATTAGTTGTTAAAAGCTGATCTATTCGAAAATCCTGCTTTTGGAATTTTAGATTCTTGTCGTTTTTATTTCAAGTATATTTGTGCTTATCGCGCTTCAATTGTAGCCTTTTTTCGTATGGTGGCAGTTTTTTATACAAATAATAATGTTTGGATTATGTAATAACGATGTTCAAAATTTCAAAGACTGGACAATTTATTTCCTATCCTATGGTAGTTATGGAATTGGTACACCAAGAAACCAAAGAACGGTTCATACAAATTATTGGTATAACGTTATGACTGTATTATTTGTTAAAATTTTACTGTGGTACAACAATTTTTTCTGTGTCGTGTGTGGTGCCACACTTTACTGTGCTGTGTGTGTTAGGTAGTACAGTAGCACACGACCCAACACTAGTCATAATGTCGTAATACCAAATCGAAATGCAATTTGAAATAAAAGAATTATATTAATTAACAATTGGATTGATAACGCATACGAGCAATACATACAAATGATAATGTTTGCAATAATGATGTTATTTCAAAGATTTCGTAGATTAGAGTTTTGTTGACATTGGGACTTCATATAGTCATAAACGATTTATAACAACGAATTATAATTACTGTTTCTAAAAATATTGGTATGAGGTGCACTGCCCATACTCGCATATCAGTCCCATTTGACTTTTCATCACTTTTGAGTTAGCCCCATGACTAATGTTCATTTTCAATATATTTTCCAAAAAACTCTCAAAGTGGCCATTTAGTGCATGCTAATGTGAAAAAAATACCCAATTGACTGCGTCCCATATTGAAAGTACCCGCATAACAGTCCCATATAATATTACTTTGCTTAAATTAAAGAAAAGTCCTAGTTATTGAAACTTCAACAATTTTGTAATATAAAGTAATTAAAATAATCAACAAATGGTTGTAATTCAATTGTTTTTAACGAATTATACACTGATAAAGTGCAAATATCCGTATGGAATGAAAACCCGAACATCGACGTTTTGACGAGCAAGGTAAACAAAGTATGCTATAAGATGGGACTGATATGCGAGTACTTTTGCTTTCGCTTTCGAAAGTACCCACATATCGTGTCCCATCTAGTTTATTTTCACCATTTTAATATTAAAAACGTGTATTTTATATAAAATGTCATTCTCAGCGAAATGTTTATGTTACAATACAATAGTTGTGATCAACCAATCATGTATTTTGTATCACTAATAACAGCATGTTTTGCTAATGTAAAAATGTTCAACCGTTATTTTCTCAAAATGGTGATTTAGCAAATGGGACTCATATGCGAGTACGGGCAGTGCAATTTAATAACGAAAATTGAATAATGTACTTGTAAGTATCAAATAGTCGAAAATGTGCATAATATGCTTTAGCACGTTAACTGCCATGTCACCCAAAAGTGGATGACGGCAGAAATCAGTTATAAAAAGTTTTTGGCCCATAAATAAATGAAAATGCAACATAAAAATTATAGTAATGTTAAATATCAATTCTTTGGGAAGCTAAGTTTTTGCTTAGCCTTCAAAATTTGTTGGTTTAACAAATGTTTTAAGCAAATTTTATAATAAAACATTGTGCTAAAATATTGTGCTAAAAACGCATGGCAGTCAACGTGTTATTTGAATTTTTTATTCGAACGAAGAACGTAACAATCATTTCAAAAACTTCAACTAGGTTAGTTCGACAGGTTCGCGTGTTTTTGCATTTAACCTCACAGTACATATATATTCCCAATTGTTAGATATAGGGTAATATATTTTAATGATAACCTTCTGTCGATCACAGAGCAGAAATGACCCCTGGAAATTCATAACGCGTATGAGCTGAAGCAATGATCTAAAAATAAACATTAAAAAAATATCCATTCCTTTAGGAGATCCCGCCAGTGCGATTGTAAAACTCACTTAGGAAAATGGACAGACTGAATTATGGTTCTAAAGGGACCGCGGGACCTGGGCTGCAAAATGTTGTACTCAATTTGGTATGTCATCACATTAGCATGTGCTGTCCCACGCACAAGAAATAACAATAACAACGATCCCAAATGAACGCCTTCCTGGCCCCGACGAAGCTTACGTAATCCGAATGCTGAGAATAAATCAACGTTCAGGTCCTGTCTGCATTTCGCAGGAAAGCTCTACCTGCTATTTCTCTATACTATTTCGATTCACGGAATACCAGTCAACGATCTGAGGTTATTTTTCGAAAAACCAATAAGATCCTCCTATTTAAACATTTATGTTTCATCTTTGACACAAAATTTGCAAAATGCTCGAAATTTGTCTTGATTTCATTTAAACATTTACAAATTTTAATTCCGCAAGCATTTTAGAACTGTTCAACGGACACATTAAACGGAGGCCTGTGATTGGTCGGCCCGAACCGGTCAAAACCGGTTCTCCGAAACGGTTATCCGAAACGGTTCTTCAAGGTCATAATAAGGTCATAAATCGTAAATCACCGGGGTCTGTTCCAGCGAACCGGTTATGCCGTAAATGCTGCTTCGTTCTAGTGGTGGGTACATCGAATCTCCAAATCCGAATCTCAATCCATCAAACAGTGGCTAAACGATGTAAACCAATCAATGCCGGTCTGGAAATCGTTTTTTTCTAATCTGAATCCCCTTCACATCTTGCCTTATCTGAAAAAAAAGCATGCCACACATTTCCGAAGTGAGCTTCAACGGTGTAATTAGTTCTGTTCATCTTGAAAACCAACTAACGTATGGAAACGTTGTGCTTCGCAAGTATTGAAAATAGCGCACAGTGATTTTTGTATGCAACACTGCCTAAAGAAGATTATCAATTTAGAATGATAGTTTTATACAAAATCCAGTAAAAATCTATATCAAGACCTGATATATCTGAATCATTATCACTCCGTATTCGTATCCGTTCTACTGTATTTCTTTGTTAAAATAGCTTCATGAATGTGTTTTGAACCTAACCCAACGAGAAATTTTGGCGTCATTTTGATGTAAAAGAATTCTCTTGAGACCTGATCGCTCTTCTTTTCAGAAGTGTTTTACACCTTCTTTTGCAGCAGATTTCCTATGCAATTTTGGATGTAAAACACTTCTGAAAAGAAGGGTAAAACAATTCTCTTGATACTTGCGGGACACCGCAAAAGAGAACTGTTTTGACAACGTGACTGTGCAACGTGTTTATAACACCTATTTCTGGCTATACGCGTAAAAAACGTATACCCATTCGTAGTAGATTATATGAGCTGGGTTCAGGATATCTTTTCTTTCCCAAAATAATTATTTTCATGGAGGAACATATTTTTGATTGTTTTATTATTTTGATACAACGATAATATAATATACATATCGTCCGGTTCGGAAGGCAATCAGGGGAAATGTTCAGAAATCGTCCGACGCCTCCTCTGGTTCGTGCTGGCAAACAGCGACCACGGATCGTAGCAGGCTCCTTCGATGTACGATGTGCAGCACCACTCCGTCATGCCCATTGAAAACACGTAGAATGCATTCATGTTTATTTCAAGCCGCTTCTTCCTCCTTGTCGAGACACTGAAATGTGTGAAAAGTGCGGACAAATCATCATCAGTAAGAACTCTCTGCTGTGGGTTCTTACACACGTACTTACTGTCTGGTGCGAGTTAACCACCCCGAGTCGGTCGATCCAAGCGCTGCTATCGGACACGGGCCACCGATGCTATGTTACACCCGGTAACAACCGATGATCGCCGTGATGTCCAACCGACACCGACCAACTATTAACACTGAGTTGCAGTTTCGGCGCCTGTCGCTAAGGGTCATCGTCTCATCCTGTTTCCTTTCCTGCCCTTTTCCTACCATGTTTCATGATGTTGTTTAACACATTGTTTAATAAACTTCACTCCGATTCCGACACCCAAACCCGCGAAAGCGTTATTCTTAACTCGCAGCTAGTTGGCCAGACTTGCACAGTAAACAGTAAACAAACAAAGGTTTGACAGCCAGTACCTCTTTCCACTGCGGTGCCTCCCAAAACAAATTATTGGTAGGTTATGAGGTGTCCATGCCTACCAAAAATACACTTGGCAAGGTTCTTTTAGGTAGGCATGGATACCTTTGGTAGGCAAGTGCAGCAGGGTTCTCCTTGGGAAGTTAAATCGTGCAAAAACCTTTATCAAAAACCTTTATCTAAAACCTTTACCTCGTGTCTGTGGCAGGTAGAATGAAGTGGGTATTGGTGTGGGTGAATATAATTGTGCGTGTGGGGACCCATCGTGGTAGGCGTACGGGAGACGCGAACGGATCGCGATGGAAGCTTACCAAGTTAGTGTGTACCATTGGAAGTAGAGGATATCATAGTATCTAGATCGAGTCACATCAAATTCTAATAGTTTTGGTTCAAGTCAGAACCGAATTATATCGAGTCTTAAGCTGGCCGTAAACGTTGCGAACTTGTTCGTGCGAACAATTTGACAACCAGGCATTGCCTATGTTAAGGAATGGAAAGGAAGATATAAGAGGATATCTTCCTTTCCATTCCTTAACATAGGCAATGCCTGGTTGTCAAATTGTTCGCGCGAACAAGTTCGCAACGTTTACGGCCAGCTTTACAGGGCTATTCCGAGATCCGTTTCGAAACGGTCTCGAATCGAGATTTTTTCGGTATTCTAACATTCGAATCGAGTCGACAAAGTCGACATAGCTGTTCGGCAGTTGTCAAAATCAAATGGTCAACACAGATTTTGGCGTTGAATGTGGAAAAATCGTTTGTTATTAGTAGGGTTTCGTGATAAAATCTATGTAAAATGATATTATCTTCTTTTTAATGGTACGCATGTATCAATCACCGCTCCAAAAATAATAATAACAATCAAATCAAATTATCGAACATCACCAAAGGTTTATTCAAACAATTGAGCGGTAACCCTTTATACACTTTTGCATACACCTTGATAAATCTCGAATTCGAATTTGGTAATGCCGAATATCGAATCTCGAACGTAAATCTCGAACGTTCGGATCTCGGAATAGCTCTTTTAATTTAATCAATTTTTTAGAATCCTGCATATGCAATTCGAATCTTTAGAATCCGTCAAATGGGATTCAAATCTTTTGAATCCGTCTAGGGATCGAATCTTCAAGTCTTCCAAATCCCGATTCTGCCAACACTTATTTCAATTGGTTGATGATGTACGCATAATAACGTGCAATTTCACAAATCAACATAAAATGCTAAATGCCCATAACCACAATAATGGTGGAATAATAAGTATTTTACGACGATATTCCCTAAAAATAATAAGCTTGACAAAAACGCTCAATTGAACTAGCCCTTACGAGCATTTTAGGAGTCAAGTCTACTCTTGATCAATTCGTATGAAACAATCAGTAAAATGTACAGACTCATACTTTTTGTTGAAATTAGTAAGTTTATTTTCATTCTTTCGACAATAATAACATGATGTGTGCCCACGGGACGATAATTTTATTTGTTATTGCCTGCTTCCAATTTAACTGAGTCAATAAATCCTCCTGTCTCTTGAAGTCCTGTGGCTTCGTAAATCCTCTTCACTAAAAAATTCTCCCGCTTTGAATCCTCACGCACTGGAAGACCTTGAGGAGGTATTGAAAAAAATCGATATTGTTTCTCTCATCTTGATGTTGATTCAAATCAATTTCGTTTTGTTGTATGATGTCAATGAAATTGAAGAACTGTTAATGATATACGTCAGTTTAATTAATATTAAGGAGAAAAGATGTTGGTCAAAATTAAATGGAACTGCAAACTGATAGCGATCCATCCATAATCCAAGGAATCTTTGGAATATGATAACAGTTTAACTATCACAAGGTGTTCCCTTGATCATTTCACGGGTCTCACCCACCAAAATTCGATAGTTGTATTGTCCTTCGTCGAGGCTGGTGAAGATGAACATTGGCAATCGATCGGACAGCACCCATAGCATACCCTCGGTGTCAACCTTCAAATCGTTGGGAAACACCAGTGCATCGCTATCGGAATCGACCAGTCCCTGAGTGTCGGTGTTCAACGTCATGCCGGTATTCCAGCATCCAACACCATCCTTGTTAACCTGGGTGTAGAAAATGACACCCGTTTCCGGATCGTAGAATTCAGCTGATGACTGTGAGTTGGGTCCACGATCCCCGAGCAGTTTATAGTCGTAGTACGCCTGAGGACTTTGGGCGTAAGATTCGTTCTTCAGCACTGCATTGGATACCATAAACTCCTTGGTGCTAGAGAAAGCATGGAAATAGACCGGCCTCGTACCATCGTTCAATCGCTTGCCAACTGCCATTCCGAACACTCCGTCCGTCCACTGGAAGTTTACTCCACCAATGTTGTAGTCACCGGCAAGTGGATCAAAATGAAAGAAATTATGCTTAATGCGCCATGATCGGTCTTCGGCAAACGAATAAACGATCACAGCATAGCTTCCAAGGTCCGGTATGTACGCGAAGGCATTGTCACAGTCTCCACGCTCGGTGTCCACTATCTAGAAATGGTGTTATGAAATGATACGAACATTCAAGACAAACAATATACAATATATGATAGAATACTTTTATAGCACCTCGAGACTTACTTACCACATTAGCAAAAAATGAGTCCTCTTTTAACAAAGTACTATTGAAATAATGCCGCCGTATGAGTTTGTCAGTATACAAATCGAACAGCACTAAAGATGGGGGAGCGTACTGGACGGCATCTCCCAAAATATCAGCTAGCCCTGTGTCCATCACCCATAGACGATCGCATTCGTCGGCCCGCACTCGGAACGTCGAAATGATGGAAGCATTATTCTTGAGGTACTTCGAGTCTTCATCTGACATCGTGTGGTGATCTGGAAAGTAGCGAATACAGAACATTAGGAAGTTTGAATCAGCTTCTTTAAACTATTCTTCTTACCAGTCGGAAGTTGATTTTCCTCCCAGCTTGGATATGGCCGTAAATCTGGACTAATTTCGTCGGATACGTTGACATATGTCAGAGAGGCCGCCACTCCTGATTTCCATCTGTAAAGATAAAGTTGTAGGTGGATGTTTAAAAATCAGCTCATGAACGCTGGAACTCACCGGCTTCACGACGAGCGTTCGAATCCCAACCGAAAAATATTCTCCCCTGTACGAAAGGACTGATTATCCAGGTATAGTAATAGAAAAAGTCTAGTAAATCCTTAAAGTTTAGGCATGACCAAGACATTCGTTACTCAAAGAAGAAGTGGATGTTATTAAAATTTCATGATCAATTATATAAATTTTTTTTTGTACAGGTAATTTAATTTAGCTTTTTTTAATTTAGTTGCGTAAAGCGCACTTTTTAAATCTACATGATCAAATCGTTTTTACCATTAAAGACAAAATATAATTTAAACACCATTCGATTCTAATGTCTTTTATTCCCGATAACATGTTGTTCTAGGTTTCTTTGTTGAATAATGTGTTTTAAAAATTGCTTCTTACTTATTTTTTATAATGTGTGAACTAAGCAATGTTATACATTCCATATGCAAAAATTCGTTTCCATTGCTTTTTTAAGACAACCTGATTTGTGTTATACAACCTTAGCCACCGAGCAAAAAAATCTTCTTCCTAGGATTCCCAACTTAAAAACAAAACTACAAAACTGATTTCAATATCTTGTAATCTAGTACGTAATATCTGACAATATTGACTGTTGCTTTAACCGAGTAAAAATGTCTGTTACCGCTATCTGAGCCTTCAAAGGTTAATAATGAAAGTAAACTGAAAAATGAATCTCAATAATAAGGTTCATCATGCTCTTGTGCATGTGCTTGCATGCCTTAACTAAAATACGCGGCAAACAAAAATTTTAAATTTTTTTTCCTATTTGACCTTACTTATACGAGTTCCCACCCAATTAAACAACTTCTTTAAAGTTTGAGGTCCTTTGCGCGTGGAGGTTGAAAGGAGATCGTGACCGTGAATTTATGCAAACCATGAACAGCGCTATGATCCACTTATGCATCATCTCTTGCCACCAACGTGTTGGTTATTGGATTTGTGTATCACTGTCTCGCGCAGGGCTGAATGCAAAATGGAAGACACGAGGGAAATGTTGTAGTACAGGTGAATGTACGCCGCAAGAAGAAGGGGCTCCCAACGTGCAGACATAATAGTTTCAGTTCGTTGCTATTTTTCATCACGCTAACTTCTCTGAGGTGTGTGAGTTGATTCAAGGACAGCTTCTTTCGCTCTTATGCAGGGGAGAGCTTCTAGATTCTTTAAAGCTATTCCTTAAACGAGTAGTTACTAACAGTGATTACTGATTTAACTTTCGTGAAGTAGTTACTTTCTCTTTCGTCACTCCACACTCACTCTTATATTGATAGATGTTAAATTAAGAAACATGGTAAATGTATGTGCTTATTATATTTTTCTGCAACTGGTTGGTTAAGAGTTTGCTTTGAGCTAAACGTGGACCAGCGATTCTCAACTATTGTGTATTGTATTGTGCATAAAAATTACTAGCAATACAGGCATTTTGATTTGACAATGACTTCTTAATTCTATATACTTCATCAGGCAAATATAATAAGTGTGTCATCACATTTTTTCTACTAGTTACCACTTTAAATAATGTAATCATAATTTTAAACTTCAAATAAATGCAGCAAATAGCAAAATAGAATACTTTCATTTTAATATGCTTTAGTTCTCACTACATCGTGAATTATACCTATATTGATAAAAACTTTCAAAAATGTACAGTAATAAGTGAAATTTTGAGCATCGCTGGGTAACGGCTACACACTTCTGTACGATGATGGTTACCTTGGTACAGTAATGAACAACTTGTCCCGCCAGCGTTCCAGTCCCAGCGGTAAATTGTTATGGACGATATAGTTTCCCGATCGTAAGGCCTCCTGTTTGGTTTCCTCCGATGGCCAAGCGTACGACACTTCACGCCATTTGAATTTTTCTTTCAACTTCACAGCTTCGACCACTGTTTGGAACGGCACCGCCAATAGAATGCAGATTAGGCTCTGGATAAAGTACTTCATGTCGAACCACTGCCGCACCTCGTTCTACACTACCCGAAACAACACTTTAGATGTTTAGCAAAACTGTCTCGACGGAACAATCACGACTTCAGCACGTCCGCTTGGTTACGCGCTCGCCTACCAACTGATACTGAAATGATCTGGACGGTCCACTGACCAAACGCACTCTGTACTCTAGGGGAAGGGCTAGCTCGTAACGGTTAAAAAAAAACCCAACAATCTAACACAGGGGTGTCAAACGAGCAACGTGCCTGCAACTACTTTGGGACAATACATGAAGAAAAATTATTCGCATGGTTTTGTTTTCCATTGGGATTGCAAAATTATGACTCTTTGCATGTCTATTCATTGCGCCGCTTCGTGGTGGATTTATCTGCTATATTTTATGCACATACTTCATAGCGATGTGTGCAAATAACAATTAATAAAAAACAACTGATGTCGTTCTGAGTGTTTAAAAACCAATCGAAAACATTAAAAAAATCGCTCGGATTTGTTGTTTCTGAATTTCTACTTATCGGAGGGTACATACACAAGCTAGAACACATAGTATAAGAAGAAGAAGAAGAAGAGAAGAAATCAGGAAACATTTACGGACGAATGCTCAATTTTTTTTTTATTTGTCGAAGAAAACGAAAAAGCATAACAGAGGCGTGCTGAATTCATTATTAAAGTTCGGCACCGCTACGAGATACATCATCAAGCAAATTATGTGAATATGATACGAGAATTACGACAAACGGAAGTGACAAAACTGAAAGGACAGTTAAGGAAGTAGCAGTAAGCATGCAATGATGCTGTTGTTAAAGCGAGCTCAGTTCAGTTAAGCATATCGACCGATGGTATTCCGGCAATGTCTTCCGGCATTCGAAATCTTTTACTTTTTTTTACGAAATATGGTTGATCTCATTCGGGGAAAAGGACTATAAATCACCGCCAGGTTAATAAGTTTTTTCGAGAAAATTATATTCCACATTAACTTCCGTATCAGCATATCATTTGAGTGTGTAGCGCTAAAAATGTATTACCAAATATAGATGCTTTGGTTCAAGAACAGCGCTATCAATATACAGGGTCAATTAAATAGTTGTAAACCCATTCTTCATTTTGGACCGCATACCTGTTTTTGGAAAAAAATGCGACCCGCGTCATCAAACGAGTTTGACATCGCTGACCTACCCGATCGTTAACACCGACGATCGTGAAACCGGCTACAAATGTGGTAGTTACACTAAACAGTTCGCGATCTTGTTCAATGCTATTCGAACCGGTTTTTTTTTTGCGTGATTTTTTCTCTCAAATTTCCGCCACTCTCTTTCGTTTCATCTCGTCATTTCTGTTTATTATTTGGCCACTCTGTCAGATTCAGAGGCCCGATCAGTGATTTTTTATCATGATATGAGATACCTAGAAAATGTTAAAAAAAAACGATAATCCATAAAGAGCTTGAGCGATAGCAATACTATCGTTTTAAGACATAGGAGTGAAAAAATAACCAATTACTAGGAAATAACTCAATCTGAAGATATTCGAATAAAGTGGTTTTTTGACATAGTTCCACTGTACAATTTTGATATGAAACTCAAACTGTTGTGAATGGAATTTAAACACAATAGTCTCTAGATAGATAAAATAGGATAGCGACGAATATGAAGTATGTTTTACTTATTATGTTTTATTAAACTCGTAGCGGATTACAATTGAGCATTAAGAAAAATACAGAGCCTATTATAGTATTTTAATACATTTTCCGTTCAGTTTGATTAAAGTGTTATAGGTAGCACCACAAATAACACGAAATTGAATAAAATGTGTAAAACGGTAATCTTAAAATAGTCAAGATGTACACAAGTAATATCCCACCGATGACGATCGATGAGCAACATTCTAATGAAGTTTTTGTACGAGTTACATAAGATACGCTATTGACTAGGCCACCGATCACGATCTTTTAAATTACAATTTTACATTCTTTCTCTTTCTGGCGTTCAGTTTCTTCTCATGCCTGTCCCGATTAACTTGCACGAAAGGAGAAGAAAAAGGGAAAATCAAACAGACAAGCTGTATTTCTGCTCACCCACTAACGATCACAGTACGCGATCGAACTTCGATCAAAAGATGAACACTTCAAGCCAGATCTTCGTCTACCGATCCTACTTTATGCTCAATTAACGAGGGCAGCATAGCGACTCCCGGCAAATGTAAGTGCTCAATGATCGTCGAATGATTTGCGCGGATTGTTAATCGGTCAGTGGCATCGGCAACAGAAGCAGTCGAAGATCTTTCGATGGAAGATGCAATCGTCCGAGCGAATGGGAGTGTGGAGAGTGTGGGGTAGTACGTAACAATGGGTACATGACCTTTTCTCAACGGTTTTGCTCCTCTTACAATTATGTAAATCCGAGTTCTGTAGGCTCGTTCAACAATCGGTTGAACTGACATTGCAAGTACCGGAATGGTCGGAAAAGAAGATGATCTAACCTCATGATTTCATAACGAAATCAAACCCACGATTTGGAATTAGGTGTTAGAATAAATAGAAGGCTGATTTTTGTTTGTTGACCATTCTATTCTAACGGTGACACAGCTCCGAGAGTTTCTGGTTATACGGTTCACATTTACGTTTGGATGCACACAAACAAACGGAAAAGGGGGTCAATGTGGAAACGCTCAGCTAGCCCAACTGATATTAAATACGTTAAAGAACAGACACAGCGAGCACAACCAGTTTTAAGCATCAACGCTTTCCGCTTGTGGGCACATTTATGGATTGTTCTTTTCAGATTTTCATCGTTACGTAATATAGATCGGACTTTAAATCGTGTGTTTTGGGATAGAGGAAGGGAAAGTATTTTTCAAAATAGAAAATAATGGACAGAGCATCCAACGAATCACGAATAGTGTACCTCCCGATTGTTAGAGATACTACTATATAACGCAAAAAAAGTCAACAATGAAGTTGAATAATACATTTTAAAAAATTGTAACGGACACAATATTTTATTTGTTTTGCTTGTTTCTGTTGGATTTTTAAAATATTAGATTTTGAGTTAAAAAGTGTACATTCTCAAAAACATACGCTAGACACAAACTGCATGACTATGATATCTAGATAATATCATTTTTATAGGCCAAAACTAGGATACGTGTATCCAAATCCCGTCCACAAACTTTTAAATTCTTCAATAATTTTTTGGTGTTTTTGAATTCTTTTATTTACAACCATTTTTTAAATTTTTCATTTGTAAAGGACAATCAGAATGCAAACGTAATTTGTGTTAGAGGTTCGGAAGTCAAGTATTCACTACGCATATGATCCCTTGTTGGATAGTAAATGAAAAATTGAACGGAAAATAAGGTGATATCATGATACAATATATTCTCATTGCCCATAAATGGAGCAGAGAGATTTATTAAACTGTATATATGGACAGTGAACCAGTTGTAGATAGAATTAAACTGTAGCATGTATAAGTTATCGACATTTTTAGCTGGGCATCTTAAAGTATCTATAAGGGTACACTTATCTACAATACGGAAGCGCAGGAACTTTTTAAAAAATCATTTAGGATAATCATGAAGATGTTACTACGCGTGGTTGTGAAGGTTGGCGAGATAATTGTTCTATGCATGCACAAACAAGCTTTCAATTACACGATGTGGTTTCCATCTGACTTCGTGCTTTGATATTGCTGAGGTCAAACAAGAAAGGGGAAAATAAGAAAAAGCATTCCCGGACGTCTTAGCTGACGAACGTTCACTTTTGTGTATCCTCTTGCACAATATCCTGCGATCGACCGTGCATTTAAATAAGCTGGGGACTCCCGTTTACCTTTCCGTGCCAACAACAATCCAACATCCAATAAATCGTAGTCTTTGAATTAGCAATTAAACAATTATATCATTCAATTTTGCAAAATAAACATTGTTTTATCAATCTTTTTTTAATGTTTGATGGGTGAAATTATTCTGATTTCGTTTAGTAAGGGTTTAGCAAGGTTTGGACACCTCTTCCTCAAAAGGTTCGCAAATCTTGATTCCAAACACGTTTCCATGAACACTCGTGTAGACGGATTGAAACTCATACGTGTGAATGCTAAAACAAAAGATAGAACAAAACGATAATAAAACTTGTCTTGCCAATGGATGCTAACTACCTAATTTGCTTATTGGAAGTCCCTTCTAACCGGTTTTTGGTAAGGGGTTTTGCATAGTATTTATCGTTTGTTCGACGGCTCGGTCAAAAAATCCCGGTCTAGTGAATATTCTCGTTGAATAAACAACCAGATGGACCAACAACAAACTTAAATGCTTCCTTGAGAAGCAGACTTGAAGTATTATACTATTCCATCGTCATCTATTAAGATAATGAATGTTTCGTAAGAAGTCTGCAATGTGAGATTTCTTTTATTTATTGGTCCTGTCATTACAAGTCTCATACAAAAGCTATGTTTAGATTCAAATAACCATATCTTCATCAAATCATATAATTATAGTCCTGGGTCACGATAGATATCATAAGCGTTTTAATTTTTATCGACCGTTCTGGTAAGCGGCTGAACGCAGAAGAATCTTGAGAGGCTAATCTAAAGATGCAAAAGAAAATTACTTACCCACAACTTATTTTAAGTTCTCCTCACGTAATCCGTGCTTTTTGTCACCGGCATCAGTATTCTCAGGAGTGGAGGTTAGCATGGTGTCTGGATTTATTCGTCTGCTCAAAGACCTTACCAAGTGTCTTTCTAATTAGAATCGGAGTCATGTACATACAGTACTTTTGCTCGGTCAAATAAACACATCCCCCAGTCTAGCTTATACTTAAAATAATCACTTTATTGATGAATGGAACTGAAAGCTAATGTCAAATATAATTATTTTCCGCTCGTTCTCTGCTATGTTATATCTATAAACTATCGATGCATCTGTTTACCAACCTTTTTACTTCGATTTACTAACATTCAATAGCTAGGTTCAATTGTATATATTGATTTCTATCAATGCTTGTGAGTGTAGCAAGATTGTTATTTGTAGTTTCCGCTCAACCGGACACTCTGGAGCTGCCTCGTTTTACTTTTGAGCTAGGGTGGTTGATGTAGATCGATTAAACTGAACACCGCCGACAGAATTGCCATTCACCGGTTCGTTGAACGGTTGACCGTTCTTCGACTCACGTTCCGTTAATCGTTGTTTGAGCAATCGTATTTTATCTTCTTTCTAAAAACGAGTAAATAACAACGGTTTAATATTGCAATTCATTTCATTGACGCAACATCTTACGAAGTCCCATGTTTCTTACTTGAGCGATCAATTTCTGCAGGTCATCGTTTTCCGATATTAGCTTCTGGTAGCGCTCTTCGTCCTCCTTGGAAATTCCCGTGTCGTTACTGAACTTTGATTCGGCCTTATCTTTCGGATGTCGCAGAACTTCTATCACCTATAGTGAACGACCATGCGGCCAATTAAGACATTTGCTTAGTTAGGCCTGGTTCTGGCTATCTAGCATAAATTATCCTACCTTTGGTACGAAAATCAGAAGCATGCTGAGAAAACAGCAAAATATTACAGCAAGCGCCACGAAAGCGAACGAAGCGTCCTGCTGTGACGCGATCACCATGGCGACCGGAGCGGTGATCAAGCACAGGACTACGACGTTATAAATACTCATGCCCACGTAACGGGAATCGTTGATCTGTTTCACTTTCAAAGAGCGCGTTTCGTATGCCAAAAACAGTCCAAATACAAGAATCAATCCTTTGAATCCATAAATAACGCCTAGCGAGAAGATAGATCGTTATCATTAGTATCAGTTGCATATAAATGTTTTCATCGTTAAACCTATCAAATAATTTTTTGTAAAAAAGTAACAAACTTTGCAAACAACTTTTTAAAAGCATTTAATTAGATAAGCCACGAATTGCGTTGCTTTACTATTAAAAATCGATGGGATCGAATCCCAGCCGAGAACGGACACTCGCATGTTCGAGACGACTGACTATTCTCGTATGGGGATGAGACATACTGACTACAGTTTTATAGATTTTGACCTACCGCTGAGAACTATTAGAAATCAGCACAGGTACAGATCATGTAATAATAAATAAATAAATAAATAAATAAATAAATAAATAAATAAATAAATAAAAAAATAAATAAATAAATAAATAAATAAATAAATAAATAAATAAATAAATAAATAAATAAATAAATAAATAAAAAAATAAATACATAAATAAATGGTATGAAAAGGGACTTACCTAACCAAACCGAATTATTGTGACTTTCACAATGCTCAAGTTCTGGCCGTATCTTCACATCGTCGTTCGATGAAATTGGATCTTCCAAAGGAAATGTTTCAAGGCGACGCTGTAGAGGGTCCTGCATCTGCCACGTCAAAAGTATTATCAAATCCACCGTGAGCAATCCGGAGACCATCGTATAGAGTTTCCACGGTTCGACTTTTTTCTGCAATGCATGCATTATGTAGTACCAATGATTTTGAAGGATTTCTTTTTCAATTATGCTTTAATTACCTTAGGATCCGTTTTTGTTTTCGTTGTAAAACGGTGCACACGCCATACTTTGCTGAACATGGCACCGTAAGCAAGTGTAAAACCAGTTGAAAGAATCCATGCCCTAGCTTGGCATACCTTCATGAAGAAATATAGACAACGAAAAAAGGAAATGTAGCTAAATGCACTACGCTGAGCTATCTTACATTGAGCCCAGTACCTTAGGGTAATTTTCTGCTGTAATAAATTGGCCGTCAATACCAAGTAATATCACGGATACAAGACAAATGATAACTCCAAACAACATGATTGTGTTGCAAACCGGATGGGACGTTTGTATCACTCTGTAATTTTCAATAAGAGAGAAAAAAATAATTTTAAGATGTGCGTGGAATGATCCATTTGCTTACCTCCGATGTCTATGCCAAATATTGAAAATGATGAGTGCAATGGCCACCACTATTCCGAAACATGATATCGTGCTCATGCAGATGAACAACGGTAACGAAACCGTCCTAAGGACACGCCTCACGATGGTTCGATCCTGAGGAACCTGCAAGGGAAAAATGCCATTCAATCACAACCGGCAAAAGTTCCCGGTAATCGGTCAACAGTACCTTCTCGCCATCCCATTTCTCTTTGTTGAACCAGGTGAGATTGTCCGCCTGCGTATCGTAGTATCCCAGCTTGTAGTATTGACCATCGATCATCTGTTCAATCTGGGTCAGCGCGATACGATCACCTTGCGAGCTGAAGGCAACAACACCCTACGATCGAAATGTTTTCAATAAAGATATTAATCATGGCATTAGTTCCCCGGTCGTCACAAATTTCATGCTTACCGATACGCCCAGAAACTGTGTCGAGTTCATCGCAGCGTAGATTGCGTTAGCCGTCTCCTTATCAGTGTAGGTAAAATCCTTCAGATTTTTGCCAGAGTTTTGTTCTGTAAAGCGCTGCATCGTCTTGTTGAAGGCCAATGCAACACTCCACACGGCATCATACGCAAGCGGGGCCTCCTGGTACCCTTCCGGATAACGATTGTGGCTTATGTCGTACCCTTCGACTATTAAGGCGGCATTGAGACGTTTTCTAGAAGAGTGAAGAAAAGGTTACAAAACAAGAATTGAAAGTCAACCTCATTTTGCCAGCCACCTCCCCAACGCACCGAAAATCTTCTGACGACATTCCTGATATGGTTTTCTGATTGTTCTGGTTCCACATCAATGCTTCAGTTGTGAGATGGCCTTCAGCGGCGATCTTCATCTGTTCCTTGGTACAAGAAATATTTTCGTTCTTCAAATTAACTTCATACCAGTTATCCTCGTACCAACCTGTAAGGTAAGGAATGAAATCCACCACATTACAAAATTCATACAAGATAGTTCAAGGAAAGCATGCTATAAATGTTATGCATCGATCTAAGAATAGTCAATTTTACGTACCAATAAAGAACCACACGTACGCCCTCCCGTACAACTGTTGCTTGTACATTTCGCAGAGTACCCGGCGCGCTGCCACTACGTAAAATAATCCGACTATGATTCGTGCATCCTGGCGCCGTAAATTGCGGACGGCATCGGTCGGATCGGAAAGAAACGATTGTCTTGTTACTATTTCAATGCCAGCATCTTTGCAGCGCGTCTCGAGATCTTCCACGGTCTGAAACCAAAATTAGACTGTTAGCATCCTTCAACATTATGGTACGGGAGGAACAGATGTGTAGATGCATAGTACCGATATGAAAACTTCTTCTGCTTGCTGCAATATGGCAACTCTCGACCAACCAAACTTTTGCATGAGTTTGATTCTGGTTGGATTATGCACCGTAGCTGATGGATGCGTTCTGAACAGCGTTGGAAAACGACTTCGATCGGAAAGCGCAGGGCTCGATGCTCCATAGCACAGCTGAAATGTGCAACAAGCGAAAATGGTGACACGGTGTGACTAAAGAGTTAGAAGCGGATTTTCAGTACGGATACGAACCACAACCAAATTCCACATCTTGGCGGCCTCTGCAACAGTTGTACATACGGTACTGCATCCAGCCAGCAGCATTAACTTTTGGGGCGAGTTGTAGAGAAGATTGTACATAACGCTAGCACCCAGCCCGGGTTCACACTTTGGTTGTCGAAACAAAAAAGAATTAGAGGTCTTTGTAAATTCAACAGTTCATCATAAACTTAAAGCCGTTAATCACCTCGCTATCGTTGCTGTGAAGTGTGAGGTTGAATCCAGGCAACAGGTCAGGATTCTCGTTCACGTCTTGCAGGGCCAGCTTGGCTGCCGGCATGCATGCTTGCCCACCCTGCCAGCCCCCTTTGCCTGCTATCGGGAAAATTCCACCAATGTGCAACTGGTTTGCCCCATTCACGCTACCGACAAACAGCACAACAATCAACAGATAGCAAGCGGTTCGATATCTCCGGCCATCTGGCAGCTAGTGTCCATAGTACATAGTACAAAAGACAAACATTTAAAGTTTACTTTCCACGGTACATGCTTTCAACGTTCTACTCACTCGTTCACTGATAACACCTAAAACTCCTGAATGATTCTCCTGCTCTCCCAGCTTCATTTTGCTTTTCGATACCTCCAGGTTTCTTGTAAAATGGTAATCGATTTTTGTTGCTTGCTTTTTCGTCACGAATGTATGGTACTACATCAATCTTCCATCGTTTTTGTTCATGGAAGCCTTCAAAATCGGCTTGTACATCTAAGAAATTATAAAATACACAAACAGAGAACATAAAATAATTTATGGCATTTAATTTTCATTTTCTTCATTTCTGTATTTAGATACAAGATTGCGGAAAAGAATAAATAAGAAAAATTAAAAGTGAATAAATCCATTCCAAAAACCACTTTACTTGTTGCTGAAGAGATCCTGCCCTATTATTTCACTGAAACATCATTCATTCATTAATATTGAAGATGGGCAATGTTCACACGCTAATGCTCTCTGAAAATCAGTGCCAATTCTTGAACAGCAAGACACGCGAGATAAATGTATACTTGAAGTGAAGTTTCGTAACGAGAATTCACCTACGCATGGCATTATGTTACGCGGGAGTAAAACCTTGAAACCGCCTGTGTTTCCTAGTGGTCATTGGTATTTTAGCTGTCCTGAAATTCGTCAATCATCTCAACGATCAGACCGAGAAAAGGTGGAACCTTTTACATAATCTCTCAAGAAAATATCACTTCCCTGTTCACCTGGCAGGATATGGGGATACTTCTATCTCATTAGCACTTCTTCATAGTATCTGTCAGCAGAGATTTTCACTTTGATCTCATTGACTATAGGCGTAACTTTTCCCAAATTTATCGCATCTGGCACGGCGCACTAAACCAAATAAAATATCCAGCGTTTACCTCCGATCTAGGTTTACGGATTTGTATCAAGGGAAGATAAAATACTTGGCAAATTTAGCACCGAATCAAAAACATGGGGCAATCCTATCGAGTTCGATTTTCATGCCTCATACTGGTAAGAGCAACTAATCATACTGTTGGTGAAAGGATTCTTATTATCCTTGTAAAATACCTTCTTGCCTATGAGCAGTTCTGTCTCGTTCCTACAAGTAAAGAATTTTGTGCGCATGTGCTACAATCGTTCCTTTGAAATGGTTTTACTATTGCGTCCAAACCTGTGATTGTGCGGGTTTCACAGTCGTACGGTTATCTTTTCTTATCCATTCAACAATTTTCCAATTTATTATGTTTTACGTACAAATTTATTATGTACGTTGAAGTAATCGCTAAATATTATAATTCACTATTATATAACCGATTTTTTTTAAATAAAAACGAAAAAAAATCCGACGAAATTTTAAAAATCAAGGTAAGATCAAAAGTTGATCATCACCCAAGGTTAGTTCTAACAGCGGTGAGATCAATAGCTTCGGGTCATTTGATATGATACAGTTGGTCCCCGCAGTACGCTATACTCGATATACAGTAGATATCCGACATACGCGGATTCGGAGATACGCCCCAGCGAACGGTTTTGCTCGAATCAGTTCATTTTACAGGCGAGGGGTAGGGAGAATCCCATCTCCACGACCCTCTACTGTGGACAAGATCGAGATAGCTGCTATTGATGCTATGCCCTGACTCTTTCTTCCTCATTGGGTCATGCATTTGCTGTTAACGCGGAATAAAAACCGGTTGATGGTGTTCGTGAAGTGGAAGGCATATGCATTGTATGCGTGTTTAGGATTCTCTTTCAATGCTTTCTGCTGTGTGCAAAAAGAGCATGCCTCAAATGTGCTATCTCTTTCACTCTTATAGGACCTGTGTTTGTTTGTATGTGTTATGATTTTTATTCTATGTTATTGGCACAGCTGATTGCTGAGCAATGTAGCGGTCTCCAGATTTACAAGCGTTCGAAATTGGTAGCAATCGCTGCACGGTTCAGTTTGTTTCAATAATGTGAATGGCCATTATTAACCAAAGGCTTTGGCTCACTTCTTTGAACCGAAATCCGATGGACCTTTACTCATGCTGACACGTGCATAGAGCGCTTAACGACATGATTGCGGTTGATGCGTTAATGTGATGACACATTGCTATCATATTTCAATCCATTGCGATTCATTAATTTTCAATCGTTATTTTAATAATGTTCTTTCATTTATTCAATTCCATAGTAAAACGTACGAAAAAAAAGTAGAAGAAGATGTAAAAGGACAAATAAGGAAATTACTTAGTTTCATGCATGCAATTTCATTCCATTACCTAGACGGAATTTCATTCCGCAATCAAAACAATCCCCATGCATGCTTCGAACACATACACCATTCATATCTGATATATCTGTCACCTCTGACTCAACGTTGTGTGCGTGTAATCTGACCCGCCGTTAAGCGGATATCGGGGGGTCCGAAAGAAAACGGCAATAAACTGCTCGATATTCAGTGTACCGCCGTTCGCTGGGAGCCTATACTAGGAGTTAAGAGATTGAGTTATTGTGTACATGTATCATAGGCTATTCAAACTTTTACTTTGTCCATTAATATGAATGCAATGCAAGCGTATTCAAACAACATAAATTGGAACAAACGAAATAAAAAGCGTAAGTTATGCAAATGTGTAATTCACATATTTATTCGTGTGGTTGTACATCTCAAGAATTTAAATCGATGTAATAAACTAGAGTTGTGTAAATCGGATTCAGATTCATGAATCTGAATGAATCTCTGCCTTATAAGGGATTCATGAATCTTTCGCCGCGAGATTCATGAATCCCAAAGACACACCAAATGATGTAAAGTCACCAACCAAAAGTCGGTTGAGGGACCACCTTTTTTTTTTTTTTTTTTTGGTCTCATTGTCCACGCCTATGACAGAATCGGGGAGATTCATGACAGAACCATGAAAGATTCATGAAGATTCATTAAGGTTTCGAAAAATTCATTAAGCTTTGAATATTCGAATCCGCAAAGATTCATGAATCCATCTGAATGAATCTTAGGTAAAAGATTCATATGAATGAATCTCGCCAAAAGATTCATTAAGCACAACACTATAATAAACCCAATCTACTGTCAAATTTTGAAAACTGCCCCAGCGAACGGCGGTACACTGAATATCAAGCAGTTTCTGCCTTTTTCTTTCGGACCCCCCGATATCCGCTTAACGGGGGGTCGGATTACACGCACACAACGTTGAGTCAGAGGTGACACGCACACCAAGCGTGCCAGAAAAAAATAAATAATGAATTGCTATGGGCTGAAATACGGTAGTAATGCGTCTTCACATTCACATTCATTCAATGCATTCTACGTGAAACAAACCCCGCTAAGCGATTTCGAGCAATCGTCTCAAAAACGTCCTAAAATGAAATAAACATCGAGCAGTTTTGTATGGTAAGTATTACGAGGTAGTACAACTGTTCGTAAACGTACTACATTTGTTTCACCCTTATACAAACAAGAAGGATGTTTGTTCGCGCGCAGGACGTTTTCAGAACGATATTTCGAGCTGACTTGCGGTTTACACACCGTTTTTGCTTAACCTGTTAGCAAAACGACAGAGCCGAAAATAATATAGACCCAAAGTGGTTATTATCCAGGTGGGTGCATCCCGAGAACCCACCATGCATAGACCTACATCTTCCATGGGCCTTGACGTCTAAAAGAATTGACAGCAAACTGCCATTGATTTCGGCGCCATTCTGAATGTTTACGTACTTCAGCTAGCTGGCGGCACCAAGTGTACCATCGTCGAATAGTTGCGTTAATTTCAAGTTATTTTTTCGTTCACAATGTCTAGCTTAAAACCACTACAATGCCTAAATCTGGGTACACATTATGAGATGCTATTGTTGTTGAATCATTAATCAATTCATCTTTTTTATTGCAGACAAACCACAGCAAAAAGCGTTCATTGAATTCTACAAATCACTTGGAGAAGTAAGTACAACATCCGCAACATAGCTGAAAGTCACGAACAATCTTGTATCTTTTTCGGTTGTTTTTTGCAGAAACCCGCGACAACTATTAGGTTGTTTGATCGTATAGACTACTACAGCTGCCACGGTGAAGATGCAGCTTTCGTCGCAAAGCTGCTTTTCAAGTCCACCAATTTTGTTAAAATAATGGAATCGGACGGCCAACAATTGGCATATGTTTCGTTGAGCAAGAACAATTTTGAGGCTCTGATTCGGGAACTACTGCTGGTTCGGAACTACCGCGTCGATGTTTACACAAAATCTTCGCAGAAAAAGTTGGGCAATGAGTGGACGGTCGAATTTAAGGGCTCGCCGGGTAATCTGGCCCATTTCGAAGACGTTCTGTTCAACAGCAACAATGATATGATTAGCGGATCGGCCCTGATTGCGCTGCAAGTTCGGCAAGAGTCAAAGAACCGTACGATCGGATTGGGCTTCATCGACGTAAACGAGCGTCGAATGGCAGTGGTGGAGTTTGTCGATGACGACTTCTACACCGAGCTTGAGGCTTTGATCGTCATACTGGGACCAAAAGAATGCCTTCTTCCTAGTGTATCGGCAGAGGTAGGTTGCATTCAATGGTAAATATTCGCTACAACTTATTAAATTAACTTATATCTTTTCTTGTTCTGCTTAAAGTACGAGCGTATTCAACAGCTAATGAACAGAAACAATGTAATCGTAACACTTCGTAAAAAGAAGGAATTCGCTCTCAGCAAAGAGGATATAATAGACGGTCTCAACAAATTGCTACGCTTTCGCAAAGGTCAGCAGCAAAACGCAAATACCATTCCTGAAACGTCAAAAACTATCGCTCTACAAGGACTAGGGGCAACGATAAATTATCTCGAACTTGTCCAGGAACCCGGTAACCACGGACATTACCAATTGAGTTTGCTGAATGCCAAACGGTAGGTGTTGTAGATGATTAGTCTAAGGAAGCTTCCGATCCCGTAACATTTTAAATCAAAGTTAACACATTTTAAACCATATTCCATAGATACGTTCACTTGGACGCAGCTGCCGTTTCCGCTTTGAATCTGTTTCCCAAACCCGGTACTCCGATTTCTTCAAACGCTTTCCGTTGGCATAGCGTTTTGGGGGTTCTGGATCGGTGTCGCACTCCGCAGGGTCATCGCTTGATGGCTCAATGGATAAAGCAACCATTGCGTGATTACGAAATAATCAAGGACCGACACGATATCGTCGAATGTTTTGTGAATGATTCGTCGGTCCGTGCCGAGCTGTACAATAACCACTTGAACAAACTGCCCGACATATTGCTAGCTCTAAAGCGGCTACTTCGCCGTAAGGCGTCATTACAGGATATTTTTCGCCTGTATCAGGTGGTCCTGCGGATGCCGAAGATATTATCGTTGCTCGATTCACTTTCCAGTAATGTGGCCGTGCGTAATATTCTATACGATCCCATCAAAGACATTTTGGGCGATCTAAAGCTTTTTAAATCCATGGTTGAGCAAATTATCGACCTAGAGGCTGTTGAGCGTGGCGAATATATGGTAAAAGCTACGTTCGACAGCCAGTTGGAGGAGCGAAAGGAGGAAATGGACGCAGTCGAGGGTAAAATGAAACGTCATCTGTCGTCCGTGGCAAGCGATATCGGATTAGAGGCGGGTTCCTCCATAAAGCTAGAATTTGTCAGTCACCATGGGTTCCATTTTCGGATTACGGTCAAGGATGAAACATTGATACGCAAAAACAATCGCTACCGAATTCTTGATGCCGTGAAAGGAGGCGTACGTTTCACGACGGACAGTTTGAGTGATATGAGTGAAAACTTTTCGGAACTTAAGGAAGCTTACGAAGAGCAACAGCAAACAATCGTAGCGGAAGTAGTCCGCGTGGCTGCCGGATACGTCGAGCCATGGACGATGCTGAACAATCAAATTGCACAGTTGGATTGCTTGGTTAGCTTTGCCGTCAGCGCCGTATCCGCTCCGATTCCGTACGTTCGACCCACAATGCACCGGGATGGCCGGAGTGTGCTGAAACTATCTCAGATTCGGCATCCATGCCTGGAGCTGCAGGAAGATGTCAACTTTATAGCTAACGATGTCATGTTCGATGAGCAGGATTCAACCATGTATATCATAACTGGTCCGAACATGGGCGGCAAAAGCACGTACATTCGTTCGGTTGGCGTGGCAGTGTTGATGGCTCACGTAGGCGCCTTTGTAGCATGCGACAAAGCGGAGATTTCCATCATGGACTCCATTCTCGGTCGGGTCGGAGCGGACGATAATCTCAGCAAAGGACTCAGTACGTTCATGGTGGAAATGGTTGAAACTGCCGGAATAGTCCGGGGTGCTACCAACAAATCTCTTGTCATCATCGACGAGCTGGGCAGGGGAACGTCGACCTACGAAGGCTGTGGCATAGCATGGTCAATCGCAGAATGGCTGGCAAAGGAAAGTAAATGTTTTACCCTGTTCGCCACACACTTCCAGGAGATAACAGATCTGGCAACGTACGTTCCCAATGCGAAGAATTCTCACATGGAAGCAATAGTTGATGGCGAGCGTTTGACGCTTTTATATCAGGTCAAACCGGGCATCATGGAAAAAAGCTTCGGTATACAGGTGGCCAAACTGGCCAACTTCCCACCGGCGGTTGTAGAGGTAAAGAATTGAACCAATACTTTCAAATGATAATGCTCACTGAGTGTATTAATGGTCTTGTATTTACAGCTCGCCCAGAAATTTTACAACGAATGTGAGGATCATCAGAGTAATTTAAAGCAAAAGAACGACTGCGAAGGATTGTCCACACTAAAGAAATGCTTCGATGAAATCGATCAGTTTGACGCTGAAAAAGACTCTTATTCTCTGTCTCCTGAGATACTGGAAAGCGTAAGAGCGCTGCTCGCATAAAAATCACATGAAATCGAACATTTTAGTAAATACAGTTTTTTTCGGGATTTTCCAAATCGAACTGCTCAAATTCGTCAATCTATGTTTAATTGAAGTCCCTTAACCGTACTCTGACCGCCATAACAACAGAGAGAGGAGAGGTGGGATTTCAAACAATTTAGTTTGTAAAACTTTTGTTTAAACTTAATGCTAAGCTAAGGAATACGATGGACTTTTTTCGCATCAAATAAATCGCAGTTTTGCAAATTCAATTTTTCTTAAATAGGCTTTTTCTATTTATTTATTTATTTCCTAATTGCATGGCACACGCAGGGGCCTATTGATGTGGGTTTGCTTCACATTGGGATATAACACCCTGCAACACACTGCTGTTGTGAGTGTTGATCCTTTAAATTGATTCCATTACCGACCATTTGTCCTGGTGAATATATTAGATACCATTGGTGAATATATTATATGATTGTTGAACATTGATAAGTTTGAACTTTTAACAGAATTTAGTCAATCAAGCATTTTGTTTTGTCCTGAGCCCATTTGTATTATTTTTGTCACTTGTTTTGATTCTAGCGAATTTAAGTCAGTAAAACATCTCATCGAAGTTGTAACGGTTATATTCTATTGTATTATTTTTTATGAAACAAAACGCATCTGGTCCGTCAGGTTAATGAGAAGTGTACGTATTATAACGTATGTCAACGGTCTTTGTTTTCTGAACTTCGTATACGAAAGGTAATGTAGCTTGTAACTCGTAGCTGATGTACTAAAAAAGAAAACTTGACTAGGAATCTAAGACTTGAGAAAGAAAACTTCAAGAAAAAATATTTCCTGAAAGAGTCTCACTATGTTCAAAATTACTGGCTGCAGGCCAATCAGGTGCCGGAATATTCCAGATAACGATAGAAAACATCGACGACTGCAAAGCATCCCTCCATCATGATTGAGTCGGTTTTTTGGAAGCATTTTTTTTAACTAAAAGGGCAATGTCTTTTATTATCATGGGTGTTTTTTTTAGCAAAATTTAACCTCTTTAGGCCCAGTTTAATGCCAAAATCCTTCATTTTTTGATGAAATGAATATATTTTGATCCATACAATACTAGCTGATTAACCCGATTTTATCCGGGTAGAAATAAATTCCCAACTGAAGAGTGTTTGCATTCAGTATCAGTTTTCCAGTTGGACCAAAAAAATTCTTCACTCAAACTGTGACCATTCGATTTAGTTACCCCAAATTGTTCGAAAATGATACCCATATTGCATTGAAACCATTGTTTAGCAAAGAGATAGGATGGGGGCTACCTTACCCCTTCGGCCAAATGGATGAAATATTCTCACTTGTTGGCTATATGTTAAAATAGTATGTGGTCCAATTTTTGTAAGAACCCATTTCATAATTAACGAATTATTATTATTTTTCATAATTGTAATCGATAGGTGTTCGAAAGGGGGATAGGGAAGGAGGGCATTAGAAAGAATAAAAAATTAGCTTTATTCCAGCCAAGTTTGGTTCAGATAGACTTAGTAGATTTTGCATAGCATACATGTGATAAGAATTAACGCTTTTCATTTTGAGGATTGCTATAATTTTGCTGAAGAGGAGGAGGGTAGAGGGAGTCTGAGGTAAGATTGAACATTAAGAGTAAGACCATTCGATTTAGAGACCAAAAATAATTCGAAATTAATACCCATATTGCATTTATACCATTTTCGGGGTATGGAGTAGTATGAGAGCCCCCCTTTCTCCTTCCCTTAGAAAGATGAAATTTTATATCATGCTATGTTCCTGTGTGAGCAGTATGTGTACCAATTTTTGTGAAAATCCATTCAATAATCGTTGAGTTATAATTGTTTTTCATTAATTTTAGAGGGTAGGTGTTCGGGAGGGGTAGGGAGGTATGGGGATATCAACAAACGAAGTTCAGATCATTCAACCATGGAAAATTAGCTACCTTCCTGGCAAGTTTGGTGGAAATCGGCCCGGTAGATTTGGTGTGATGCGATCACATACATACATCTTCTTCTTCTTCTTGGCGTAACGACCATCTTGGTCATGCCTGCCCGTTAAGGGCTTACGAGACTTGTTTCCCTGTTGTACGTGGATAGTCAGTCCTCTCGTACCGGGGAGGGTCCGGTCTCGCTTGGGATTCGCACCCACGCCGTCGAGGTGTTGAGCCCCGGCGCTCATGGGCCGATTTTCTAACCGGCTCTACCGCTCGGCTGTCGCGGACCCCGCACATACATACATATATATACATATATATACAGACAACGGTGACTTTTATATATTAGACTAGCTGATTAACCCGATTTCATCCGGGTAGAAAGCCAATTCCAAACGAAAGAGTGTGTCCATTCAGTATCTTGAGTTTTACAATGTTAAGAATGTTGGACGTTTCACACTTGAAAATTGGCTTTCTGCATGTTTGGTGTAAATTGATTATATCGATTTTGTGTGATCGAGAATATTGTAGGAGAAGAAAGAAGAAATCTGAGATGAGATTGAGCACTCAAACTGTGACCATTCGATTTAGTGATCCCAAAAACTACGAAAATGATACCCATATTGCATTTTAACCCTTGTTGGGCTAAGGGGTAGGATGGAAGGAATTTAAATCGATGTAATAAACCCAATCTACTGTCAAATTTTGAAAACCGCGTATGTCGGATATCTACTGTATATACAGACAACGGTGACTTTTATATATTAGATTACCTTTCGAAAAAAAAACATTCATGGGGCATAAAGCATAAACGAAGTTAGATTTTACATTCGAACTCCGTGTGAATATATTTCAAGTGAACTGAAAAACAGGACTGATCCGTTTCGGAAGTAGCAAGGAAGGAAGGAACTTTCCTAACTGAAAGACGTCCACCAGCAGGAGCATAAAAAAGTAAGTAAATAAAGATCCACTTGCTAACGAATGGCATTTCCGAACATTCGATCATCATGGTGCAAATTAAAAACTAAACTAAACAAATTGCATTAAATTTGCCTCACATTGGAAGATTCACATTCTATTAATTTTATGTAAGTAAATAGTACCCCTTCTTCATTTTAGTACCCCTACTTTCATTCTAGCCCCGCTACACGAGCCGCAAACTCAAAAAGTTTGCGGCGCAAAGAGGGGAACAACCGAAAAGTTTACTGTAGAGAATAGAATAGATAAGAAACTTGGAGAGTAACGAAAAATGAGAATGTATTATGAAAGGATTAGCTATCAACACAAGAGAGGCACAACAGAGAAAAATGAGAATGTAGAGAATAGAATAGATAAGAAACTTGGAGAGTAACGAAAAATGAGAATGAGGATTGAGCCACGATCAGCAAGAGAAAGCGAAAGGACAGGCAGTTTTTGGACGGACGTGTAAGACAGCGGTCTGAACATTTGGATTTGTAATCAAATATATAAAAAAAAAGAAAAGAAATCTGCTTCTAAACTGCTTCTAATCGGAATGGCGGGTGTACGCAGGAAACCGGGCAAAAGTCACGACATTTACGTCAAAAACTTTTCAGCTCCGTGAGCTGAAAACTGCACCCGCAAAGTTTTTGGCAGCTACCGCAAACTCAAATGCGCGAGAAGAAGATGATGAAGAATAAATAAATGTAAACATAACAAATCTCAAAAACAAAATAAACGAACATACGGTGATAAATTTACGTGCTACGGTAATAATTTGTCATTGGCTGGCGGAGATCATGACTGGCGACAGCATTGGTACCGCAGAACGCGGCTACACGAACCGCAAAGATTTTGACGTAAACTTATATGCTTAGTCTACACGAAGCGCAAAGCAACCTTTGCAAACGGTCAAATGCTGTGAGTTAGCGGTAAAATGCTGTCAGATGGGCAGTCAACTGTCAGAATGTGCGCAAATCTGTTTTTCGGTCGGCGAGTGAAAAATAGATTTGCAAAAATTTGCGCACCTGGTATAGAGTGCTGGTGGATGGAAAATAGTTGTTTGTGATGATGTACAGTGGTTGTTGATAAGATTTCAGTGTACACAATACCTCTGTGCTGTTTTTTACAGTTAAACAATCAAATCAACACTGAACGCGCTTACATCTGCATCGGCTCACAAATAGTAGCGTCTACACGAAGCGAAAAAAAAGTGACAGAAAAAATGACATTTTCGCCTGTATTTTCAGAGTTTTGCGCCTCGTGTAAACTAAGCAATACGGTTTTTGAGTTTGCGCTTGGAGTTTGCGGCTCGTGTAGCGGGGTAGTAAGACAAAAATTTGGATCAATGTTTTACAATTTGCTTTACTAACTCAACAACGATGGTCTATGCTGCCGTGTGTGTTGCTTTCATATCAGCTCTGAACATGGTTTGAATTCGCACATAGTTGTATATGTTGTATGACCGTTTCTCGCATGGGTAAAATAAAATGGAAAGCAAGGTGTATTTTAATATAAACATAATTTATTTACATTTACACTTAGTTTCGATTACTTGATAACGTTCTTGGCTTTGCCGTTAACATAAGAAATAAGCGTTAACAACATGATTACGATATGGGCCGCTTTTCGCTTCACTCTGGTGATTTTTTTCATTGGCGTATATGCATTCAGTTATCGTCAGAAAACACCAAAACATAATCAACATGATTGCAACCGACAAACTCCAGATAAGCTCAGTGGCGGATTCAACGGTATACGAACTAAGAGCGGCCGCAGGGGGGGAGGGGCTATCAAGGGCCCAAGAACCTTCAAGGGACAAGCTCGTAAAATTTATACTTAAACAAATATTGTTTAATCTCTATATCTATAAAAATGGATGTTTGTATGTTCGTGATGCTAAAACTCAAAATCGGCTGGACCAATCTTGATGACGTCTTCGTATGATTTGTTCCTTTTTACCCAAGGAAGTTTTAGGAAAAAAGAGAATTTGAAAATTCCGAAGGAAAAGCCGGAAAATGGGAAAATTCGGTAAAAACGGCTTTTTTCCATATAAAAAATAAAAAACTACAATCTTTAACAAAAATACAAAACGGCTGAACTTATTTTAACGAATACTTTTGCCAATTTCTTCCTTTTGGTCATTTAAAGGTTTTAGAAAAATGAAAAGTTAGAAAATTTAAAAGAACAAGCAAAAAAAATCAGAAAACTCGAAAAAAGGCTTTTTTTCATAAAAGTAGTATTCAAATTAACAATTTTGAAATACGAATCTTATCTTACGTACATTACCTACATCTTGAGGGAGATTAGATCAGCAAGTACCAAATGGGACGATACGTTAACTGCAATGAAGCGCTATGGAGAATATTTTCTTTTGCAATTCATGAGCGATTTCCTACTGTTGTGCATCTCGCAGTTCATTTGGAGAATGGTCAAAGAGTGTATTTCAACCTAGAAAATGCAGTACAACTAGCCGAAACACAACCAGCAACAACTTTGACGAGTTTTTTTTACCTGCGCCAGCGATCCTTTTGCAAGAACATTGGTGTATTCGGAAATGCCTCGATATTACACATGGAATGCATCGTCAAAGAAAGGGTTACGTAGAAAGCGAGGCCAACCAGTAGACGGACATCCAGATGTGTTTTCAACTAATGCATTAGGACGAATATACACAATCCACCCAAAAAACGATGATTGCTGCTATCTTCGGTTGTTGTTGGTTAATGTACGTGGTCCAACATCGTTTGAGTCATTACGTACCGGGAATCGTATGGTGTGTTCAACTTTTCGAGAAGCATGCCAGCAGTTAGAATAATTGGAACATGATAATCAGTGGAATCAAACAATGGACGATGCCATAGCTGCTTCACATGCCACTGAAGTTCGTACACTTTTCGCGATGATCATTTCGACATGTCAGCCTTCAAATCCACGCCAACTATGGGAAACGTACAGAAATGACATCGCCGAAGACATTTTACATCGCATTCGAATAACAACAGGAGATTTCGAGTTACAAATGAACGATAAGATCTACAATGAGGCATTGGCGTTGATTGAAGATTTGTGTTTGCCTATGAGTGGCAAATTATTGACAGAAATTCATATGCCAGCGCCAAATCGCCAAATCCAAGATGACGACATAAAGACGTTGGAACAACAAGTTCAAAGAAATGTCCCACTTTTGAACAAGCAGCAAAAGAGTGCGTATGATCGATTGATGAAGGTTATCAATGATGGAAACGGTAGACTATACTTCCTGGATCCGGCGGAACTGGAAAAACGTTCTTAATATCCTTGATTCTGGCGGCAATACGATCTCAAAATCGTATTGCGAGGTGGAAGAACGGCACACTCCGCACTAAAATTACCGTTAAACATGCAAGTCCATGAAACTCCTGTTTGCAACATTTCAAAGCAATCAGCTATGGCCCAAGTATTGAAAAATTGTAAACTAACTGTGTGGGATGTGCACAATGGCTCACAAACGGTCTGCGGAACAATAACGGGCGTTTTGGTGGCGCAACGGTACTGTTAGCAGGCGATTTTAGACAAACACTTCCCGTTATTCCAAAATCAACACCGGCAGATGAAGTAAATGCATGTCTCAAATCATCGTATTTGTGGCAATACGTTAAAAACCATACGATTGACTATAAATATGCGAGTGCACTTGCAACAAGATAGAAGCGCAAGAGTTTTCTACAAAGAGCTTCTAATGCTTAGTTTACACGAGGCGCAAAACTCTGAAAATACACGCGCAAATGTCAATTTTGCTACCACTTTTTTTCGCTTCGTGTAGACGTTCCTATTCGTGAGCCGATGTAGATGTAAGCGCATTCAATGTTGATTTGATTGTTTAACTGTAAAAAAAGCAGCACAGAGGTATTGTACACACCGAAATCTTATCAACAACCACTGTACATCATCACAAACAACTATTTTCCATCCACCGGCACTCTATACCAGGTGCGCAAATTTTTGCAAAGCTATTTTTCACTCGCCGACCGAAAAACACATTTGCGCACATTCTGACAGTTGACTGCCCATCTGACAGCATTTTACCGCTAACTCACAGCATTTGACCGTTTGCAAAGGTTGCTTTGCGCTTCGTGTAGACTAAGCATAAGAATTGGAACCGGTCAGATTCCGGTTAATATATCCAGTGGATTAATATCAATTCCGACTACCATTTGCCAATTCACTTCAACTAAAGAGGATCTCATAACTAATGTGTATGTGCAATATATAGAAATAAAAATATAGATGTTAATGACCTCAACTGGAAAATTCTAAACCAAATTCCGGGAGATTTGCGATCATACAAATCAATCGACCGTGTTGAAAATGAAGACGAAGCCGTGAATTATCCAGTGGAATTTTCGAAAAACCTTCATGCGCCGAAACTTTGTAAAGGAACACGATTGATTGTGACGCAGCTTATGAACAATATCATAGAGGCAAGAATTTTAAAAGGGGCTTATAAGCGGACCGAATGTTTAATTCCTAGAATTCCCTTGAAATCGAACGATATGCTATTTCAGTTCAAGCGAATTCAATTTCCACGGAATCTTGCATTTGCGATGACAATCAACAAGTCACAAGGGCAGTCGCTGGAAGTGTGTGGCTTAAATCTAGAAATGCTTTGGTTTTCTCATGGCCAGCTATATGTTGCATGTTCACGCGTTGGAAAACCGGCATCATTGCACATTTACGCAAACCAACAAAAGACTAAAAATGCAGTCTATCAAGGTGCGTTACAAGCAATAATAAAATCACAATAAAATGATTTCCAACATAATGAATTCAAATTTCTTCTCTATACAGTTTTAAAAACAAAATTTAACATCACAGGTAGTCAATTTCAAATTTTAGAGTATTACAAACTGCATAATTATTTGACGGGGCGAAGTTCGTCGGGTCAGCTTGTTTTAGTTATATAAATAAAATTGTTTAATTGTTTAATTGTTTATTAGTATATCACATTGCTTGCCTCTAGCAATGCAAACTTAACTACATAGACGTAGGCAGATTGAAGATGGCCAGAATGGAGCTATATTTGATATAGTGAATCAGCCAAAACTCTCGCAGACACTCAAGCAAGGGATCATCTCTACCATAGCTAGTACGACGAGTAAAGTGCCTGTGGGGGACGAGTTTCTAAGGATCGGGATGGGACATAGACAGGAATTTGTTGGAGTAAGGAGGGTGCATCAGTGGTACCCAATAGTAAGCCAGCAATCAACAAAGCCCGCCTGGACTCCGACGAAGGAAGACCCAGAATTTGACCTTACCTTACCTTACCTTACGCTGGGCGGAAGAGGCGTGTCAGAGTTCCCAGAGTAAAGTTTTTGCACCCTTTCAATCGTAACGTCATTCGGACTCCACACTACGCTTACATACTCTAGTATTGGGCGAACTAGGACACAATATAACTTTTTCAAACATTGGGGATCCGTCAGCTCGTGGGCAAGACGGCGGACAAACCCCAAAGTTCTCAGTGCCGAGCTGATAACCTGCTCGTGTTGTTAGTGTAAGAAGAGTCTCGAGTCCAAGATGACGCCTAGATTCCGAACTTTAGATACCCGTTAAACAGCATGGCCATTTAGAGTATAATGTCCCATGTGTGGTAGTTTAGAGCGAGAGAAAGAAATAATAGAGCACTTATTAGTGCACAGAGAAAGAAGATTAGATTAGAAGATTGTTTTAGTTGTGTAAAGTCAGTATAAAGTAAATTCTGATATGGCATCCACTTGACCACCTCGATCAATTTTCGCCAATAAACCTGACACAAACGTTATTAAGTTCGTGACAGTATAGCGGCCTGGCATGAATCTATGTTGCTCATGGCTAATATACGCTTTGCTATCATGCATAAGTGATGGAAAGATTACGGTTTCGACAGTTGTATTGGACACTACAGTAGGCGAACCTTTTTTAAAACGTGCATCATCCAGCTAGTTTTCCAAACTGCAGGAAAAAATGACCCGAAACAAACTGCTAAGAAGTCAAAATCTTCTTCCTCACAGCCTAGATCTAAACTCCATTGAGAATTTGTAGTCAACTCACGATGGCAGGGTGGACAAAGCTGATATATCGAATAAAAATGATTATTTTGAAGATGTAATGCGTGCTTAGGAAGAATTGGATCCCCAATAACTAAAAAACCTAGTGGAGAGCATGCCAAAGCGCTTTCAGCAGGCTCCAAAAGCTAAACCAGGACACATAACATATTGAATTGATGAAAAAATATTGAGCAAAAATCGAGCGAAAAAAATTTCGAGGTGGACACTTTTCCGTGCCGGTCACTGTATAAATTAATGCTAAGAACCATAACGAACTAATGGCAGGATAGTCTAATACATGATCAGAGTCGAAGAGTAACAAAAGAAACATATTTTATAGTATATCAATTGGAACCAAGCATGTAGTTGCTTGGTTACTGTAAAAACTTGTAGATTTTTGTCTTGTTTATATGCTTTTCAACAAAGTCCATGTTAGCTATTATTTTTATCCTACAATCAATATGTTTTCTGGCTGACTCATCTAATTTTGATTTTATCTATTTTGTTTAACAAGTCTTATGCAATAGCTAGAGTGAGAAAATTAAATAATTTTATTCGCACATTAATATTCGTTTAAATACGTACCTCGTTTCACAGGGACTAATGATTTTTATTTAAACTTATATGCAGAAAAAATGCATTGCCTACATTGAAACTGTTTAAGATTTTCAACGCTTTGTTTTATTACTCTGCTTGATATATTCCAGTATCTTGTTGTTTTGTTGCAAATACATGTTTCCAATTGATAAACTGTAAAACATTTATCTTCTGTTGCTCTTCAACTCTGACCACACTTTCATTATTTTATTTGGGTTTTGAGCATTCATTTTTGTAGGATGCAGTAAAATTATCCATTACTAGCTGATTAACCCGATTTCATACGGGTAGAAATCAATTCCAAACTGAAGAGTGTTTGCATTCAGTATCAGTTTTCAGTTTAACAATCTTAAATTTTGCTATGTGCAAAAATCGAGTATTACCTTTATTCGATGAAACCATGTAAATATACATTTTGCATTCATTACCTAACTATGCTTCCAGCTTGGTTAGTGCAAGCATTTAAAATTAATCTATTAAAGAAAGTATGAGAAAAACTGTTCCTAAACCACAGTTGGACCAGGACAACAGATAACCGACGATTATTTAAGAGCACTTCTACCATCGCCCGCTATATTTACGGTGTTAAATAGTGTCTTTTTTAAATCCGTTGCATCTGTCGTAAGGTGGATGTCATCATACATTTTTAGATATTTTGTATCGTTCAGGTGATAGAAAGTTATGACAGGAAGGAAGCATAAGAATGTTGGACATTTCACACTTGGCTTTCTTATAATTATGTTTGATCGAATTGATTAGACCGATTTTGTGTGATTGAGAATATTTGCTACGTAGAAGAGATGAGATTGAGCACACAAACTGTGACCATTCGATTTAGTGACCCCAAATTGTTCGAAAATGATACCCATATTGCATTGTAACCATTTTTAAGGTTATTATTAACAAAATGGAATTAGAATTGGAAAGAAAAATTAGAATTAGAAAAATTAAATTTTAACCCATGCTATGTCCCTACGTAAGGAGCATGTGTACTAATTTTTGTGAAAATCCGTTCAGTAATCGTTGAGCTAAAATTATTTTTCATTAATTTTAGAGAGTAGGTGTTGGGGAGGGTCCGCGACAGCCGAGCGGTAGCGCCGGTTAGAACATCGGCCCATGAGCGCCGGGGCTCACCACCTCGACGGCGTGGGTTCGAATCCCAACCGAGACCGGACCCTCCCCTGTACGAGAGGACTGACTATCCACGTACAACAGGGAAACAAGTCTCGTAAGCCCTTAACGGGCAGGCATGACCAAGAGGTCGTTACGCCAAGAAGAAGAAGAAGAAGAAGTGTTGGGGAGGGATAGGGAGGATCGGGGATATCAACAAGTTATCCGAATTATCAGAAGTTCAGATCATTCAACCTTGGAAAATTAGCTACCTTCCTGCCAAGTTTGGTGCAAATCGGCCCGGTAGCTTTGGCGTGATGCGATCACATACATATATATATATACGAGGGCTGACAATAAAGTAAGGTCTCCAACGCTGCAACTTCGCCGGATCACGCGCTAGGCGAAATCTGGCAACACCGCCGTGTTCCTTGGTTCCCCCACTACCACTTTGCTGCTGGGTGAGGCTTCCCCGACCGCTCAGTCTTGGCTGAGCAGCCGTCAACGATGGAGGTACCCCTTGCGTCAGCGTCCAAGTGCGAATTGCGTTCTATAATACGTTTTTTGAGTGCGAAAAAGGTGACACCTATTGAAATCCATCGTCAACTAGTGGAAGTTTACGGGGAAAAGTGTATGGACATAAAAAACGTGCGTAAGTGGAGCTGCGAGTTCAATTCCGGGCGCACTAATGTTCACGACGAGGAGAGAAGTGGCCGACCGTCGGTCTCGGATGCGATTGTTCAAGCAGTGGAGGCAGAAATGCTCAAAAACCGCCGTGCGACAATTCGGGACTTGGAAGAGAAGCTTGGAGGAGTGTGTAGCAGCGAAACAATCCGTCATATCCTTGTGAACAACTTGCAGTATCACAAAGCTTCTGCCCGATGGGTGCCGAAACAGCTGACCGAAGACCACATGAAGCGGCGCGTGGAATGTGCGACCAAAGTTGTGGCCCGTTTTGAAGAAATTTGGCTGGGACATCATCGATCACCCTCCCTATAGTCCCGACGTGGCCCCAAGTGACTACCACATGTTCCCCGCCCTGAAAAAACATCTCGGAGGGAAGAAGTTTAAAAGTGACGCGGAGGTTCAGAAAGAGGTCAACACCTGGCTGCGCGAGGCGGACGGAGAGTGGTATTCTGCCGGCATAGACAAGTTCATCGTGCGGATGCGCAAGGTGTTGGAAGAAAATGGCGATTATGGAGAAAAGTAGCCAAGACCTTGGCCTTTCCAACGGTGTATCGCTTTTTGTAAATAAATGTCATTTTCTATGAAAAAAAAAATTGAAGACCTTACTTTATTGTCAGCCCTCGTATATATACAGACAACGGTGACTTTTATATTATCCATTATTGAGCTCCTACAAGTTGTTACTTGTCGATCATAAGAGAAAATTGATAAATTCTATAGAATATTTATTTAAGTACAAATTTTACAAACTTTGCCATTGAAGGTTCGGGGCCCCTTGCGAGCTCGGGCCCCCCGCGGCCGCTCAACCCGCGCACCGTTAAATGCGCCACTGCAAACAATAGTTGTATCCAACTAATATCAAGAAATGCGTTTTTGACATATCCTGTTAGATGTTGCCTGATACATTAGAAAACGCTGCATACCATTCTTTAAAAAAAAATCGTTATTCCTTCTAAAACGAGTTACGTGTTTAAACGAATACTTCATGCGGGTTTTAAAGGGGGAAGTAGAACTATTTAATTTTTCTTCTCTATTAATTCAATAACAATTTTTTTTAATTTTGCAGTACGTGCCGTATCGTAGATTGAATAAGAATTGTTGGGCGAAATTGATAAAATGAAGGATAAAAATAATAGCTAATATTGATTTTATTGAAAAGTGCCTAAGCAAGACGCAAATTGATGATTTTTTATTGCATAGGGGCCCGTTCATTTTACCCCATGAGTGTAAATCCCCCACTGGTTAAGATTCTTCTGATAAACGATAGCAAAGCCTGGAGCATTACTAATTTGAAGTTTAAAAGCCTTACTTGAAAATTCCGCATTATGTTGCCCGAAAGACGTGTGGGGATAGCTCCTGGGGGGATTTGAATGTCTGAAAAAAACCATCTCAGCCCTTTCTGAACTGCGCTGCGATGACGGAGTCAATGATGATACTCTGAGACCCCTGCTGCCGTGACCTGCCCTTCTCCTTCCCCGTGCTTTGCCCGACTGTTCCTGGAGCCCAAATTACCTCAGTTCATCTGCTGCCTCTGTGCCATGCCGTACTCTCTCTTCGCGCTCGCGATAAAGATGTTGCGCGAAAAGAACCACAGCACTTCACTGGAATCGTCCGAATCGTCTCGCATAAGGAACGAGTTTTGTCTGTACGATACCTTCGAACATCCTACAAGCGCGCAAGATACATATTTTCCTTGAGCGATCGCGCTTCGCGCGGCGTTTTCGTCGCCGATCGTCGCTTGTAGTGGTCGTCGTCTCCGTCGCCGTGCGCTATTCAGTCGTCCACCGTCCGCGAAACTGATCAGAACGGCCTGTTTCGAGATGGAACTTAAGCTCCTTGGTGATGTGTTTGGTGCAGTGTAAAGGAAGAGCGATAACCGTACGAAACAAGACGTTGGATGAATAAGGCATAAGGCAGTCTGTTGGTGAAACTGGCAAACGAGCCTACGAGATCGTCTGGGCGGTCGAAACGCGAACGAACAAGGCAAAACATAAAAAAATAATCTCAAACAACCTCCGGGCTCCGGGTCGATCGCATGCAAGGAGAGACGGCCGGATCAACAGCAGCCTGTTCGTCCGCTTGGTCTGGTTGCCATCAGCAACCGTGAGAGCTCCATAGATGCTGCAGAAACGTGCAGTACGTCTCTTACCGGCAGGGCAATTATTTCCTTCCTCATCGGCGACGCTAACAGCACGAACGGCGCAGAAATCGCAACAAAGGTTCACCATGTGTGTTGGTCTGTTGTGGACCGTAAACCTCCGTAATAAGGAATGCTGCGGAATTCAGCCTATGTGATAGATGTATTGCTCCCTCCCGACGTTACTGGTACCCTGAAGTTACTGTACAGCACTTAGCATAGCGCCCCATTTTTGCAATAGTCGGGAGAACACGAGCTACGACGCTAAACCACCCTTGGTATTTGAGAACCAAATTTCTCCAGCAACCTTTGCCCCGCCAACGCAATTATCATCCTCTCGTGCCGCTTGATTTGGTGGCAGCAGCGTGATTCATTCTGAAACTAGTTTGCTTCTTCGTCTCTCGTAATCTTCTTTCAGCCTACTATGAGCATAAAACTAAATGAAAAAAGCCAGTTTTCGTCCGGTGATCGGTAGCGATCGGGCGTTTTCCAAAATTGTACATCCAACAGTGAAACTGTGCCAAGCGTTTAGATCAATACGCCTTTGCTTCTGCCACGGAATTTTAGCCAACACCAGATAAAAGCGTAAAGAGTAAAAATCACCTCAGTTTCAACGCTCCGCTTCCCGATCCCGAAGAAGGGTTCGTCGCTTGTGTCGCATCGGACTCGCGCTGACGCCGCAGTGTGTTTGTGCGCAAATCGTTCGTGTTGTTACTAACTAGCTCGTTATTTGGCTTTTATCAACGGCAGCGGGCGGGCGAGCTAGGTGGACTCTGAAGCGATATCGCTGAGTTGAAGATTATGTGCAATGAATACATAAATACAGTTTCAAGTTAGTTGGTGCCAATGATTGTGCGATACCAGTATGGTTTTTGTGTGCTCGGCTGTTCACTGTGCGCGCCGTTGTATAAATGTTCATGAAATTTCGCGTCAAGAAGTGTTAATATACACCGAGTGCATGTGCACCGATAGGGTCGTGTAAGAAATGTTTATATTTTTTCTTTGACTATCTAGTGCTACAGATCTAGTGCTACCTTCTTTCAAGGCACAAATGCAAACTCCCTGTAGTAATGCATCGTAGTTTATATCGAAGTGAACATTGATTAACATTGAAAGAGATCACAATTTGATCGGTTTTCTTTATGCGATGCCTTAAAAATGTCCTTCAATACAACGGCGTAAGATGAGAAACATTGCAGCGGCACTGTTTGTCTTACTGGTAATCTTCAAGTTAAGGTAAGAATGGAGTTGGATGTTTTACCAACATAAAAAAAATTGTGAAAGAACAACCAAACTTCTAACGCCTGCCAAACACAAACGATCTTATTATGAGAGGAGCTATGCGGGGTTTACTTGCTTTGGTTTTCGATAACGCTTTTATCAGTAACATTAGAAACGGTCATCGTGAAGATGTTACATTTGGTTTCGACACCTCAACCTACACACATCTGAACCGGAATCAAGCACCACCTTTTTCAGAGGGAAAGTTCGATTGTATCTAAACGGGCTTTTCCCACTCGCCTGATATCAAAAAGCACTGTCAAAAACTTCGGGAATATGGTTTATTATGCTTCAGTTTTTTTTTAAAGACAAAAGCACATGATTTAGCACAAGCAAACTTTGGTACTGTTGTACGTGAAACTCAACACGTTCTCATACGATACACCTCGATGCAAGTACGGTTGTATCGTACTAATTAACAGTACAAGCATATTCATCCGACATTGGCAAATATTTTCCACACCTTCTTCTCCATTACCACGAAACATACATGCAATTTCACACATTTAGCTCGCCAAATGCCATTATTCCTCTTAACGGTGGTCAGCAAAAACAAAGCTGTTGGCACAATTCGACACGCTTAAAGAATGCGTTTTTTTTTAATGTGGGTGGCTCCTATTCATGCTATTTCGGGTGTCGCTCTTAGGTGAAACTCCCAAAGACGTAACAGTAAAATCAACAGACTAAAAGTAATGAAGCAATCTAAAAATTGTTCCAAACACATCTGCTCGAGTTTAATATTAACCGCAAAAACCAATTGTCAAGAAGATGCACGATTTTCGCTTTGTATTGCATACATTTAGGAGTCAATAATCACAAAGCACAGTTTGGAGCAAAACGGCAACGACTGTCATAATTATTTAAGACTAGAGAAAACAAATCACAAACCTTTGCTAGCAATATACGCTGTGTAGAAACTCATTACATAACTATCAAATAAAAAAATGTATCTTTTCTATTTTCCAAGGGCTGCCAAATGTTTTGTTTCGTCAGTGCTGTGCTCTCGCATTCCCGGTCTCACACAAACCCAGCGGCAGATATGTACGGAGTCGCCGGATGCAGTAATATCGCTAGCATCTGGCCAGCTGCTTGGAGCAAGTGAATGCCAAAAACAATTTCACGGTAAGACGACGTATGGGCCATTTGTTTGATAATATCTACACATCCGGTAACATTTTATAATCTTTCCCACCTAGGTCACCGTTGGAACTGTTCTCACGTGTGGAATAAAGAGATGTTTGGGCAGATAATGGTTATAGGTATGGTATTCCAATTGGAAACAGTAAAGATGAGTTTAAAAGTATTTGATACATTTCGCTAAGCAAATTATTTCTTGAGGAAGTATATCTGCATAGTGCTTTGAGCTCATTACTTCAGTAAATTATTAAGTAGTAAAAATGAAGTCAACAGTTTATGAACAGAAATACTACAATTCATTCATATTTCTAATAATTTTGAAATATGTTCGCAAAACAGAATAATAATGTGGCATATTTTTCCGTGTAAAAGATTCAACAATAATTTTCTATCAATAGCATATGGCTATCTGACCACATATTTATGAAAGCATAAATTTTAAATTTCTTTTCCCTGGTAAACATTTTTGTTTTGAATACGTTATTTTTAAAATTCTTGGATGTATCATTGATACCTCGAGTGTTTGTTTCCGTACTGTGAACTCGCTTATTCATTTTACTGTAATTAGATAATGCAAAGGAACTATACTATTCTTCTCTCAATTAAGCTTATTTCTACTCCCTCCTCTAATTATTAACATGTGGTTTCCGAAAAACTAAATTTGTGTTGTTTTTATCGCTTCGCTCTAAATAACTTCCTGCTCTCAGAAAAAGCTATAGAAACATTAAAATCGAATCAATCAAACGAATCGCAAAAAATCAGACAAAATTGACTACTGTATTATTAGTTTGTTTAATTGCTCGAAAAGTATATTGAAAGGAAGCTATATCAATTCAATCCTAATTCTACAGGTTCGAAAGAGGCTGCATATACATATGGCATTACCAGCGCCGGTGCCGTATATTCGATAACTGCTGCGTGCGCAAAAGGAAACATTACGTCCTGCGGTTGTGATACCCAGCAAAAAGCATTCACATCCAGTGACTCTGAAGTAAGTTTAATTATTGGATATAAATTATTTTTTATTTTTTGTTTTGTTCCGCATTTCACTCACATTTGGTTTTGTTTTATTTATTTCTTTTAATGTTTCTTTTGCCATCCTTATTCAATCATTGTGTTAGTAGAGCTGGAAATGGGGCGGTTGTTCCGTGGACATCGGCTACGGTATGCGATTTGCAAAAAAGTTTCTCGATGCTCGTGAAATCGAAAACGACAGTCGCAGTTTAATGAACCTGCACAACAACCGCGTCGGTAGGAAGGTGAGCAAAAAGAACTATAAATAAGCTTGCGATAAATAAGGAAAGCTGGCAGGGTATTCAAGTAATTCAAATGACAATTTCGGAATTGTCATTTCAGCTCGTCAAGATGCTCCTACGGACGGAGTGTAAATGCCATGGTGTCAGTGGATCTTGTGCCATGAAAACCTGCTGGAAAAGCTTGCCATCATTTCACGTCATTGGCAACACCATGATGAAGAAATATCGCAAAGCCAAGCTAGTGCACGTGCCAGCCACTTCTTCCAATGGTCAGTTGGTTTTGAAACGGTAAGCTGTGAAAATTGGCCAAAACCGAAACAGTATTGATTCGAATGTATCGTAATAAGCATGCACTTTCTCGCCGCAGGAAAGGAAATAAACCGCCGCCAAAAGACGGTAAAGCCAAGAGTGATAGTCAAAATCCAAAGAGATCGGAGTTGGTCTATCTGCAGCCTTCACCAAACTATTGCGAGCGCAACATCAGCATTGGAATACTCGGCACCGTCGGTCGGAGCTGTAATCGTACCTCTACCGCCATCGATCGGTGCGATCTACTATGCTGTGGACGAGGCTACAACACGCACCAGACCGTCCGGAGCTGGCAGTGCAACTGCAAGTTCAAATGGTGCTGTACGGTAACGTGTGATATCTGCACCGAGCGCAAGGAAGAATACACCTGTAAATAAATGATCGTAAGGATAATGAATTACCGCTTCGTTGTAACCCTAATTATTTTTCATCAAGATTTTCAATTTCGATGGATTTCAGCAATGAAAGAACATAACATTTTAGTAAATATGATAACTCCTTCACGCTAGGAGAGTGTAGGTCTTATTTTCACCTGCGTTGGGAAATTTGCTTCATTCTATATTTCAAATCTTCATTGGAGCCTGCGCAAAATTTATATTTCATCGAAAATATCTGTGTCTTCTTGACCATACTTCACAGTTGACCTAGTCCTAGTTAAACGAAAAGTTGATGTCGAAAAAGGTGAAGATTTATGAGAAACAGTTGAAATATTCAGAGTCCCAAAATGAGAATCGACGTTATGCTATTAGCATCTGATAATAACTAGGGAAGTAAATGAATGTATTTTATAGTTACGTTTAGAAGCCGTGTGAATTTTCGGATGGTCTTCGTGCTGTGCAACTAAAACCTTACACTTTGAGCTCCAGTTTGCTTCTGTTTATTAATCTGTCAAATATAGTTCATTCGCGTTACTTTATAATTCATTTGACTTAGTTCCTAATTCCCCTTTCGTTAATCCTTTTCTCTATTCTAATGATATCCGCCAGAATGTAGGCAACATACCTAACTTTAATTTCCCACATTCCGGCCACCAAAAAAGGGTATCCTTTTTTAACTGTTGTGTGAGTGCTTGATTTTTTTTTTTAATCCTACGCCTATGGGTTTTACACTTGGGGATTGGGAATGAGAGCGAGTCTCGCTGCTGCTCGTACAATTTCCTTCCCTGATGCAGTTCGAATTGTAACAACTCTAACTATGCTATCCTTCCCTGGATGCACTGCTGTTATTCGCCCCATGGGCCACATAGTTGGAGGTACGTTATCTTCTTTGATCAAGACGAGTTGTCCTTTTTCTAGCTCTACAGGGTTATTTGAACAGTTTTTAGCACGCGCTTGTAATTGTAGAAGGTACTCCGGATACCAGCGCGTCCAGATGGCCTGTAAATGTTGCTCAAAATCCTTCAACCTATTTGATGGTTCCTGCGACCTATCAATTTGTGGTAATGTACACATATTGGAGCCTACTAGAAAATGCCCTGGTGTTAGTGGCTCTGTGTCTGTGGGTTCGTTAGACAATGGCACTAGCGGTCAGATGAGTTAATCTCGTACTTCCTACTGTGCGAACAATGTGTTGTTTTACGGAACGTACCGCTGTCTCCCAAAGACCGCCAAAATGCGGGGCACGTGGTGGAATGAATTTCTACTTCATTTCGTTATTTGCACACCAGTTGAAAATCTCGTCCCGCTCTTGTTGAATGCATTTGAGCTTCTTATAGAGGCGATGAAGCTCATGCGCGGCGCCCTTGAATGTCGCTGCATTATCGGAGTGCAGTTCTGAAATATTCCCCCGTGTTGCAACAAAACGCCGAAGTGCTGCTAGAAAGGACGTCGTCGTGAGGTCACACACTAATTCAATGTGTACCGCCCTGGTCGCAAAACACACGAATATAGCTATGTACGCCTTCGTCGGGCTGCGGTTCCGAATCGTTGACTTTAGTAATACTGGTCCGCAGTAGTCAATTCCACTGACAGCAAACGGTCTCGTAGGTGTTACCCGTGAAATTGGGAGGTCCGCGATGGTTTGCTTCACCAATGTGGGCTTCGCCTTGAAACATTGTTGGCAATGATGGTAAACAGATTTAGCGAGACTGCGACCGCCAATTATCCAGAATCTTTGACGTAGTGTGGCTAATAATAGCTGAGGTCCGGCATGCAATAATTTCAAGTGATACGCGACTGTCAATAACTTGGCCAACGAATGATTAGTGGAGAGCAGAATCGGGTGTTTGGTCGCGTCCTGAATCTGCGCATTGTGAAGCCGACCACCGACTCGCAGTAATCCCTTCGAGTCAACAAAAGGCGATAGCCACCTCAGCTTCGACGTTTTCGGAATCTCCTTACCATGCTTTGCGGTGTGCAGTTCCTCTGCAAAGCTATCCTCCTGCGCCAATCGGCACAACTGGATTTCAGCCTGGAGTAGTTCGTCCCGTGTTAATGGTGGCACTTTCTCAACCAGTGAGAGCTGTTCCGTTGGATTTCCGTCTTCCGTGGTTCTGAATGCGCCGCGTCCTGTCAGAAATGAATAAAACGCAGACAAAACGCCATAGATCTTCCGAAAATATGGTATGCCGAAAATGATGCAAATAGTTTGTTGCTGAAATCTGCCGTCGTTGATACGGCAGCCACACGTGGCGTCACTGCTCTTTCCTCCTATACACAATCACCTTCCTCTGTAGATGGGTTGTGCACAGGCCAGCTTTCTTCGTTGCAAGACAACCAGTGCGGGCCATGAAATCACCGATCGCATTCCAATAGCTTATCTGCATGAAGACCGCGCGAGATGTCATCTGCAGGATTATCTATGCCCGGAACATGCCTCCAGCACGAAATGCTGGACTCCTTATGTATGAGGGCCACCCTGTTTGCCACATATAGTTTCCAACGTCGAGGTGAGGAATTCAACCAATGTATCACGGTCATGGAATCGGTCCATTATACCGTGGATTGTATCGCAATGTTTAAGGATTGGCTGACCTTCCGGTATAATTGGGTTGCCAGTCGAGCCGCACATAGTTCCAATCTAGCGATAGTATCCTCCTTTTGCTGCTGAAGCCTCTCCAATGCACCTGGAAGCTGATCCACTACATCCTTGGAGATCGTGGTCACAAATCTTTTGAGCGTTTGATATTCTCCAATGCAACCTTCTTTTTATGCTGAGCTTTGAGCTTTGAGCTTTTTCTCCATTTCTCTTAAAAGTTTTTGTTTTCACTGTGGGTTTTTTTCGCTGTTCCTCCAAGGGTTAACCGATGACGCGCTGGAAGATCAAATGCGCGCGAATTATCTCAAATTGCGATGACGCGCAAAACGTGATGGCGGTTGGGAGATGCGTAGGCGCCTTTCACTAGCTTCGTATCATGAGCACTCTTTCTCACTGCACTATTGCTTGCGTTGCACCCGTTGTGCAAATCCTTTGCGTTGCACTCGTTGTGCAAATCAGTGTTCACAATTGACGAGGAACCCGTCGAATTTTCTCCTAACACTTGCTTCGCGGTCTTGACGTCGTGAACGTCGAAGAAAACAATTGTCCGTAAGGCAATGCGTACGATCGTAGACGTAAACCGAGATAATTGTTCGTAAAACAATTATCGAGTAAAACTTTTACTCAAGCACGAACAATGTAGGCAACATGTAGGCAACATTTATTTATTTTTTTTTTATGTGGCACGACATCCCCTAGTTGGACAAGGCCTCTCTCCGAAGAGAGTTTGTGTGACCGAAAGACGGTAATATTATAGATCGGTGGTCAGCCGTTCGTAATACCGGAGAGTGCCAGACTCGAGATTCGATCCCACACACCTGTGTTGTGGTGTTTCCTCGCGCTACCGCTGCGCCATGGGCACCCCCCGCTGCGCCATGGGTTAAGTAGGCAACATACTTAACTTTAATTTCCCACAGAAGCTTTAACCAGCAAAGGATTACTTTTTTGCAAAAACTGCAAACATAATCAAATCGAAGATAAACAAATAAAATGAGAATTCAATATACTTTACATCCTCTCTTTCTATACTGGACAATGAATCAAATCAAGAGGAATATTTTGTTGCCTTCAAATCTAATAGAATTTTCAAAATGTATTTTAAATGATAAGAAAAATCCTGCATCTACTGTATATCCATCTACAGTCTAGTTCCTTATGTGACTTTTTTGAGATGATAAACGACGAAGCAACGCAATTTTAACACAAGAATCCAAATCGGGGTCATTTTGACCCCAACTCAATTTTCGACTTTAATATCTCGAAAACGGCTAAATAGTTTTCAAAAAAAAAAATAAGGCTTTTCTTAAAATACAGAGCTACATCTAAAACAAAATTTCAGGTTTTTCTGTTCAACCAGTTCCGAGAACCAACTTGACTATCCCCAGAATGCTTTTTAGGGGTCGATTTGACCCCTATTTGTAAAACGTTATAACTTCACTATTTTTGAAGATTTTTCAAATCCGTAAACTGTTTCTTCGTAGTATATTTGTTGACTATATTTTGATGTTTTTGGTTTTTCGATGCATTTCTTCATCACTCCGCTAGCTCGGTGTAGAGCAAAAACGGTCGAAATTGAGTTTTTCAGTTTTTACCTATTCAAAATCGGTAATGTAAATGCAGAAAAAAAGTGTGAGCTAGAAAGAAAGTATGTTGAGGAATATTTCAAAAATAAAATCATATTTCTGCAATTACAAATGACGCCATAAATTGGACTGGAAGGTCGAAAATAAAGTCCCAAAGTAACGTATCCCGCATAACGCTTCGAAACGCACGGATACGGAATAACGGAACAAAGCACAGAACGGAAAAACATATGGAAAATTTTAAAATCCACATCTTCAAGGTAAATTTGTAGCGTAATATGCTATCTTAAAAATATGAAACTTTGTTTTAAAGGTGGCCTAATATATAAGCGGGGATCGAATCTCGAGTCTGGCACCCCCCGGCATTACGAACGGCTGACCACCGATCTATAATATACCGTCTTTCGGTCACCGAAAACTCTCCTCGGAGAGAGGCCTTGTCCCACTTGAGGATGTCGTGCCACATAAAAAAACATTAAAGCGCACACTTTTTCTTCTAAATTTACGTGATACATTTAAAAAATAGTTGAAAAGGATTAAAATTCGATTCACATCGATACTTTTTGCTTTACACCGAGCTAGCGGAAGAATGGAGTGGTACATAAACAAATTATAAACGCCAAAAGATAGTCAATAAATATACTAAAGAGTAACAGTTTATGGATTTGAAAAATCTTCAAAAATTATGAAGTTATAGCGTTTTACAAATAGGGGTCAAAATGACCCCTAAAAAGCATTTCGTCAAGATTCCAAAGCAATATATTCTAGTGTTAACCGATTCAAAGTCTTGCCATTTTGCGAAGAAGAACATCTAGAACACTTATATCATAAGTTCTCTAGAACTATTATTGTTGTTTTTCGTACCAATTAGCTGTTTTTCATTGTTTTGCATCGATTGGTATCATATCAACGTACAAACATGTACAAATGTGTTTCAGAATCGGCTGCCCAAACCATCGCCTCGCAGCGGTAACAGACACAAAATGGACAGCGAAAAACTTCCCAAATCACACTAGGGCAAATCAGTACTAAAAAAATGTTTGCCTTCTTTAAACACAAACCTACCTCTTACCAGGCGCCTCCATCACTAAACGAGTATAGAATATCTTATACTCTAAACTGATTAACGTCGTTGGTTTATGCTACACCTTGGGTTATTTTTATATTCGAACCGCCAAATGTTGCTTGTTGTCAGCCAACATGTATGTGCTTTAATGAGTGCAATTGAGTTCGTCGTGTGGTTAATCGACATTTGAGGATTTTTTTGTGAGTAATTGGTTATTTATTCAATGATTATGTTTTTCATCGCTCTTCACCACATTTTCTACATTTCAGGTCTTCGTATTTGATAGTTCTGAATTTATATTACAACTCCACGGTTAATGCCATGTGCTAATGGCATGGTATCAGAAAATGAGGCAAATATGCTAAGAGATAATACTCAACAAAGTGAACCAAGGGTTTGCAATACTAAAAAGGGACACACTTGGGTCTATGAAAAAATTGTCAACCATCTTCAACCTACCTTGAATGGAGGCGCTTGGTTGATTCTAGCCATACGTCCATGCTGTTTCGGCCATCCATTCATGGCACCTGCTTTGGGCTTGCAGAACTGCCAGTACGAAATGAGCAAGCTTTTGCCGACCAGGGGAAGCTTTATGGCGTTTTGCACTAGCGCGCCTTCCCGAACACGATACTAGATGGCCGCGTATATTTTCATTCAAATCCGCGCTGAAATCCACCCACACAGCTGCCCGCCAGGCGCTCGCGCTGCGAACGGATACTTATCGATTGCACCAACACACAAACACACACACACACGGCCAGCGCCAGCCAGCGAAAGGCTGCGTGCCACGGAGCATGCGCCCCCCTGTTGCAACGGGTCGAGCGCTTTTCATTGATTCTACGCTCGCCAGTTTGGTAGCGCCAAGTCGACGGCTGGTTCTGCGTGGCCGAAAAGTGTTGCGTTCGAGCCGTGCGTGTGTGTGCACACACAGTTTTCGCCCTCCATCAAGGCGCCTTCGCAAGGGAGAAAACCAAGGGGGCCTCCTACGGTGAATCGAACGGGAACGCGTCCATCGTCTGCAGTGCCACAGGCAAAATGCTGCGAGCTCCGCTGCGAGGGCCGTCCGTCGAGTGAAAATATCGGTCGATTGTGTCCACCCCTTCCCCTTCCTCCTGCGCCTCCGCGGTATGTGCGAGACGGTCCGACATTACGGTGCTGCGTGTCGTGGAGTCGTGCGGTCGTGGAGCGCCCGCTGAGCCTGGCGTGAAAAGACCGAAGAAATCCTCGAGAAATCGCTCGAGACAGCACCCTCCAAGCCAAGGTGGGTGTATGTGCCTGCGCGCGTGTGCGTGCGTGCGTGCCCGTATATGTGTGTGTATGTGTGCGTGTGCGGTGGATTGTGTGCCTCAGCAAATACCTCGCATTTCCCTAAAATCAATGGCCAGCGAGCAACGGATGCGCCATGAAGTAGCGCCCGCTTGAGCGAACCCAGCTCCACAGCAGTCTTCGGAAAACGCTTTCCGCTCGAAAGGAAAATGCTCGGTAAACGTTAGCAAGTATGCCGTGCCTTTTTCGCCTCGAATCGTAGCGCACTGGCTTTTCTTGGGGCGCGCGTGCTAGTGTGTGTTGTGCCTGTTACGGATCCCAGAAATTAGTGCTCGAAAACAAGAAAATAAACGAATGTGTACACAGCCCTTGTCGCCATCGTTGAGGAAGTGCGTGGTGAAGTGTGTTGAATCCGTGCGAGGCACAAAGGCAAGGTGAAGGTGCTACTAATACGTCATACGCTGGTGCATTCCAGCACCCATCGCCTCGTTTTCCACCCGTGTTTCCCCACCTCCTCCAGCTGCCGCTATCGTGGCCCACTTTTACACGCGCGAGCAGGACTTTGCTAGCTAGCCACGGTCTCATCCTCGCAGGTCCCGTTCTCGTTTGTCGTCCTTTCCGTTTTGGTTCCAACGCCCGCCTACATTATTAATGTGGCGGAAGCCTAGCACAGACCACGGGGCAACAGTACCGAACGTTGGAGGCGGTCAAAATCGAGCGAGCTTTCCCAATAAAACATTGCCCAGCCAATAGGATGCCCAACAGCGAAACCTAAGCAGAGAAGCGAGCAGCGAAGACCATACATACTAACAACTCGGCAAGATAAGAACGAGGTCTTTACTTATCTCAAGCCGAATCTTACCATATGTAAGCATATCCAGTCATCCAGCCTCCCTTTCCAATGTGCCTCCAAATATTCTACTTCTAGTAAACGGTGTAGGTGTTATTTTTAGAATACGAGCTCGAATCATTTTATTTCTGTCCACATTTTGCAGCTACATTAGAAAAATCGCAATCCTCTCGCAAGGACTTTCTCTTTTTTTCTATCACACCATCCTTCACCTATACTCTCTTTCTCGTTTTCTCTCTCTTTCGCTGTCTATCTTCCACTCTCCCTCTCATTAGCTCTTTCTCTCTTTGTCTTTCTCATGCACTCTCTCTCTCTCTCTCGCTCTCTCTTTCTTACTCCCTCTTTCGGATTCTCTCAATCGATCCTCCTCTGCTCTATCTGTGCTTTGGTTGTCCTAAAGCTTCCAAGTGTTTTCTTATAGGATTTTCCACTCCATCTTTCCCCTCCAGGTTCTCCAATCCCCTTTTCAACATCTTTTATACTTCGTTGCCAATTTTTTTGCCTTTTCTTCTTTACTTTCCCTTTGTTTTACATTTACATTACATTTCTAAAAATCCATGCTCTCGCGAAGCTACCATAATTTTCATCGCGTCCACTGCTTTCCTCTCGTGATACAAATAGTTTACTCTCCCTGTTGTATGTGCATAAAATATGTACTAATCGAGTAACGGATATGTGTGCACTTTCCACTTACAACCGATTATGGAAACGAAATACTCTATAACGTGGAGTCGTGGAATCCGTTCAGCCTACCTCGAAGGTACGCTCGTCAAGTGTCAAATGGGGCTCCTGTCCACAGTGGGAATAGCCTCGGCTAACGAACGCCCCCCAGCGCAATGGCATTCCCATTCGAGGTGTTCCCATTCATGCAACCTGCTGCGGGCTATTTTGAGTGCGTGTGTTTGTGTGTGTTGAAGTGTATGATTTTATATGCGCGCGTGCGTGCGGGTGTGTTTGTGTGTTATCCTTTTGTGATAAAATATGAACACCGCGAGGCTCGAGAAATGTCTTGCTTATCTTCGTTCTGCTGTTCCGATTGTGGCAGGGATTGCCACTAGAAACCGACAGCAGGCCCTGTATTTTTCGTTGCTGAAGTTTCGCGGTTGGCGTCACGTACGTTTTACCTTGCTCCGCTGCAAATACTTCGCTCCGCCTTTACATTGTTCGCCAGCGTTGGTCAAGTTTTTCTGGTTGGTTGCGTGCGTGCTAGAGCAATGGCCAAGCAGCCGAGCGCCTGCAACTGCAGCATGGGAAAAGTATCGTTATGCTCGAAAACATAGGGAAGGTCACACAGACTCTTTTTCGTTTCTTCAATTTCGCCGCAAACGCTGCTGTTCTGCCTTGCACGGTCTCGGTACGCAATCAAGCCTATGGCATGGAAACGACAAATATAGAACCAATCGTCCAATATACGGATATGTGGAGTGGACCCTCTCAAGGTCTAATGGGGGGCTCATCTTCCGATTCGCCCATTTCGACGTGTTCAATTCTCCCAATTGCCGTACGATTGTGTTGGCAGACGATTGCTACCCAAAAGCAAATCCAATCAGTGGACAGTGGCCGATATGGCAGCGGGTATCCAGCCTCAGATTGGGACCGAATCAATGCTAATAATGTTATTATTACTCATCTGAGGGTAATTGTTGTAGCTTTGGCTGTAGTTGCAGCCGGCCATGGCCCGTAAACGGTCAGAACCCTCGTTTTAAGCACCATTTCAACCCGATCCCAAGTATGTAGAGACCGATTCTAGGTGTGTGAAATTATGATCGAAACGTCAATGGAACTACGTTCATTGTCCGAAACGGGGGAATAATAATGTCACTCCTTGGAGGAGAAATATAGAGTTTGAATGTTTACTATTTATTAAAACTATATTAGCTTCTGTATTTGCTTTGTTAAAAGTCAGTATTATATTTGTTGAAACAGTTGCTTCTAAATTGTTTTACTACATCGAAGCAGTAGTAATATGAGATTGTCTGGAATGTGTTTAATGAATGTTTCCCATACGACCCTCTACTATCAAAGGGGTTTACAACTGTTCCCTCATATTGCAGGCACTCTGTTTATATTGAAACACACGAATGTACATTTGTATTGTACTTTTGACGAGACGAGATTTCATTATTCGGAACATCAGTTTAATCTCGTTTAACTTTAAGCTGTATCGATTTCTTGAATAATCTTTCGTATTCTCCACTCCAGTAAAGACCAGTCCAGTATAATATAGTCCAGTAAGTCCAGTATAATATAAAAATATAAAAAAATATGTGCCCGTTATAACTCAATGTAACGATAACCCCGCGTAGGCAAGATTTTTTGTGTTGTTGAAAATCTTTGAAAGACACGGAAAAATAAATTTCAATTGAATCTTTCTGTTCTTTCTAAATCTTCTAAATGTAGCATCCGGAACGGCGTTTCAGCAGGTAATCCATCGTGATTCGCTTCAATCTGAATCAACACCCATACGGTAAGTTGTGAGTTTTATCCAGAATCCCCTCCCAAACATACTGTACCGGTGTAGATGAATCGATGTTGTTTATACCACTCGTTGAATTTCATCACATGCTGTACCAGCCCATCACTAGAATATCAAGATCACCAGAATTAGCTTTCATTTGCGTTAGTGAATGGTTTCTACTTCAAATTGGATCGCCCAGTTGGCTTACGACTTCGAATTTGCATTAAGCACTAGGCTACAAGAAAAGTTATGATTTTGTCTTCAAGTGCCCTATAAACATCCTAAAATTATGCTGCAGTTGGTCGCTACTTGGTCATTCTATAAATAGCAATTCAGATCCTTGCAGTGACCCGCAGAAAAATTGTCATTTTGATACTTCGTTTTCGCACGTACCTTAATTTACATTTCAGTATGAGTTGCTGAACATCTTTGACTTTGAAGAAGAGGTAAATTTATTTTTCTTTAAAAAAATATATTAAAAATACCTTGCCTGGTCCTTCATATAACAATAGATAATTATTCCCAAGAACAAATATTTTCCCATTCCATTATAAACTTGCTCTTGCGATTCATAGCCTATAACATTTTGGAAGCATATAACAGCTGGATAATGGCCTGATTGTCAAGTACGTAACATATCCGTTTATAGCACAACTATTTATTCAATTAGAATGAGAATGAATGTGGTAAGAGCATTTGAGCAATTTATATATTCTTCATCAAATCAAGAAAGATTAGCTAACAAGCTAACTCTTCTAGATAATTATAGATAATATCGCAGTGACCGATAGCTTCGCATCCTTTTGATGGAACTGTAACCTCAAGCGATAATAAATGTAGCTTGAACAGATATAAACTTGATTGTTAAACCTTGTTAAAACCACCGAATTGAAAATCCTGTAATGTTATGCAGCAATGAAGTGTATATTATGGTTAGGTACTCGCCAAAGTTTAAAGTCGGAATTTTCGGAAAAAATAGTAAAGAAATGCAACTGATTTGGAGGACTTTTTATTTTGTGGGTCTCTGCTTGTCGTCTCTATCCCTGCACTAACATTACACCCTCATCTGTACTCTATTTCTTTATTACTCATCGGTCTATGTTGCTTTTTTCTTTATATGCACCGATTTTCAATGATGTGAAACTACTCCGACGACACAACCACTACCTTCACTACCACCACAGTCACCACAAAAATTCACCATCACGTTAAACAATTCCATACAAAAGAGTAACAAAAACCAAACTAGCACAGCGTCTTGCAAGCCCCAGAATACCACGTGTAGACCGCGGACCGTTCGCGGCATATTATGTCTCGCGAAGTCTACAGCACAGGTCAAACACTACCAAGCACTGGCAATAGAAGCCCCGGTCGACCATCGAGACGCTTAACTGAACTGCCGACCGTTGACAAGTCGCCTTCACGAGACTACGGAACCCGAGGAAGTCCTTTAGGTGAAGACAATAGCGTTATGCCTTACATTGATTGTGATTTCATTTGTATATCTCTCTTTACTCTCTCTCTCTCTCGATATAACGGCAACACCTTTACCTCTATGTTTCACTATGCGTCATATTTCATTCGAAAACTCCCGAGTGTTGAAAACTTGTGTTGCAATAGCTCGTTGCTATGTAAAGTAAATTCTGCTATCTTTAGTAAAGTTCTGCTATTGCTACTCTCGCACAATTATGACAGTACAGTGAACTTCTTTCGTGTCTAATTGGCCATTTGAAAGATACCATATTTTACACCACATTGTCTTTACCAAAGATATTGCTGCCAGCAGTTAAATTTTAAATTATGGAAGTTCATAGTGCCATGCAGAGTTGCTATGGTCTGCTTGTACTCATACAGTTAAATCAAGTCATTTTGCCAGTTCGGGTCTATTTCGTCACGTCAAATTCCAATCGAAATCTAGACCGAGAAAAAAAGTTAAAAAGAAAAATGTCATAATTTAGTAAGAGATGGTTTGTTGTGAAATTTGACTATAACCACTCATCACACACTTAATGACCAAACTCAAATTTGAAATAACGCTGGCGCACACATTTGTCATGGCAACTATGAACTTTCTTGCTTTTGGTGCTATATACGCAAAAAGAGAAGAATGTTTTTGAGCTGTATTTAGCTTCCTTCCGACAACAAAATCAGTTATTCTTTAATCTGAACGCGGAATTTCTAATGCTCAGTTTTTTCCATTACCCTGAAGTGAGTTCCAGTAATTAAAATGATGGTAATTGAATGCATTCGATTTAAGTTTTATAAACATATGGTTTGTTACATTTCTGAACCTTTTTTGTAGTAATGCAAAGCTCGGTTAAATAAATGACTAGATTTGGTGCCCAACCATTCTATTTTCTTAAAATAACAATATTTGCATTTATTACAATATTTGCATTTATTGGTTTATTGTCATGTCAAGACATTTCGAATTTTATTATATCAATTTCTAGAATTGCTCCATATTTTGTATTACGAATCAACATGCCAGACACATTAACGTAGATTTTTTGACGAATTTCAGATTCCGTGTACGACCGCGCCATCAACGGAATGGACAGGTCAAGGCGGAATAGTTATATGATTGTGTCACTTTGTTACTTGTTACACTTTGAGGGCGCTCTTTTTCCGTAACGTTCAAACTACCTTTTTCCTTCTTTTTGTGACATCTTTTTTGGTTTGCGTTACACGGTAGTCTCATCCGTAGCTCACACTCGTCACCTTTCCTCATTTTTATAGGCTACAAAGTACGCCAATCGCGCTCCGGAAATAACTCTCCGTTGACCTACAGTTGGAAGTCTTATCCACATCACAATTCATTTACAGCCATGGGGAGTCCATACTATCGGGACATGGACGAGCCCATAAGCCCTGCTGGCGGCCACCACCGCAGCAGGAGCGCCACCCGAGCTCCGACTCACTCCTTGGAGTATCCTCGCGAACAACTGCGTAAGTAGCCCTGGACTAGTGTGAACGCCTTCGAGCGAATTCGTGTCATACTGTAGCTTTGCGATTTCCCACTCCGCAGGAACTCGCTACCAGTCGCTGGACAGAGGCCTAGTTGATCCGCACGATCGTGAGTTCATCCCCATCCGGGAGCCTCGTGATCGATCCCGGGATCGGTCCTTGGAACGAGGTCTCTATCTCGAGGAAGAGCTGTACGGTCGACCGCCTAGGCAAGGTGAGCATCAGAGCCTCCTTCCATTCCCGCTAGACGAGCAACTCGTGATTTGTTAACAGACTTTCCATCTCACGCTGTAGCCATGCCCGAGCGAGGCTACTTGGGCGATTTGCAGGTGCAGAATGGCGAGCTGCAGCGAGAACTGGGTAATCTAAAGAAGGAACTCGAGCTGACCAATCAAAAGCTAGGCAGCTCCATGCACAGTATCAAGACGTTCTGGTCTCCCGAGCTCAAAAAAGAGCGGGCACTCCGTAAGGAGGAAAGCGCCAAGTACAGCCTGATCAACGACCAACTGAAGTTGCTGAACAGTGAAAACCAGGTACGAACGGCGCTCGATTAGCGTGGCTCTTCCGTGGATTAATTCGTCGAACTGAAATTTCCTTTTCCATCAGAAACAAGCGATGCTGGTCCGCCAACTCGAAGAAGAACTGCGGTTGCGGATGCGAGCGCCGAACATCGAAATGCAGCAACAGATGGAGGCCCTGTATGCAGAAAATGAGCATCTTCAAAGGGAGATCTCGATACTGCGGGACACCATTAAGGTAGGTCACATTATACTAACCAAACAATTTCTGCTGGGCTCTTGAAAACCTATTTTTATTAATCGTTTAGTAACTTGAAAACCCATTACACCATCCTATACTATAACAATTAAAAAGAAAAAGATACTAAAGCTGCAACGTTCACAAAATTTTTCAACATCATCTCATGAAATATACTTTATTCACTCAAAAACTCAATTAAAAATGTAAAATTGTTTAGTAAATGAATGAAAACAATGAAGAAAAGTATGACTTCAGACATAATTTGTCAGTAAAGAACTGACTTCTCATAACAATATTTCGCATCGGTAGAAATGCGTAATTCACCCTGAATTCACAGAGGCTTCATATATTTAATCCCAAATCTAATTGATATAATTTTTCAAGTAAATACTGCAATGGATTCCACTCTGTACATGCACGTAGGAGATGCTCGTATCATCACCATGGTACGTGATATTGGATCCCATGGACAAGGGGTTGAAGCATGGATGGAATATTGGATGGATCCATGAATGTATGGATGGTACATATTTAGTGGTGCAAAAATCACTGGAGCCATATTACATACTCATCTGCTCGCCTGTCTGACTGGAGTCTGATGAAAGGATCGATAGCGTTAACTAAGTATGGGGACATTTTCCAAAAGGCCTGCACATAACAAGAATTTCAAATTCGACCATAGAACTAAGGGGCCTGGAAAAATTAGTCTAAAACACTGGCATTTCGATCCATAATAAATCTTTCCTAGAAAGAACAAACGGAAACAAGGAAGATATTGTTATGAACTTTAGTCACTTTTTAACACCACGCGTCGTACATTTCAATTGTCTTTTATTTTTGCCAGGAACTGGAACTTCGGATAGAAACCCAGAAGCAAACACTACAAGCTCGCGACGAAAGCATAAAAAAGTTGCTAGAAATGCTACAAAGCAAAGGAATGGGTAAGTATCCTACCTTTGAGGGGGAGATGTCACACATACTCATTTTCCGCACATGTTCCATGAAAGCATATGGCTTTATGCGATATTTTAATTTCCCAACGTGTGATGATGCTTTAACTTAGTTTTTTGTTTAATATTTACTAGGCAAAGAGGAGGAGAGACAGATGTTCCAACAGATGCAAGCCTTGGCCCAGAAACAGGTGAGTCAACGTATTGTTTTGCCTTTATCAATCTCACTCAATGTTTCTATGAATTCGGTGTGATATACCGAATTGACGTAACTCTTTGATATAACGATCTATTGAATGTGCGCGTAGTGGACCAACGGTGTGAACGCATAGTGAACTAACGCAGTTTGCAAACGTTGTTGTAAACCAGTTCTATTTTGAAAATGTTGTACCTAGCCATCGAAACATTACCTGAATGCTTGCATCATTTGTTACCAACTGCAAAATAATACATAATAGCCTGTACATATTCTTTTAAGTTGAATTTAAATCTTTTTCTTTTTGTATCAATCTAAATTGTCAAGTGTTACGTTTGTAAATGCATTTCGATACACTACACTTCTATCTCTATTGCTTACGTACCTGTTTGGCGAAAGAATTATGATGACTTATTTTGTAAAACAACCATTCGCACAAGCAACTACGCTAGCGATCATACACCCACACACGTGGGACGGCTAGTTGTATCCGTTTCTCTGCTTCCCTCTTTCTCTTTCTCTCTTTCTCTCTTTCTCTCTCTATCTCTCTTTGTCTCTCGCTTTCTCTTTCTGTTTGTTTTATTAATTATAAATTAAGCCCTTTACCGCGTGTTTAGTAAATTATCGTTTTATGTTGATCTTTTTATGTTAGCCATTCTTATTTCCACTAACATTTTGTCAATGTTTCTTCATGTTTCCAAATCAAACAGCCAAATTCTTCATGTTTCTAAGTCAACACATGTTTTTGCTATGTTATTTTTTTCGTTATGATTACTTATTTTAATTTTCTACATGTTTTTCCTTGGTTAAGTATAGTGTTAGTTTGGTAAACTTTTCCTTATCAAACATTTCTCTTCCAAAGTTCCCTTAATTGCCACTTCTTGTTTAATTTGGGATAACTAATGTTTCCCATAGGAGAGGTTTTTGGGTTAAGGCTTTATTTCAATTTTCTGTTTTTTGTCACTGCAGGATACAAAACATCCTGAAACGGTTGCATTTTAAAACTTCCTGTACTTCTGTCGTTCTGCCTTTGTTGAATTCACAAAACTCATTCGATACTTCTTTCACCTACACAATTCTCATAGTCGCGAGAAAGAGTACGTATGTGCACACCTATAATGTATGTGTGAATGTGGCGTCGAGAGTGTGTATGTATGCATTCGGATGTGTGTTTGAGTTGACGTGGGTGATGCGGGTGTATGCGAGGGTTGTTTTGTGTCAAACAATATGATCGTATGCTGTCGTTCGCTGGCTCTCCTGCTCTGATTCGATTCACTACTAAGACGAAAAGAAGAAGTAAAGTAATATACTAAAATACAAATGCTGTCTGTTTAGTAAGAGCAAACAAAACTATCGGATCAAAACTAGTAGCACACTATACAGAGAGCAAAATCTTAGTGAAATCGAGATAAATTATAGTTTGAACAGAACGACGCAGATTATAATAATGGAATAGTGGATACATGAAAACTAAACAAGTCTGGCATAAACTAAATCTGCAATAAGAAAGAATAAGTAGAAAAGTAAGCAAACAGTTGAGCGGATGATGACGATGATCATAAACAAACAAAAATAATTCTTTCGTCAAAACAAATGCGATTTTTGACGAAGCTGAACGGCAATGATGGCTCCAAAAGTACGAGAAACGCATGGCATAAATAGACAGTATCGATGGAACATAGTCATCATGATACGCCGCCATTTACGCAGACCCTTGTGGTAGTGGAAGAAATTGTACAGAAAATGAGATGATGTGCGAAATAAACAATTTCGAGGGCGGAAAGTAAAATTTAACCTATCGAATCTAATAGAAAACGGTACTTCTGTAAATCCATCCGATACGCAGAGGTTTCAATGGTGTAAAGAATGATATTTCGGGGGCCCATCCGTAAAGTATTCCGAAAAAATATCATGTAAGCAAGGCAAAATGTGTAACAAAAAAAAACTTCAGATCAATTATTTCGAGGCAAGATCATTTAGTTTGCTTATAATTCGTGTTAGTTCCATATTTATCTTAATTAGAATACTGATCCAAACGAAGAAAATGAGAGCTGTTTAAATTATACAAATTATTCATCTAGTAATTAAAACTCGGTTAAAATAATAGTTCATTCGGTTTTTATTCGTTTTTGTTGCGTTGTAGAGCATAAAATTATGATTTCATCGTGTGACATATTCATGCAACTGTTCCCTCCTGGCATTATCCACCATGACGCGGATCTTGCAGGCTGCATAGTATGATGATCAGACATAGAATGTTTCAGCAGCGACCGCTACCGCGTATTTAAAACGCAGTGACAGCAGCCGGCTTTCCTAAAGATAAAAAAATAAAACAATTAAAACACTCAAATTGAACCAAAACCAAACCAACCGCCAACCGCTAAACAGAACCGAACCAACATCCAGTGTTGTCTTCTCTCCTCTCTTTTTCAAATGGCCATTTTCAGATGTTTGATTGCAACAACTGCACCACTACCACACCTGATTTAATGCGTAGCAGTTTTTACCAGGGCCAGCCGCCGCTCTATAGCTCAAGCTACCACACCGCGCCAGTGTCCGCGCTGCTACTGGACGGCCGCTCCGGACGATTGCCAGCCAGGCGCTATAGCATTGGCGGCGGTGTTCCGCTGCCCTCCATGGCTGACTACTGCAATCTGTCCGAGAACGCGGCCAATCTTTATACTCAGTCGGCCAATCTGACCAATTTGCTTAACGAAACCACCAAGTCGTTGTCGCGATCGTCCAATATTTTGAACATGCGTTATCAGCACCCAGCAGCACAGCCGCAGCCGCCGCAACCGCACCAGACGGCCACTAGCTCTTTGTCAACGGCCGCGGTCGCCGGTCTGCCTTCTACTGCCTCTTCGCTCTTTGCACAGTCGGCCGTCGCCAATCAGCCGCCCACATCGTCGCTCTCCATCTCGGGCATAGGCAGCTTGCTCGATCCGTCACCTTCGATGCCAATGGACCGGACGGCAGCTACGGGTTTAGTCTGTTCGTATCCAACCACCGCCAGCAGCCCACACTTAGCCAATCCACTTAGCAATACTTCCACCAATCTCTCCTACTACCAACACCACCTTCAGCAGCCGCCGCTATCGCAGCAGTCGGCGCAACACCATCACCAATACCATCAGCACGCGTCACAGTCATCAACCACCGGATACTACCGACCGTCATCCGACTATCTGCTCTCGAAACCAATCTATAGTAATCACACGGCGGCTGCTGGTACGACGAACCCGTTCTTCTCGGCTCAGCCGCACAGCGTGCTGGCGCAGACGCGGAGCCTGCTCGCCCAGCATTACGCCTCCAATCCGACTATCACTCGCTCCCTGACCAATCTACCTTCCTCCACCACCTCTGCCTACCATTACGACCATCAACATCATCAGCCAGCGGCGGCAGCGGCTCGCTACCCATCGGTCGACTATCCGACCTGCTACACGACGCACGATCAAGCTAGTAGCGCCTTGTTCAAGTACCCTTCGTACCATGCGCCATATTCCAAGTTAGACCTAGAGTACAGTAGAGCCAGCGACATGAAGCGTCAAGTAAGTTTCAAGTTCGATGTCGACACCTTGTCCATTGATTCGTAAGCGTGAACGCCATAGAACGCCGCTTCGTGCGTTAGAGAGTAGTCCGGGTAGCTGTGATACGGTGCTTTGGGTCGCGGGCCAATCGAAAGACACATTTTGGTCGAAAATAACACATCAACCTTACGTATCACTCACCTCAACCGCTTACGGCATTTATGTAGAAACAAATATGTCATATGTGTTTGTTTTTGTTTCATTTCTTTTCCTTTTTTTGGCAATTTAATACGTTCACGTTCAATGCTATCCAGATCTTGGGGATTTGTAGTTTTATTTTCGTTTCCTTGATTATTATTTTACTTCCCTTTTTGCTTTCGTTGTGTCAAACCACTACAGTGTTCGTTCGTGTGCTTCAAAATCGTATGAATAGCCCGTATCGGTGTTTACCATTATGCCTACCTCCTAAGGTTAACCTTTCCCTAGGCACAAACCTTTTACCCATCATACTTACACAACACCCACACAAACATGTACGTCAGGCGACGTGCGGAGGAAAATGCATAGTCGATGAGAAATATTTACTACGTGCTTAATTAGAATACATATTTATCTAAGACTGCCAAACTGCCAGCCAAACTCGCCGTTTTAAGTAAAATGATAAGTGTACTACTCCTTTATGACTCATTGTATGATTAAAGAATTTTAAATCCCTTGCTTTATACTGCACTTTGCTACACAGCAGCTTATTCTGTTACTGCTGTTCTGCTTATTTACTATTTAACATTATGTTATTGAAATAAAGCTTAACCAAAAACGTTATACGAAAGGTTGTCGATGTCCTGGCAAATTCATTCTCACTTTCTATCTTCCATCTAATGGTCAATAATAATAAAATACATAGCGTAGGTAGTTTGTGTCAAACGGTATAGTTGATTAAAATAGTGATACTGAACGCAAGGTACAATATTGGGTCACTGCGTCCTGAAGTACACAAGTTTTTGTTCCAGCATATGAGAGTAAGAAAGGTTATATTAGGAAAATACCTAAGCTATAAAAAAGAATTCCCCTGTTTCCCTCCCCAAGGGGACGAATAAAATTTTTGAAATTATAATAAACCTTTCCTCATAAACCATTAAATCGAGCCAACTTACGTTGTGTACAATACTTTGCAACTATCAGTATCGACATCGCAAATAAAAGATAACGAAAAACCTTATAAAGCACACTCACACATACAGCAATGTGTTTATAACACCAAACAAAATGTAAATACAATCAATTAAATGCATCAACGTCAATTAAGAATGGTGCCCAACAAAAATGTATCCTAAGTAGTGAACTCGAACAAAAGCTAATGCATCGACGCTACAAAGAAAGAACGCGAGTATTGATATAAACGATTCTGTTGACGATTAGATTTTTTATACTGTAAAAATCAGAACAAACAACGAAAAATACTCGAAACAACGGAAGAGATATGTGACATTGTGCTACCGTATCCATAATTGGAAAAAATCTTGTAGGCTATAGAACTCTGACGCGCCAACTATACAATAGAATCGAAGGATATTGAAAACTACAACAAATGTGCTACAAAGTTATGATATGATAATGTATCGACCTGTTAGATAGTAACTCTAGTGAGATGACGAACCTTATAGATTCGATTTTATGCACTTTAACCTTCGTGCACTGTAGTTCGCTGTTGTAAAATTTATCTCCCACCAAGAAGATTTATCGAATTTTAATAATATTTAACCCGTTGTAGTAACAGGTCTTTCACTTTTAGACGATAAAAAAGATAATGTGAAAACGATTTCAACGTTAGGTGATAAAGGCAAGGTATCTAAGATTCTTGTATTATACATTATTTGCGCATCTCCTGTTAGGTTTGCCCTTCCGTATTTTAAGGTACTTATTTGTTATTTATTAAAAGAAAAAGTCATATAAGAACATCGTCAAAGCTGTTGCAAAGAATTAAGAAATTGACCATGTTTGGTATCAATTGATGGTTCGTTCTGTTTATAAAATGTTGCCACGGGTTACAAATTTATATAACTACTTTTAAGAATACGTTTGAAAACAGAGTTCAAAGGAAAAGCAAAAACGATAGTAAACGAACGAAAACGAGAAGCGATATTTAACGAACGACGAGCTAGCCGGTACCAACACCTTTGCAATGTGAAAATGTTTAAAACGAGTTGGTAAACCATAGTTCTACTTGTAAGGTTAATCTTTACCAGTATCAAACGAAACACTGTACTTTGTTACTGCTTGGTTTCGTTCAGTTAGTTTTGTAGTCTAATGTTGTTACTAGAATCAGTACGAAAGTATTATGACAAATAAAGCCGAATTATGTCAAAAGTAAAGAGCGAAACACTAACCTTACCACCAGACTTTAAAAAAAACACTTTAGCAATCATATACTTCGTCTTTATAGCCACGATCGAATGAAGTTTGTTTCTTGCTTGACAGCGTACGGTCATATATATCCGACTTACTCCATAAACGCCACTCCTCACAACAGGCTGGCACATACACAGACATACTCTTTGCAACAACAATACTCTTCAGTACCACGTAATATTCGTTTGGTTTGCGCATTGATAACCATGTGTCATACAAAAAACGGTTGTTGTTTTCTAATGCTCCACTATCATTGTGTTTGTATTTGAAGCTTGATGATTTCCGTTTGGAAATTACCCGCCGTGACCAGGAGATTATGGCCATGGCAGCAAAGATGAAAACCCTCGAGGAACAACATCAGGTACCGGTGATCACATTAAGAAAGCATCTAAAACTTGTTAATCGATTTTTTTATATATATTTCAGGATTATCAACGGCATATTGCCGTTCTTAAAGAGTCACTTTGCGCCAAAGAAGAACACTACAATATGTTGCAGTCGGATGTGAGTATTAAGTACCAATGTCCTAGCGAACTGCTATCACTTGTTGTATTGAAACACCTTTATTTGAGACTAGCTTGACGCCCCGGCGTTGCTCGGTGAAGAAAAGGTTGAGAAAAGATTTATGATTTTACTCTTTACTTGAAAGTTTGAATTAATTTATTAGTTAAAATAACGGCATATTTAAATGTACGAAATTTCATGATTTTCCCCGTGATGTATAAACCTTAGGGTAGCTATGTTGGATACACCTTGACATTTGTTTACATGCTTGTTTTGTTTGTGTTAGTAAAACTGAGTTTAAATTGTAAAAAATAAATAGATAATTTAATCAAAAAATAGTGATCAAACAAACCTTCAACAACATCTGCAGTACTTAATCTTAATGTGTGAAAAGTTTCAGAAGTGACGGTTCAGTATTGGTCGAGTTTTTAGTGTACACCGAACTCCATACATAAAAAAAAGCTAAAATATGTAGTAGATTAATCAAAAAATAGTGATCAAACAAACCTTCAACAACATCTGCAGTACTTAAACTTAATGTGTGAAAAGTTTCAGAAGTGACGGTTCAGTATTGGTCGAGTTTTTAGTGTACACCGAACTCCGTACATAAAAAAAAGCTAAAATATGTAGTAGATGGAAAATATTTTTTTTTATTTTTTAGAGTCTTTCAAACTTAGGAGTTTGACTACTAAGGAGGGTCATGTTTTTTTAAATAACTTTATTACATAAGCTTTAATAGTACCGGATGTCCTATGTTTCTAGGTGGAAGAACTACGGAACAGATTGGAGGAAAAGAATAGAATGATTGAAAAGAAGACCCAAGGCACCATGCACACTGTCCAGGAAAAGAACCGTCTTCACACGGAGCTGGCTGAGCTGAAGGAGCATATGGACATTAAAGACAGAAAAATAAACGTTCTGCAAAGGAAGGTACATCCACAATCCGTTGAACGAAAGATCACCGTCAGAAAACCATACTTAAACTAAATATCACGTGTTTATAGATCGACAATCTGGAGGATCTCCTGAAGGAAAAGGACAACCAAGTTGACATGGCACGGGCGCGGCTTAGCGCTATGCAAGCCCACCATTGCAGTTCTGAGGGTGCCCTGACAAGCCTGGAAGAAGCGATTGGCGATAAGGAGAAACAGATGCAGCAACTGCGTGACCAACGCGACCGAGCAGAAGCGGAGAAGAAGGAAGAGCGAGAGTTGCACGAGCGGGAGCTGGCCGAATTCAAAATGAAGCTGCACTCACTAGATAGCGAAGTGGAGAAACTTACTACCCGCCTACATCGCGCGCTGGCAGAGAAGGACCGCTTGGAAGCTAAGCTGGAAAGCTCCCAGAGTGAGCTTGGCAAATCGAAGGCGGAACTGGATAAGGCTGCAACCGATGTTGGCCGCAGCGGTGCCGACTGGGAGCATGCGAAACAGCGAATATCTAGACTGGAGTTGGAAAACGAGAGACTTCGTAACGAGCTGGAGCGATCACAGGTAGGTGAAATGTGTAATCTTGGTGAGGAAAGATAGCATGGCTGATCTCTTTGTTATATACCATTTTTTTATGGAGGCTACTAAGCTTCCCTGTTCAGTGCGTACATGCCTCTTGTCAGCTTGAGACAGCTCTTGAGTGTGGGGTTATTCCGGGTCATAGCCGCTTTTGTGTTGCCATTCCAAAGATAAAGTCAAGGATCTTCAAATTTTATTATTTCAAATTGATTGGATCATAAATATTAATTGATTTGATTTTGATTAGATATTGATTTGATTTTCTTCTTCTTGGTGTAACGACCTCTTGATCATGCCTGCCCGTTAAGGGCTTACGAGACTTGTTTCCCTGTTGTACGTGGATAGTCAGTCCTCTCGTACAGGAGGGAGGGTCCGGTCTCGGTTGGGATTCGAACCCACGCCGTCGAGGTGGTGAGCCCCGGCGCTCATGGGCCGATTTTCTAACCGGCGCTACCGCTCGGCTGTCGCGGACCCCCAATTTTGATTTGATTGATTTGATTTTATTTATTATTATAACGGCGTGCTTTTGTACTGCAAATAGCCTAATAATTTCATTTCAGTAGATTAAGATGCTTTAGCGCGCGAATAAAACGAAGCTTAAAAGGATTTATGGGTGCGCTTACTGGAGCTGACCAAAAATTTTGCCTTTATTTCCGTACAATTTATTCGCGACTGGCGACTTTTGCCCCGACTTCCCCTATTTATAACATGTCCCGGAGGCGATGGCCGATCTCAGGGGTCATCGATCGGCGATCGGTCAGCTGATCGCTGAAGTTCCCCTTTTTGGTGTTGACGTTATCGGCTCGGGTTATCTGTTCTGAGAAGATTCTGACGACTGGCGTTAGTAACGTAACGCGTTCCTAACACTTCTTCTTATTGGCGTAACGACCTTGTTAGTCATGCCTGCCCTATGAAGGGCTTACAAGACTTTTTCCCTTTGAGTACGTGGATATATCCGTATTTACGTGGACTATTAGTCCTCTCGTACAGGGGAGGGCCCGGTCTCGGTTGGGATTCCCCCACGCTGTTGAGGCGGTGAGCCCCGGCGCTCATGGGGCGATTTTCTAACCAGCCCTACCGCTCGGCTGTCGCGGACCCCTTAAGGTGCTTTATTATTCTTTCTGTATTAGAATCATCACATTTAGAGATTTTAATATCAATGATAGTAGCACTATTGAAATTTTAAGAACTTATCATCTTCTTCTTGGCGTAACGACCTTTTGGTCATGCCTGCCCATTAAGGGCTTACGAGACTTGTTTCCCTGTTGTTCGTTGATAGTCAGTCCTCTCGTACAGGGGAGGGTCCGGTCTCGGTTGGGATTCGAACCCACGCCGTCGAGGTGGTGAGCCCCGGCGCTCATGGGCCGATTTTCTAACCGGCGCTACCGCTCGGCTGTCGAATTCTTTAACTAACACAAAAAACATGCGGTAGATTTAATTAATAAAACTGAGGAATGATCTGTGAATGTACACCGCATGACTCTTTTTCTGTTACCTCTTTTCGCAGACAACATTTGGTAGATCAACACTCACCACGTCCCAGGAACTAGATCGTGCTCAGGAACGGGCGGATAAAACTACCAACGAACTACGGCGTACACAGGCGGAGCTTCGAGTTACGCAAGTAAGACAGAAACACTTTCTGCGCATTTTCGATGCTACGGATAGTTTACTTCTCAGCCATTGGTTTTGGATTATTTACATCGATCTATCAATACATCATATCGTTTTCTATAAGAAAGTTTTCGGCCATAGCTTTGTATCTTTTCTTTTCAAATACTGTATCGTTTTGAGAACTTTCCAAATAGTATGAGTTTATGATTATTTAGTTGAGCAAACAAACCATACGTGTTCACCTTTATTCCTTCTTTATGTCAATAAAACACGATGGAGAATCCCGAAACACATTAATACAATTTGTCCAGCCTAGGAAAAGTCTAAATATTATTTGAGATATAAAAGAACCATCAGTCATGAAATCCAAACTCGTTCGTGTAATTCGTTTAAAGAAATTGATTCACACAACAACAGTACAATGTTTGATGAACACCAAACCTAGAAGAAATTATTTAGTTCTTTTTTATCATGTTTGATACGTGAATTGTTATGTTTATTACAAGCGATTTATTGATCGGTGACGCTCAGCTGCTTGTGTTTGTTATTTGAATTAAATATCATATGAATATATCCATAGCGTCTTCAATTTTTGGACAACTTTCTTATGTTTTCTCGCAATGTCCCTCAGCGTTGTCTGTCCCTCGTGTTCGTGTATCGTCTAAGTGTCACATTTTGTCTCGCTTCTGGTGTATGGATCCTTTGTATTTGACTGGAAAAGGCGTAGTTGCTGTAGTGAACCGTATTGCCTTGTATTCCTTTTTATTTCAGTACATTTGTTTGGGACTGTCCTGTCTCGTCATTGTTTTGCTACATGTTTGTATTGTAAAAAACATGCTTCAGTGTAACTGGGACTTGTGCATGTTATGAATTTAAGACGCTTTGTATGTGGAGCAGGTTGTCAATTTGGTTTGCATAAGATTTCTAATTTCTTTTGCAATCGAAGACGTTCATTACATTTATAACTTTTTTCCATCATTCATTTCCTTTAATAAAATAAAATTTTATAAATATTTTGGAAATTTAATCACACATAAAATTAAAAAAATGACACCTACCAACCCCACTCTGCACTTTTTGTCATAACTAAGAAGGGTACAGCTTAATTGCCCCGACCAGACGTATGTACGGAATGCAATGCGGCAGATTTTGCTTATTAGTCTACGTTATCTTTGATAATTACTGTATTATTGAAATAAGGCCAGCGGAACGTGGTGCATTCTCTACAAACTCAACCCATTTAAATTTATAGAAGCTATCATCATGCCATTGGTCAGACTGTTTTACGTTAAACATCACACATCAGTTAACACAATCACTGATAATCCGTTCACCAACGTTTTATAGGAACATACGGTACACGATTTTGTGAGTAGCAATTTTTTACACAATCTTGCTCTTTTGTCACTTAATAATTGATTTTGATTTAAATTTCAAACAATGCCAACAATATTTAATTCATTTTTAACGTATTTCTAACTCCACGTTCGTTCTTTGAGCTCAACTTCTTCTTATTAGACTTTTACTAATATATTTAACGGTAATTGTTTGATTTGCTGCAACAGTAAACGATAGATTTCAATTATGTATAATTTCAGTCCACTAAAACATTCGTGCACACACTCGTTACATTTTGCTCGCATTTATCGACTTTTCAAACCAAAAGCTCTCCCTTACACCTGCAGCATAGTTTTTGCAACTGACTAACCCAAAACAACCTTGTATTAAGTATTATGCAACACGCATTAGGCAAACTTAAATTTTTACATTGAAAGTGATATTAGAACTAACGCTTGGAAAAAATGTGAAGAATCAGCTTTCTGTTCCATTTTTGAGGAGTATGATGGGTGCTCCTTCACTTCAATATAATTTGTACACATATATTGAGAGAACAAACAAAAGTTTTGCAAATTCGCAACGAGCCACAATCGGTATAAACTCGTAGCAACATAGCCTAATCATTTATCAGCAACAACAGTACCATTCAATTTTTCATTCACAAACGGACACACATATTTTTTGATTGTTAGGAATGTTCTGTTGAGCTTTCGTTTCTTACACCTTCCTTATTCAACTTTGTTCCTACTGGAACTCGATCCTAATGCTACTCTTATACCAGTATCATGCATTAATGATATTTTTAAAGATTTTTCTATGTTTATCTGCGAAGTTTTTTTTATCCTAGATAATTACTACTGCTAAGCCTCTGTATTTTGTATTTGTTTTACCTTTTGATTCAATGAAATATCTTTTCCTAGTATTGCTAGATACATCGCTTGCGTTTCTAAACTTCTTTTCATTTGTTTTAATATGATTTCCCTTCTTTCTTTTTCCATTTCATCATTCTTTCTCTCGTCTCCTTTTCATAAAAAAACTCTGTGACGCAACCATGCCGTCCTTACATCATGTGCCAATCCCGAAACAAATGCCAATTTTATCACATAGACCGACGCCGAACGATCAAGAGCGGAGGCGGCCGCGTTGCAAGAGAAATTAGAGAAGAGCCAAGGCGAAGTCTATAGGCTCAAGGCTAAGCTTGAAAACGCACAAGGGGAACAGGAAAGCTTGAAACAGGAAATGGAAAGAGGCCAGGCTGGCATACAACGAATTGTTAGTGAAAGAGATAAGGTAATTTCCTGTTTCTTTACTTTGATTTTCTACATCCTTCTATCCTATTCACGACACACTGTACACACACGGCTGATAATGTAGCGAACATTAGATGTCGATCAACTTGCCACGTGGCTAATGAAAATAAATGCATATGCTGTGAGTGGAGATTGGGATGAAAATTGTAAATGTAATCTTTCACGAAATATGGACGCAAATAGACCGATAAAACACTGCCAACCATGTATGTTCATTACCAACCTCATCACATACTGGCTAAAGCGACTCGTTGCTGGGTGGATCATATTCTGATTCGTCCTCGAGCGAGCTTTTCCTGTTCCTTCAGGTATCGCAATCGTTTGAAACTGACAAAATCTTAACAAAATACATTATAAACTCATTCTCAACAACACCTTCTTGAACGAAGCAAACCCACTTACACACCCCCACTCTAGTGTTCTCAGGTAGGTAAACGACTGACGCTCGCGATTTATATATCTATGGCACCAGCAAATGTGGAAGATTGCATTGTAGATCACCTTCACCATACCTACTAGCGTAATCATCATGTTGTCCACACTATTGATAAGCCCTCCTACTACCACCCCCGTATTCTTGGTATCTACTCCAATGTGGATCGTATGTGTGTCGTGAGCCAAATATAGAAGAAATAATTCAAATGTGTCCAAGTATAAAGTGAAAGCAAAATCGTAAAATATTGGTAAAATGGACGCACAAGTAGTTAGCTGGTACGCCTTCTTGCATTGCAACATTGCACTGATCAACGTTCTTTAGGGGTATCGGACTAAATACATTGAATCAAGCCTCATGAAGCTAGACTTCTTTCAAAACAATTATGACTAGGGCACAGTGTTATCTATAGTTCGGACTACATTAAGTATCCAAGTAGAAGCAATATTACTAATGCACTGATACCATAGTCATAGCCTACAACTACATTTCCATCCAATGATGTCCAATGAGTCAGGTAAATTATGCACTAGTAAAATGCAAATCGTATTCGTAAACACTTTATCGCTGCATTCCGGCAGATTTTAAATACTCCATCACTTGGCCTAGCTTATTACCGCATGTAAAACGGCTAACTACTTATCAAGTCCACGATGTGAATGTATACACACCTGCATATACATATAAACTTGTAACAAGTGTCTAAATATAAGTATCCTATCATAGTACAACTAATATAAAAAGGCTGTGTGTAAATATTGAATGATTGGTAGCTAACATCTATCGCTCCTACAGTATACTATAACTCTACGCTTTGTAGTGTAAAGTCTATATTCTATATTTCCTACTTCTTTCCACCAAACCAGTCTGTTACTCAAATTCACCCACACACAACACATTGCGCGTGTTTAAACAGCTGTTTTAAAAATATAAAATACACATGCCTATCACACATACAACAGATTTTCTGCAAGCTTACATAACGAACATCTATTGAGCTCCCATTCTCCTCCCGAATACACTTATTTTCATTAATGGCAACCGTTTGAAAGCCATCAAGGAGATCACATTCGGTTTGGTAGAGTGCTACACTATAGACTGTCCAATGCAGTGCAGAGAAAATTAAATCATTGTCATTGATTTGTCTCTTACTGTTGTACATCATCTGACCTATGCAGGCTTATGGCGAACTGGAGAAGATACGTGAGGAGCTCGAGCGGACCCAGGCAACCCTCGGCAAATCTCAGCTGACGCAAGAAAAGTTACAGAACTCACTAGACAAGGCACAAAATGAAATTGATCATCTCCAGGAGAAGCTGGACAAGAGTGCCGGCGAAACGCGTCGGGTAAGTGGATAAACACTTCGATGAAGTTAGCTTTGGTTAGTGTACAATAATTACCCTATCGTTTTGTTTTTTTATTTTCCACCCCGACAGCTACAACTGGAGAAAGAAAAGATCAACTACGAGTTTGAAAACATTCAGTCGCAACTTGACAAATCCTTGGGTCAGTCCTCACGCATCCAGAAGGAGAAGGAAGCAGCCCAAATGGATCTCGATCGCTACCGTGATAAGGCGGACAAACTGCAAAACTCTGTCGCGCGGCTACAGAAGGAGCGCGACGTGCTGTGTGACGAACTCGAGAAGCTGAAGGAGAAGTCGGAATCTGTCCAGAGTGCGGCTCTCAAGTACCAGCGCGAACGAGACGCTATCCAGACGGAGCTTGAGGTAGTCAAAGAACGATGGGAGAAAGCACACCAGATCCATCAAAAGTTGCAGATGGAGCGGGACGATGCGATCACCGAGATTGACATACTGAAGGAAAAGCTGGACAAGGCGCTGTACGCGAGCCAGAAGGTGATCGATGAAAAGGAGACGTCCACAAAGGAATTCGAGAAGATGCTCGAGAAGTACGATCGGGCTCAGAATGAAATATACCGGCTACAGTCCCGTGTCGACACGGCCGAAGCAGACCGGAACCGGCTGGAGGTGGAAGCCGAAAGGTCCGCCCTAGCCGCCTCAAAGGCTCGCGAGGATTTGCGAAAGCTGCAGGAGGAAACGACGCGCCTCCAGGAAGCGTGCGATCGCGCCGCCATGCAGCTCGGACGCTCCAAGGAGCTGGAGGATAAGGCGAAGGAGGACGTTGACATGATCCGCGAGCGGTTAGACAAGTGCCAAACCGATCTGCGACGGGCACAGTCGGAGCGAGAAAACCAGCAGACCGAAATCGAGCGCCTCACCTACGAATTGGACCGCTCACACAACCTCTACACCAAACAAACGGCCTCGCTCGACTCGGCCCAAGAGGAGGTGGCGCGCTACGGTCTCGAGATCGAAAAAATGCGAGAGCGGTACGAAAAAACGGCCGCCGAGTTGCGGCGGCTGCAGGAGAATGAGTCGTTCTCACGTGAGGCGCGGCGCATGAAAGACGAAAACGAGCGACTTCGCGAAAAGTACGACAAAGTGATCGTGGAGCTCGAGAACTTCCGTGGCAAGTCGCAGTATGAGCAGGAAACGTTCGACAAGATGAAGGAGAAGTTTGATGCCCGCGAAAACGATTGTCAGACGATGGAGCTGAAGCTCCACGAGACGAGTCTGCAGCTTGATTTGGCCCGAGCCGAAGTGACCAAGCTGATCGCCAACCAGGAGAAGCAACGGGCGGATGCCGAACGGGCACACATCGAGTACGAGAAGATCCGCGACAAGCACGAGAAGCTCATCAAGGAGGTGGAGCGATTGCGCCAGAACCCGCAATCGGCGATCAGCCCGGGTGCACTGGCCGCCGCCAGCACCTTGAGCATGACGGACAAGAACGAGCTCGAACGACTTCGCGAGCGTCTCGAGAAGGCCTTGCAGAGCCGCGATGCCACCGAAATGGAGGCCGGTCGTCTAGCCAAGGAACTAGAAAAGGCACAGCTGCACCTTACCAAACAACAGGAGGTGTACGAGGCAACGCGCATCGAGTTTGAGCGCATGTCCGCCGAGCTAACGCGAGTGCTGGAGCGGCTGGAAAAATCCGAGGCCGAGAAGGAAACGCTGCGCCAGTCGACCAAAATCTACGAAAAACACCACCAGCAGCACGCTAGCAATCACCACGTCGAGCAGAGCTTAATGAAGCTGGAGGCCGACAACAAACAGCTGATGGCCGAGCGCGACCAGCTCGTTATGCAGCTCGAGAAGAGTCAGGACATGCTGATGAGTTTCCAGCAGGAACTGAACGCCGCCGAGCTAGAGTTGCAGCGACAATGCGAAGAGAACCGGCGCCTCAAGAACTCTCCACAGCAGCCGAATGCCGTGCAAGGATCGGCCCAGCAATCGCAGGCCACAGCTCAGGAGCTACAGAACTACAAGAAGGAGGTGACAAAACTGAAACAGATGCTCCAAGAAACTGGCGCTCGTGGGGATAACGAGCTCGAACAGTGGAGAAAAGTGGTGGAGCAGGAGAAAAATCGCGCAGACCAAGCTGAAAAGGCGGCCATTGAGCTTCAGAAGCGAATGCAGGTAATGTCCTCTGGAATGCCTGTTATTTTATGAAGATCTTACAGGATGCAAATATTGAAATACCAGAGATTAAACTAATATCTACGGTACAATTTTTTTTATACTATATCAACAGTTTGTTTCAATTTTCAAACGACTGTTGTATAGTTCATTTGTTTATTATCTTTAGGCGTTTTTGGTTTTTGGTGTACTACTTCATAACTAGCTATTTATTCTAGTTTATTGAGATTGATGATTTTTAAAGAAATCCCACAATGTGTAGCACTTGAATAATTCCTCAGTTGTCACAATGCCCCACATTGAATTGTAAGCCAACATTCACCAAAACAATTATCATCATCAATGTTAATCTTAGTGACAAAATTAAATTTTGTTTTTGATATTAGTACACCTCCCTTACAACTTTATTTATATCTTATGCTACTTTTTGTTATATTTTTATAATACGTTTAAAGTATCATACATCGCTTTAAAACGTAGTTAATTTTGTAAAATTTAGTTTGACTTACTGCTATTAAAAACGAGAGTAACAAACGACTTAAGCCGAACTGATCTGGTGTCGCACGCCATTTCATCGCGGTTCATTTTTAATTATATTATATTTTATTTACATTTGACATAACATTATTCCAACTGCCGTTATGTTAATGAGATTTCTCCTAAATCATAGGTGATGGAACAACAACTAAAACAACAGCTTCTACAAATGACCAATATGCAGAAACAAATGCAACAACAATCAACACAACAACAGCAACAACAACAACAGCAGCAGCAATCTCCTGCGAACAAAAAGGAGTTGGAAAAACTCCAGGAAGATCTAAAAACGGCAGTAACACAGCGTGACCAATTCCAGAATCAGCTTGAGTTGTTGGTACAAGAACTCGAAAAGAGCCAGGTATCTTCTCGTTATGCTATGCTCTGTGTTCTACTATTTTCATGATGCGTCATTCGGTGTACATTTTCTTCCCTTGGCCACGTTTCAGACCGAAGCTCAAGAATCTACCAAGAAAGCTCAACAGCACCAGCAGCAATTGGGCCAGCTGCAGCAGCAAATTCAGCAATTGCAGCAACAATTACAGCAAGCCACCCAGGCTGCCAACCAGAAGGTGGCTCAGAATGCCGGTGTCAGCGAAGCTGAGCGTAAGCAACTCGAAGCGCAAATGAAACAAATCGAAGATGCGACCCGTCTGCTGGAGAGCGAAAGAAAAACATTCGAGGATCAGCGCAAGGTGATCGAGAACAAGCGCAAAGAGCTGGAGGACAAGGAGAAAAATCTTATCGAGTTCGATAAGCAGCTCAAGAAACGCAAGGAGCAAATGGACCAACTAGAAAAATCACTGCAAAAGGTACGACTCCATCATTACCGAATCAATGTGTCACACGGGGGCTAATGTTTGTGACGGTTGCACTTGTTTCAGGCTGGAGGAACTGCTGCTGCTGCAGGAGAATTGAACAAACAGTTAACAGAAACACAACAGATGCTTGACAAGTATGTTTGGCCAAGTGTTGCTCAAGACATGTGCACGTCCTGAGTTCCGACGGATTTACTCGGAGATTGCACGTACACTATGAGACTCTCGAAAGGCATTACATCTTTTATTTTACATTACAGAGCATCCAAGGAACTGGGCGAGGCCCGTGAAGAAGCCAAGCGTTCTGCAGCGGAAACCGAACGACTGCTGCAGTTGGTACAAATGACGCAGGAGGAGCAGAACCAAAAGGAGAAAACAATCATGGATTTGCAGCAGTATGTACACGCGCCCCAAAATCTGTCCCCTTAGGTCAGTGAACGTTGAGCTTTATCTTTGTTATTCGTCTTCCTTTCCTTTTCAGAGCCTTAAAAAATGCTCAAGCAAAACTAAAAACAGCACAAGCACAGCCACAGGATGCGGGACCTGCTGGGTTCCTGAAGAGCTTCTTCTAAGAAGCCTCAAACATGCAATACACCCCGTACAGCAACAGTACGAAGTCATTTGCATGCGTCCAGCGGAACAGCGGTTGTCTAGTGTTGGCATCAGGTGCTGACACGATGGACAGTGGTGGAATCCAAAGTATTGCAGGCACAGTACAACTTCTAAAGTATAATTAGTCATAGGTCCAGATTGATTCGGCAGGACTTTTTCATTTACAGCTCCTTGAAACGATATACTTACTCACGGCTACTATCTCTCGATGTTATACGAAATGAATACAACCAAACAAAACAAAACAACGGACGTTGCTTGCTACCAAATGCATGGGGAGATATTAAAAAAAACATCACCGATTTTTATGCGGTGTGTTCAACTATATGTAAACCGTATCTCGTTCATCTTATTTATGAAGCCCTTAGCTTTTGTCCCTAAAATGTGGGACCGTTTGGCGGCTAGGGAAGAGTCGAGCAAGGACAGCGAATCATAAACGAGTAGCACAAGCATTCGTTTACATGAAACAAACCTTATCAATAAGCAATAATAATGTCCCTTGTACAGTCGTACAACAAACCCATGGTGGATTTGTTAATCCAAAACACAAATTAAACACAAATGATGGATGGAGGCCGTGAACTTATACTTATACACATATATATATACATATACATATACTAAAAAATACACTCATAAAGAATGAACAATCGCTGCCACAGAAGTACGTGTAAAAAAGATTTACAAAAATTCAGTTAATTGTTTCATGCACCAATGTTTTATCGATAGCTTCGTTATTTCCCTGATGGTTTGCGGTTGTTAGATTGCGTTAAAAAGTGAAATACTCACCCTGGGTCATACACATACCATTAGGATTTACGAATAATTGTAGACGCCTTTCAGACTTATTTAAGATATGCAAATCGGAATGGGTATCGACGATCACTTGTAGCGTTTTGGTCGAGAAACAAAAACAGTATTTTAATCCTAACGGTAATCCAGTTTAAGACACTCGATTTTCTCAGTTTATTATCGTTGCGAAACCGCCACCTTCAGTGATAGGTAGGAAGCTAGCGACTTACACACGCTGATAAAACATTTACAGTACATTAATAAAGTACTACTTTACTTAGGGGGGCGCATGGTTAAATACGCGTAAAAATAAAAAGATAATTGAACATAAGCGCAATAGACAATAATAGAATCGATACCGAGTACAGTACCGCTCTCATGTGCATTGGTATAGCAAGCAAGGAGATAATGTGTATTTGAGGTAGCATCTATATAACAACGCGTTTCCAGAAACCTTACTTACCGAAATGAAACGTTACTTTGACGAGGGAAACTGCAAAAGACAATTCGAACAGTTTGCCCCAAAGTTTGCTCTAAAGTTACCACATTATATTGTTAAGCACATTGCATATTTGTATTGCATTTCGTACACGTACACGCGCACCCAAGGACCAATGGAGTCGTTGCATTCGTGTGGTGCTTAAGTAGAACGCATACCATGGTTTGTCGTTTCATAAAGTCAAACTAACTAAGTTGTGTATGGGCGGAATAGCATGGCGAAAACTATTATTTCGAACATATCGAACACAACATGCAAACGCTGATTAGACACGTTTCGCTGATCACATTTGTTTATTGTATCTTTGTAAAAATTCGCATCGAAGCACTCCGCTCACCTAAATCGTAAGCACATTTTGCGAATGTAAATATTTACACTGGTTTTTCGCGACAAGCAGGGCGTATTTAGTGTCCTGCTCTGGAAAAAATACTGTATTTCCTGCTCGAAATACGCTCATTTGCACAAAAGTCAGGAATAGCATTACTTTCCACCTTAGTCACCGATTGCTAGATACAATATTGCCGGATGCCGATGTGTACCGGACACTTTCGGGTGCAATATCAACAAGATCTTGTCACTGTCCCAATTTCGTTCTTCATCCTTTTCGACAGTCTTCATGGTCGATCTAATACTCCGATTCTACAAAATGCACCAGGGACTACTCCTCTGTCTTCTACCGCACGCTCTTCTCATCAATGTTTTGCGCTACTCTAATTAACAGATATGTACATAATTTATAAAGTAAACTGTGCGTCTCAAATAACCAGAACTGCAGCGTATGGTATTGCTTTGTGATCGCCAGTGCACCAGCTATGAATCAGCACGACGAGACATAGCGATAACATACTTCTGGGAGGTACAAAGTAAGCCGCATACAAATTACCTGCTCCTAACAGAACACGACACTAGACATACATTCCGCTATAGTAAAACAATACGGACAGCAGCATTCGCATTGTGGCTAGTATTTCGTTAGAGCCAAATCGATAACTTGTAACGCTTACTTACTATGACCATGTGCCAGCGAAAATGTATTATATCGTTCCACACAACTATCAACATCGCATTAGACGGTAAGGTGATTAGACGAATATATCCACGAAAATCCACTTTCGACAAGCGGGAAGAAAATCAGCACTCTAACTCTCCTGAATCACTAAGGCAGAGCCTCGAGTCCTCTGCACTTAACAAAGAATAATCAAATGGGTAAAATTATCAAAACCCAAAGCATTTAAATATTAAGTTAATTCAGTACCGAAAGGCATCAAACGTGCAAAGTAACGTTCAACAAGTAAGACGACCGCGAACTTCTACTTATAAAACAGTTTTCGGAAACTGTTCCTATAGCTTCACGTATGTGTATATGTATCATACTAAACTAAAAAGGTTTATTGTTTAATTTTGTGGCAATTTTTTTCCTCTATTGTTTATCTCTAGTTTCATCGGTTCATACACAGTCGTGTACAACCGAACAAAGCTTTCAGTAAGGTATTTTCAAGTGCCTTATAGCTTTTTAGTTGAGCACAAACTTATGTAGGAGTGGCTACAAGAAAAAATCCACTTTCTTTAAGTATTTTGCGCCAGATGGTTTGCTTTTTTCCTTTGCCGATAGCACAGGTCTCAACGACTGTTCGTTCCTTCAACTTACACTTGCATTTAAAGCATTTGCTACCATTAAAGCATTTGTATGTAGTGCCAGCCATACATTTTTCTTCAAAAACATCTAGAAAATCTCTTAATTCTGTTATCGAACGAGTGCAACGACAATCATATCAGTTTTTTTATATCTTTTCGTTCATTAATTGCGTTTGATGAATTTGTCACATGCAATTACAACTCGTTTAGAAGTGCACTGCCAAGATAGCATTTTTGCGAAACGTTCATACAACTAAGTGCACTAACGCACTATGTTTCGACTTGTACTATGCTGCGGAAACTATACTATCCCCTCGAACATCTGATCAGTCTACGATAGTACTCATGATATAGCCTGGTTTAATTACCGGCATAATGTTTTCCTTGCTACACCTCTTAGTTTTTTGTGCGATTTTTTCAAATGTTCATCGTACCAATATCAATTACAAATTTATCGACAAGTCATATTCTAATCAATCCGATTATCCATTTGCACTCGGTTGGAGCTGGACTCCCCTTTAGATCAAACAGGAACTACTCCGACGATGTACATAAGTAATGAGATTTACTTATTAAATAGAAACAAAAACGAGGCCCAAATCAACCATCGTTCCGATTTTCGTCTACTTTTCCTTAAAGTTTTGCTCAATCCTGTCTGTGGTGTCATAATAGAACAGATGTACACTTACAAATCTATGCCATATGTTAACAGTCAATCACTATGAAATAAGTTAAAAAAATCTGTTCAGATGTTTAACGGTTAAAATTATCCGTGTACTTTAGAGTATATTTTCTATTACAAGAAGAAAGACACGTTGTTACAGAACGTAGATAAACTTATTAGAATGAAGGACCATTTTTGCAATTACTCGCAATAACCGATTTTTCTAACCGAGCACTCCATAAGACCATTCATACTACGTATTCTCGAAGACGTTAGAACTTCGACTTTGGCATTGCGACACTTCGGCTACGACTACTTCTACTTCTGCTTGGATACTATTATTACTGCTTCTCTAACTACTACCAACTACAACTTTTATCACTACTATAAATACTACTAATACGGCTTCACACTACTACCAGTAAAATAAATCTTCTACTACCGCAAGCGAGATTCGCAGTATCTAATATCGACAGCCGTAGTTAGGACAACGTCTGATCGGACTTTGGGACGAGAAAAGTCAACTAGGAAACTATCACCGTACACGGCCAGCTGGACACTCCGGCCAGGTGACAGGATTATAACAAACGGACAAACGATGCATAGCATGAACATGGAGTTAGACGATATATGATTGTGTAGAGTTAAAATTAGTGCTATCTCGGATAGGTGTGGTGCTCTCATATGGATTGCAAACGGTACATTCATAAGGCACAAACGGTAAGGCACATGATATACCTGACGGTCATAAAAGATACAAAATAGCTAAACACACCGTAGACTAGACTAATTCGCAGAAAAACGTAGGCCACGTTCAGGTATACAATTCGGCAGTCGGCAAGGTGAGATAATAAGAAGCCATTACGATTTCCAAAGAAAACCCCCTACAATTCATTATACACGAAACTCGACTACCGCAGAACTTCGCGCGAGTGCTTTTCTCGTTTACATATCTTGAAATTGAGCAAAGTTAATAAATAAGCAAAACCGAATCCGCACTGAAGACCGACTTAAAATAAACAAACCAAGAATACAAACAGTACTCGTATCTGTTACATATATATATGTAACAGATTCTGTATTTTTTGCGCAACCATCCAAAAACCGATGCGTTGAGAATGGCAGAAGAATATTGGAGATTATACAAAAACCTAAGCAATTAAGACATAAAGAATATTTAGACGCTGAGACATCCTTAAAACATAGCCATTACAACATTCGTAAATAACGATAATTATCAATATTATAACGAATAGTGGTAATCCAATGTGGACAAACGACATGTATAGGAGAACGATATAGACAAAACTATTATTAAACATACACAACTTACATAATCACGTTAATATGAAATCCATGAACCAGTAATGTATAGCTTAGAAAAATATAACAAATTCGGACAAAGATAAAACTATGGTACAGCATACCAAAAATACACACACACAAACACACACACACCTAGCATAAAAGTAAACCCTTATGGAGAGACAAATGCATGCAAGAAGCCGGGCCAGTCGTAATAATAATTTATGTAACGTAAGTAACCAATAATGGTCGAGATATTTAAAATCCTATAAACGGACGGGCGACAAAATGAAGATCAACGAGCAACAAAACCCGGTTTATATCCACACTCTGTTACATGTTATTGTATGAAATTATCTGAACAAAAACTCGAGGCTAAACTTTATGTGTGCAAACATAGTTAAAAACGGAATAAAAATGTTGGAATGGTAATGTCAACAAAACAACTTCCAATTACTGCATCTACTTCATTCGGTTTCAACGGTTTGATGACAAATCTCTTGTTGGTGATCTTGGAGCCGAAGAAAATAGAGTGCAGTTGAGTACGAATCACGATTGATACTGCAGTATATCAACCTTGTGCATGCATCGTTCTGCATCAACCCAGCACTAATGTCAACGTGTGACAGATGTGACAACGGTATGAGACAGGAACTAAAGCTTGTCAAGTGCGGAGGGCATTCATGTTCCGACAATCGACGGGGAGAAAGACGATATTACAATCTGGCGACGAGGATTTTGGAAAGGTGAGAAAAAAATTGAAGGTTATACGATAATGTGGAAGTAGCCAGAGAAAAACAAATGCTATGGCGTCACGGAAATGACAGAGGTAACACGAAAGATAAATACGATAGGCATTATTCAAGCGCGGTGGAAAGAAGTGGCTGTGAATTGTAAAAAAAAGGTGTGATCCACTGTTCTGTTCAAGAGCTGGAAGCTGCTCAAGCGATTCCCAGAACAGTTGTGAAGGCAAGAATTCAGTCGCGGGAGGGGAGGTGATTGGCGGAAACTTTGGTGTTTCTCCAGAACAATCACGAGAATTGAAGATTGAATTCTCCACGTATTAGTAGATTTCGGCGGAAACGAACGTGTTTCCCCAGAAGAGGAGATCGCGAGAATTCGAAAGTGAGATTCTCCATGTTTGGGTAGTTGATCGGTGGAAACTTAAGTGTTTCTCCAGAATAATCGCGAGAATTGAAGATTGAATTCTCCATGTATTAGTAGATTTTGGCGGAAACGACCGTGTTTCCCCAGAAGAGGAGATCGCGAGAATTCGGAAGTGAGATTCTCCATGTTTGGGTAGTTGATAGTGATGAGAATAACAACTCTTTTTAGAGATTTGAATCAGAGTGTATAATCATAACGATGATTCGAATCTTTAAGTCACTCTTTTGTGATTTAAAACGTGAAAAATGATTTATTAACCTTCGAGGTGATTTGAAATCTTAACTGGGATTCGAATCCCAAAAGAATGAACGAGTGGGTAAAAGAGTCACTAGTCGCCATTGCGATTCGAATCCCAAGTTGTGTTTCGAATCCCAAGTTGTGAAGTTTGGGAATCACTATATGGGATTCGAAACCCAAAAGAATGAACGAGTTGGTAAAAGAGTCGCTAGTCGCCCATGTAGTGATCCCAAACTGGGATTCGAATCACAACTTGGGATTCGAATCTCTATGGCGACTAGCGCCTCTTTTACCAACTCGTTCATTCTTTTGGGATTCGAATCCCAGTTAAGGATTCAAATCAAAGGGAGTCACAAAAACTATCTGTTAGGATTTAAATCGTTCATTCAATATTAAGATTCGAATCACTCATTCATTCTCACTCAGAGCGCACATCACTAGTAGTTGATCGGCGGAAACTTAAGTGTTTCTCCAGAATAATCACGAGAACTGAAGACTGAATTCGCCATGTATTAGTAAATTTGGGCGGAAACGAACGTGTTTCCACGGAAGAGGAGATTGAGAGAATTCGAAGGCGGAACTCTCCATGCTGGAGTAGTCGATTGGCGGAAACTTTAATGTTTCTCCAGAAAGCGTGGAATTGCGAGAAATTGAGGTTAGTACTCGATTCGGCATACGTTCGCAAAACATGCATCATTGTGAGAATCAGAGGTTGGAATTTCCAAGTGGAATGGAAACCGTAGAAAAGAATTCGTGGATTGTTGGTTGGAATTGGTATTGGGGGAAATAGTTGGTCGTATCCGCTAGAGAAAATTAAGTTGTTTTGTTGTGTTGTGTTACAGATGCAAGACGCAAGGCCAGTGCCAGCATTCCGGTGTGACCGGATCGAAACCGGCAAACTTGCCATGGAATGGAAGGAATGGAAGGAAGCATTAGAGTGCTTTTTCGCGACGTATGACATACACGCACTATGGAGCGAAAAGAGCAAATTGCCGGGATAAAATTCGGAATCAAATGTTTTGCAATTTTTTCATTGTAATATCGTGTAATATTATTATATTACACGAAATTATGATATTTCAGGACAATCCCGCCAGGTGGCAAAAACCTCATATTTTTGAACCTTTCTTTGGGCATTATTTTTTCAATCTTTTTTTTTTACATTAACTTAACGATTTTTTAAGTTTGATATAAAACAAACTAAATTTACAAAAAAATGCTAACATTTTACGGACGTGTTCTGTTCTATTCCTTCTGTATATTTTATTTCTACCTTCTGCTGCTTCCTCTCCAAAGCATCCCCACGGACCTGGGGCATTTACAATTATTTTGTTATGTTGGTTACAATCTGTGGTTTTATTCGTTGTACGTGAACGAGCCTAATTGGCCAAGAGCCAAAGAGCCAAAGAGGCCGGAAACCCACCGTATGCGGACTTAAATAATATCCTAACGTGAGTGCCCCGCTCGGGTACTCCCTATCTAACTTAACGAAACTAACTTACCGTGAATTTACACGGGCTTGCGACATTTCTGCGACCGGGTTTTCTGCGACCGATTTGTGCTCACCGGACCGATTTGTGCTCACCGGAAGTGTCAAAATAATCAAAAGTAGCCCAAGTCGGCCATCTTGCATGTCAAAAGTGTCGCAGAAACTCACGCCGGCACCGGGTCGCGGCGTTGGACGATCTGGCCAACGTTTTCGTCGCAACTTTCTGCGACATTACAAAAAGACCGTTATTCGTACGTATAACTGGTCATTGCCGTGGTTTGTTCGACGAGAAGGAGTTTTGATATAGTAAATAAATATACTGGCGTACTAATTCATGTTTTTAATGCGTTTTTTAATTTAACTATTGTGTTAAAATGAAAGAATGTAAATAATAATTATAATGTAAATGCACCCTATAGCATTTTTTATTCTAGAAAGTTTTACTTACTTAATAGTACAATTATATTTTTATAATTAATATTTACTTAATAGTATTAATAATTAAGCGCTTCCAAAATTACGCTTTTAACGTTTACTTGTTTTTACATCAACTAACATAGTAGATCAACTCTTGTCTTGTCACAAGATTGATCCACCTTCGGTACAATAACTAAAGACTTGGAGAGTTTTTGCTCTGCCACTTTAGCCACGTCTTTTTTACCTACTTTGGGTTGATCTTTCTTGGCGCTCTACCGCCTCACACACTTCTTTTTTCATTTCTTCCAGTCCCTTCTTCACAGCACTCTCAATCAGTGCACACACTTTTAAATCTGCTGCTTGTAGGGCTTTGGATTGCTCTCCGCTTGACGGTCGGCTTTCTCCCACCACTATATCCTGCATGCCCGGTATCTTAGTGCAAGCGATACAAGTATCGCACTTAAACAAAACGTTTTTCGACTTTTTAACCGCCTTTGCAACCGACTTAGTCAGATCGGTGCACAGGTGGTGAAAATGACCGCCGCAATCATTGCAGACGATCAGGTTATCGCTAGTTGAAACGACCACGGAGCATTTTTTACACTCCATGGCCGTAAAACAAAATCCGAGCAAAAACGCACGCAAATAAACAAACACCGTATACGTCCACCCGCTCCACACGCTGCCGTCTCACCCACACGAAACACAAATTACTCGTTTGGCCGGTTAGACCACTACAAGCACACCGTTGCGATAACAGGCGATATGGATACCGCTCCAGCTAACGCCACTGATAAGCGACGCCGCCAAGAACAAAACCAATCGCTATCACCGAACGATGCACCATGAACAAAAACAAACTCTACTAAACACTAAACAGACACTTCGGACACATTTGCACAGCGAAAACAAATGTTAAATCGGCCCTCGACTGAGCAAAACTATCCGAAAACGTAGAGCACTTCAAAAACACGCACTGCACTGTCAACAGTCACTCACACCACTCACGCAAAAACGCATTAAAAACATGAATTAGTACGCCAGTATATTTATTTACTATATCAAAACTCCTTCTCGTCGAACAAACCACGACAATGACCATTTTTACATACGAGTAACGATCGGTTTGTAATGTCGCAGAAAGTTGCGACGAACACGTTGGCCAGATTGTCCAACGCCGCGACCCGGTGCCGGCGTGAGTTTCTGCGACACTTTTGACATGCAAGATGGCCGACTTGGGCTACTTTTGATTATTTTGACACTTCCGGTGAGCACAAATCGGTCCGGTGAGCACAAATCGGTCGCAGAAAACCCGGTCGCAGAAATGTCGCAAGTCCGTGTAAACGCACGGTTAGGAACTAATTCAGTGACTTACCGTGTGTCTTACAATTATTACTCCACGACAATTTAATCTACATGCGCAAGAACTTTATGGACAGTAGAAGGCGTTTTATACCAATTGTAATTATGTATGTAGAACATGTATGTGTTAGTGATGAGTCTTACGATTCTTTTCACGGATCGACCCGGAATCGAGTCCGTCCCTAGAAGAATCGATTCCGACCCGTAGGTGCAACGAGTTCGGGTCGACCCGAACCAACGGGTCGAACTCGCATATGGACAGCTGCACCTACTGGTCGACCCGGAGTCGTTGCACCTACGGGTCGACCCGAACTCGTTGCACCTACGGGTCGACCCGAACCAACGGGTCGAACTCGCATATGGGCAGCTGCACCTACCGGTCGACCCGGAGTCGTTGGAATCGAGAGTTCGACCCGGAGAGCTCCGGGTCGGTTACGGATCGCTCCGACCCGATAGGTTCGGGTCGACCCGCTCATCACTAGTATGTGTCTTTGCAATATAGACTAAAGCAAGCCGTAGACGTTACATATTAATCTGCACAGATGTTTGACGTCTACAGCCTTTCCTTAGCTATTTCCAACATCCCTCGAGATATTCGGGATATCTGGAGGGATGTTTGACAGACGATGGGTACGAGAGAACAAAGGAAATCTGTAGACGTCAAAGATCTGCACAGATTAATATGCAACGTTTAAATCCAGCTTAATAGTTTTTGGATTTAAAGGCTGTGAACAGTTGATGGCTATTCAAATATTTCGAAACTTTTCTATAAGTTCTGTTTCTATTTGCAAAATAACGCTCAATTGTTCAATGTTTGAAAAAGCCCGACGACAAACATTTCCCGTCGTACTATTTCCACCCATTTTCCTTGGTTCATCTACTTTAACACCAAATTCCTTGTACATATTTTCCAATCCATTTTTTTTTCGGTCATTGTACATGTTTTTATCATGTTCTGTAAAGGGTTGGATCCGACGCCTCCTGAAGGCTACTATAGGCTCTCCTCCCCAACTCCTACTCAATACGTCCGCGACGTACAGAACGGTAACTTGTCGCCTAAATATCCAAGCTTGGGTACACGGGGAAACCCACCCCCTTGGGCGGATGGGCGGCAAGGCTGAATTGAGAGGGGGAATGGACTGCTACTTGCTAGTAGTTCATCCCCGAGCGTCTGTTCTCCATGTTAGGAGCGGCTCGAACCAGCGTCTGTTCCCCATGTTAGGGGCGGCTGTACACCCTGTCCTGGCATCCTACGGGACGTAAAACAGCTAGGATGCGTTGTTCCACCGACGAGATAGGAGGCGGGGGGAGAGGCCTTGCAAGCCACCCCCTGTACATTTGCAACGAAAAGTTACCAAGAAGAAAAACCGATTTGGACCAATCATGCCCGACCCTCGCAACGGAAAAAGGACTACGATTGGAAACTCGGTACATGGAACTGCAGGTCTCTTACCTCACCCGGGAGTACCAGAATACTCGCAGAAGAAGTGAGAGCCCGCGGCTTTGAAATAGTAGCACTTCAGGAGGTTCGCTGGAAAGGAGTCTCGGAGCGCCCCTACCGTAGCGATTGCATGATCTACCAGAGTGGTGGAGACAAGCACGAGCTCGGTACGGCGTTCCTTGTTATGGGTGCTATGAGGAAGCGTGTGATCGGATGGTGGCCGATCAACGACAGGATGTGCAGGTTGAGGATACGCGGACGCTTTTTTAACCTGAGCATTATTAATGTGCACAGCCCGCACCTTGGGAGCAGCGATGACGACAAAGACGCGTTTTATACGCAGCTCGAGAGGAAGTACGACCGCTGCCCACAACATGATGTGAAGATCGTCATCGGAGATCTAAATGCTCAGGTCGGGCGAGAGGAGGCCTATAAACCTACGATTGGTAGCTTTAGCGTCCACCAGCTAACCAACGACAACGGCCTCCGGCTCATCAACTTCGCATCCTCGAGGCACATGAACATCCGTAGCACCTTCTTCCAGCACAAACCTCGTTTCAGCTACACCTGGAGATCACCACAGCAGACATATTCCCAAATAGACCACGTTCTCATAGACGGAAGGCACTTCTCGGACATCATCGACGTACGTACGTACAGGGGCGCAAACGTCGACTCGGACCACTTCCTGGTTATGGTGAAGCTACGGCAGAAGCTCTGCGCTGTCAATACACTGCGTCACCGGCCTACCCCACGCCTAAACACGGATCGGCTGCGAACACCTGCTGTTGCCGAGGGATACGCGTCAGCGCTTGAGGAAGCGCTACCGCACAACAACGCGACCGCCACGATGTCCCTCGATGACCACTGGCGTATGGTGGAGCGAGTCATCAGCAGCACAGCCGAGCAGACACTGGGCCATAAGCCACGTAACCAGAGGAAAGAGTGGTTCGATGACGAGTGCAGGCGGGCACTATCCGAGAAGAACGCAGCGCGCGCCCGAATGCTGCAGCGCGAAACCCGTCAGAACGTGGAACACTACAAACGACTGAGGACACAGCAAACCCGGCTCTTCGAGAGCAAGAAGCGCCGCTTCGAGGAGTCGGATGAACAACTGATGCAGCAGCTAACTCAGTCGGGGGAAACTCGCCAGTTCTACAGGATGTTGAAGAAGACACGAGGCGGCTACACGCCAAACGTCGCAATGTGTCGTGACGAGGAGGGCAACATTCTTACGGACGAGCGAGAGGTGATCGAAAGGTGGAAGTGCTACTTCAACGGACACCTGAACGGAGCGGAACTAGGGGAGTCCAGCAGCGGCGCAGACAGAATTGAGCAGCACATTAGCCAGGAGGTAGATGACGATGTGCTCCCACCATCTTTGGACGAAGTCACTAGTGCCATCAAGCAGCTGAAACAGAACAAAGCAGCTGGCAGCGATGGGCTGGTGGCAGAACTATTCAAGATGGGTTCGGTAGAGCTTGCCGTCAGTATGCACCAGCTAATTGTGAAAATCTGGGAGCAGGAAAGGATACCGGAGGACTGGAAGCTGGGTGTCATCCACCCAGTGTACAAGAAGGGTGACAGAATGGACTGTGCCAACTTTCGAGCCATCACAGTCCTCAATGCCGCCTACAAAATCCTATCCCAGATACTCTTCTGCAGACTCGCGCCCCTTGCTACAGATTTCGTCGGAAGCTATCAAGCTGGGTTTGTTGGAGGCAAATCCACCACCGACCAGATCTTCACTCTACGGCAGATCCTCCAGAAGTGCCGGGAGCACCAGATCCCGACGCACCACCTCTTCATCGACTTCAAGGCGGCCTACGATACCATAGATAGGAAGGAGCTATGGAAGACCATGCGGCAGTACAGCTTCCCCGAGAAGTTGGTTCGACTGCTAGAGGCCACAATGGAGGGGGTGCTGTGTAAGGTGAGGATTTCGAACATGCTGTCGGATCCGTTCGAATCTCACCGGGGTCTGAGGCAAGGTGATGGACTCTCCTGCCTTCTATTCAACATCGCTCTGGAAGGTGTCATGAGAAGCGCGGGCTTCGACATCCGTGGCACGATTTTCACCCGCTCTCTCCAATTCCTCGGCTTCGCGGATGACATCGACATCATCGGGCGGAACACTAGGACGGTGTGCGAGGCGTACACCCGACTGAAACGCGAGGCCGCAAGGATTGGACTAATGATCAATGCGACGAAAACAAAGTACCTGCTCGTCGGAGGCTCTGACAGTGACAGAACCAGGCTGGGGAGCAGTTATCAGTGGACGGCGACGAACTTGAGGTAGTAGAGGAGTTTTGCTACCTCGGCACTGTCGTAACTCCGGACAACAACGTGAGCTGTGAAATCCGGAGGCGCATTGTTCAGGGGAATCGTGCCTACTATGGACTCCACAAACTCCTGCGGTCCAGATGGCTTCTCCCCCACACGAAATGTGTCATATACCGCACGCTGATAAGACCGGTCGTTCTCTATGGGCATGAATCCTGGACTCTGCTCACGGAGGACGCCAACGCCCTCGCAGTCTTCGAGAGGCGCGTGCTCCGGTCTATCTTTGGCGGTGTGTACGAGCAGGGCGTGTGGAGGAGAAGAATGAACCACGAGTTAGCTGAGCTGTATGGCGAGCCGGACATCCTGACGGTGGCGAAGGCCGGCAGGATTCGTTGGTTGGGGCATGTCATGAGGATGCCGGACTCATGCCCCACCAAGAAGGTGCTCACCAGCGCCCCGCCCGGCACGAGACGACGAGGAGCTCAGCGAGCTCGGTGGATGGACCAAGTGGAGCAGAACCTGCGAGACATCGGATGCGACCGGGGTTGGAGGGCTGCAGCCATGGACCGAGCTACCTGGAGAACGATTGGTGACCAGGCCATGTCAGCACGACGTGCTCAACTGCGAGCGGGCCATTGAAGAAGAAGAAGAAGACATGTTTTTATAATTTTTAGTAACCTTAAGTTTTTTAACTTCAATTCTGTACGAAATGTGAGGCAAGCATTCGAAAAATCTCATCCAACAGTGCAGTGCACTGGTATATAAGTCATAAGATAAATTCGCAGGATTTGGATTAAATCCATTTTATAAGTGCTCTACACTGTTCATTTCTGTTGGTTTTGCACCATATATACATGATCCAGATGATATCTGAATTGTCACTAATGAACGAAAGACGGATGGGAGTTAATGCCGATACTAGTAATTCACTGTCTGATACAGTATTTTCTCCGGAACCATGAAACAGTTGATTGTAAATGCTGTGTCCACTAGATCCGTCAATGCCCAACGAGCATAATAATACGAAGCTTAGTGAATCACACAAAGAAGATGAAAGGTGCCGCAAGATTTCTGCTTTTTGCATTTCAATTATTCTACACGCATTGTGATTCACCAACTCTTGAAGATTAACTTCAACTTTTACAGGTAAGGGTACTAACAGGACAAAATGCTAGTGTAGGGTACATTATTAATAGGAATTTTGGGTATAAAAAGATGGGTTTGTGAGCTGTAGAACAAGAAAAAGCGACCTAATACATTCAAAGCAAACCAAACCAAACTTCATTCTTTGCCATTGACTTTGCTTGTCTTTCCCCTTTTACGTGATGTTCAACCACTATCCTGCTTCAGATTTTTACGATACGATTATCGACCTATATTTCATTGAATGAGAATTTCATATATTTCTTACCACACATGATGCTGAATATGCACGATGGAGCGAAGCCGGGATAAAAATCAAAAATTCATTTTTGGATTTCAGAAAAATGAGGTATGTTTTCTCAAACTACAAGATGAAACAAAGAAATGACCCAAAAACTAGATCCTCTGTTTTTCCAGGTTCTGAGAAACAGCCCGTCAAAGTCAAGATTTGTGAAAATATTGCGTGAAAAATTGAAAAAAATCCATCAACTTTGAAGGTCTGTAACTCCTATAATAATGACCGGAATCGAATTTCAAGCACAGTTTTGGAAAGGTATATTATCATGCTTTAAAATTGTTGACAGTTTAAGTAAATTGAAATTGAATGTCACAAAATATTAAGCATTGTTTCGGAAAACTCCAGGAAAATTTTTCAATTTTCTGTTTTTAACCTTATGCCATCGCTAAGGATTGTGAAAGATTGTAATATGATGCATACCCACTTAAAGTCTAGAATGTTTTGTAACAATAAATGTTGCTGCACCAACGTTGTGCTCGAGTCGCATGTAGATTGCGGCTCATCAAACAAACCGAAATCAGAAGCTTTCGGGACAAAATGTAAACCTTTCGGCATCAGGTGCGATCGTGTGCCCAAATAAACACATAAAACGAAAGGGACACGATGCACCGGAAACGAGACGTTTAGGCATGCGTGGCACGATTGCGGTTCCGCGCATGAAGCGAACGAAGGAAAACAGTTAAGTCAATTGTCAATTGTCACACCAAGAGGACTAGGATAATGAGTCCTATTCCTATTCCAATAAGAACAATGCACGTTCAATGCGTGGGAATATCCGTCCCTATCACAATCTATGGAAACATCACTCCATACCAGAAAGAAATTCGGGTATAAAAGCAGCTACAATTTAGAAATAAATTTAGTGTTAACTCAAACTCTGACTAGAGTAACCTCGTTGGTTTTTATCCGTTCCGACATTAGAATTCTTAGCACATTAGAATTCTATCGAGAACATTCAGTTAAGAGGGACAATAATATTGAATTAACACTACCCGGTTGACAGAAATTGACATTGTTGCTGGTACTATGTAGTTCCAGCAAGAGTCCCAGCAAACTGCCATGGAAAAACTTGACATGACAGCTGCAAAAAATTTGAATTTTTGTCAACCGGGTATACAATATCAAAAGAAGATCCTACATGTAAGTGACGTAGAATTCTGGTCGACCGTTGGTAGATGCCAAAATGTGTATTCTTTTTCTGATACCTATTTCTGATTGAAGATTACCATCGACTAAAACATTCTAAGCCATCTGGAAATTCGGGCTAGGATATTCCCACTTGGCGATTTATAGCAATCGTGCTAAAAAGCGTTCTAACCAAAGCCAATGGAAAATAGGTCGCAGCATACCATGTAACTAGAGAAAAACCGAGGGAAAATTTTTGACAGTTGGTTGAAATTGTGTTTACCTCCCTCGAGCAGCCAGGAATGTGAGGTAAAACTGCAAATGTATGTTTCATCAACAGAACAAGGAATAGAGGCGTTAGAAATATGTTCTAGAGGAAGTCTCCTTGTAAGGCGGACCAACACACTTAATTTCGTCAATCACGGTGAGCAAAAGGATCCATATCCCATGACTTCACACAGAAGAGCAGTTTCTATCCACGAGACCATGGATACTGTGATCTAGAATTACCAATTACCTATTGTAACGAGGCGGTTATCCGACCGGGCGCGAAGGTGAACCCGACCGAGTGCGTCGTCGTCTGTCACGCGAGTATTCCCCAACGAGACACTTGGTTGTCCGATGGTTTCGGAATCAACGGGTTCCGTCCGGGCCGTGACTGGCCGACGCCGGAGAAAACCACGCTTGATGACGAAACCTTCAAGTTAAGGCAAATCGGGAACCCGGTCCGCAGCGCGACACGCCGCTGACGGAGAGGAATTCCAACGGATTTTCCTTAACCCTCTGGACGATGGAAGGGATCGAACTTGTCGAAGTTTCGAAGTTCCGTCCGAGCCGTGACTGGCCGACGTCGGAGAGAAGCCTTCGAGTTTTCTCTAAGTTCGGGAAAGGAATAGAACTTGTCTAATTTTCAAAGTTCCGTCCGAGCCGTGACTGGCCGACGTCGGAGAGAAACCTTCGAAATTTTTCTAAGTTCGATTGGGAAAGGGGACTTGTCAAATTTTGAAGTTCCGTCCGAGCCGTGACTGGCCGACGTCGGAGAGAAGCCTTCGAAAATTTTCTAAGTCTTTGGGAAACTTACGAAGATACCGGTCCGCAGCGCGACATGCCGCTAACGGAGAAGTGATCTAGCGTAAGGAGGTTGGGAGTAAGGAGCCTAGTTTCGTCGAAATAAAATTCCTTCGTCTTAAAGTGTCGGTTGAAAAATAACTGCTTTATTAAAAGTTTCAAGCGCTTATATACTAAAACGCTTCTTATCCTCTAATGATCGTAAGCGAGATGGAGGATCTCGTTCTAACATGCGAGAATTTTGAGCTTAGTTCGTTATCTCGCGAGTCCTGAATTTTACGGTCTTATTCTATCCTCGCTTTCGTTGCGTTCGCGTCGTTGCGCGGGTCCTAATGGGGTGCGTTCCTTGCGCTACGATTACGCAACGCATGCGCACATGCGTCGGTCGTTGCGTAATGTTTATTCATCCCACGCATTGCCTTAGACTCTCGGTACCGACGCGTCGTGTCCTTTCCTTTTTATGTTTATTTAGGACCACGATCGCGGTCGTTACCGAAAGTTTACATGTAAATCTGTTCTTTGCCTTTCTTGGGTGGGCTCATGGGCGCGCAACAGCGGTAATCCCCGTTTTCTTCTATTCTCGCGTGTTTCGCTTCATCCTAAACTAACAAGCGTCGCAAGTACGATCTCGTTCGTACTTGACCCAAATTCTTTTGGCGTGTAAGTTTAAGCTAATCTTTGCTCCTTTCTGGCATCATAAACTATAAAAAATATGCATCCGGTACGAATGTTCCGTTTCGTCCTGACCTTCAAAAACCGTATGGTTTTCCTTTTTCCTATCTTCCTTCGTTCGGTCGAGACGAACAAGCGAAACACATCGTCCGTTCGTTACACCTATTTCGCGAAGATTTTGGCGGATATCTCCCATAAGTTTGCTAGAAATGTTTGTAAACGCTTTTTCAACCAACTGTCACAAACAATGATGGAGCGAAAACTACCCAGCGAACGGTTTTGCTCGAATCAGTTCATTTTACAGGCGAGGGGTAGGAAGAACTCCATCTTAGGGATCCTCTATCGTGGACAAGAACAAGATAGCTGCTATTGAAACTATGCCCTGACGCTTTCTTTCTCATTGAGTCATACATTGCGGCTAATGCGGAGTAAAAACCGGTTGATGGTGTGCGTGAAGCTGAAGGCATATGCATTGTATGCGTGTTGAGGAATCTCTTTCAATGCTTTCTGCTGTGTGCAAAAAGAGCATGCCTCAAATGTGCTATCTCTTTTACTCTTGTTGGACCTATGTTTGTTTGTCATGTGCTCTGAGTTTTCTATGTTATTGACACAGCTGATTGCTGAGCAATGTAGAGGTCTCCAGATTTAAATTTGATTTCAAATATCAAGTTTGAAATTAGTAGCAATCGCTGTACGGTCCTTTACTCATACTGACACGTGCATAGAGCGATTAACGGCATTATTGCGGTGGTTGCGTTAATGTGAAGACGCATTACTACCGTATTTCAGCCCATAGCCATTCATTATTTTTAATCGTTGATTTAATGTTGTTCTTTCATTTATTCAATTCTATAGCGAAAAAGTCGGAAAACAAAGTAGAAGAGGAAGTTAAACGACAAATAAAGAAATTACTTAGTTTCATGTATGCAATTTCATTCCATTAGCTTCACGCAATTTCATTCCGCAATCAAAACAATACCCCATGCATGCATCGAACACATACACCATTCATATCATTAACGTCGAACAGCTATGAGCGAAACCATCGGTGCTTAAACCTGAGCGGAGCAAAGTCGTCCCGGCAAGCAAAGAGAGTGTACTTTCGTAGGCGAGGAGTACGTTGCGGTTGGCTGAAAGGTGGGGAAGCGCGGTGAGGTGAGCAAAAGTTTACCTGCACGAGAGAGAATCGAATGATGAGTTGAATTGTGCGGGAGAAATACAGATGAACAGCGTACTTTTGGCCGAGCGGCGCGAGTAAAAAACTGCCAAAGCAGGCTTTGCCGCGCAGTCTAATTGTCTAACTTGTGCAGTCGGTGAACTTACAGTTCGTCCGCTCGTTTTCAACAGTAAAAACTTGTGATTTTGTGTTGGTGTTTTCAGAAAGAAGGACAAATGGTCATCTCCAGGTTGGCTTACGAAGGCCCAGGACGTTGGATTGAAGATCAGTACTGAAATTTACTCCAGCGGAAGTGGTAGAAGAAAAAACAGAAGTGTTGGTGTTTTAAGCCCGAAAGCTGGTAACAACGCGGTTAAATGTGCATTTCCAAATAAGTTTTGGCTATCCGATTGAATAAACGGATAAGAATTCAAAACAAAATGCATCCTTTTGTTTTTTTTTGTCTACTGGCTACCCAAAATAACGAAAGAAACGACCGCGCAAAGCGCGAACCGGTAGAAAGAGCGTAAGCAAGCGAGAGAGTATTTCCTGAGAGCACGCTGTAAAAGCTCACTCTAGCCCGAAAAAGTAGTACTTTCGTAAGTTGGCACAGAAAGAGCACTTTCTCTCTCGATTTTTTGCAAGCCGGGGTGCGCCGTGATGGGAGAGAGAATTGAACGTCATGGAAACCGATGTCTATTCCTCGTAGGTTAATATTGGATGTTAAACCTCGGGCATCGGCAACTGACAAATAGCCCAGAGCAATTATAGCACTGACTTATCCTATCGAGACAACATGACGACTAAATAGTAGAAAAAGACGCATTGGTGAGAATTGAAGACGAGCTGGGAGAAAGAGTGGGGCCATAGTAGAGAGCGGAATACGAGAGCAACTATGTTTTTGCTCTCTTTTTGTCTGGCGCGCTTGGTGTGCGTGTCACCTCTGACTCAACGTTGTGTGCGTGTAATCCGACCCCCCGCTAAGCGGATATCGGGGGGTCCGAAAGAAAAAAGCAAAAAACTGCTCGATATTCAGTGTACCGCCGTTCGCTGGGTGGTTGCCTTATCGACCGTTAGACCCGCTAGGCATTTTCGAGCAAATCGTCCTTAAAAACGTCCTCCGTGACACAAACATCGAGCAGTTTTGTATGGTGAGTAGGACGAGCAGGGCGATTGCTCGAAAAACGTTCTCCATTTGTTTCATCCCCATACAAAAAAGTAGGACGTTTGTTCGCGTGTCGAACGTTTTGAGGACGATATTTCGAGTTGCCTAGCGGGCGAACCTTCTTCGTTCGCGATAGGCGTCAATGTTCAAAATTCCAAAGAATGGTTTATACACTTTATTCCTATATTATGGTTGATTTGGTATACAATTTTTTTCTGTGTCGTGTGTGTTGCCGCACTTTACTGTGCTGTGTGTGTTGGGTAACACAGTACCACACGACCCAACACTAGATGTGACCAAGGTTTTTGAAGCTTGTTGATGCCCTTCGCAGTCAGCTTCGTTCTAGTGGTGGGTCAATCGAATCCCTACTACGTACTCGAATCCCAATCCATCAAACTGTCAGGAGGCGATGTAAACCAAACCCGGTTGACAAAAATTCAAATTTTTTGCAGCTGTCATGTAGTACCAGCAAGTTTTTCCATGGCAGATTGCTGGGACTCTTGCTGGAACTACATAGTACCAGCAACAATGTCAATTTCTGTCAACCGGGAAGTGATCGCTATCCAGGTGGGTTCATCCCGAACAAATCGCCTTGATTTTTTTAGAAAAATAAAGGAAAAATTTGACAATCGTTCCGGGTTTTGTTTATGTTTACAATTTTCCAGTAGTTGTTTCCAAAGTTCTTTCCAAAAGCGTAAACATGCCGTATTTATCCTGTTCACCTGTGTTTTTTTTGCAAAAATAACTCATGGAGTTTGAAAAAATGCGATATGAAGAAGATACTGTCGTTTTGACAAACACGTTTCGTGTAGCATTATAGCAACAAAGTGTTAACATATGTGCCTTTAGACGACCAAACCGCTTTACCCATCTCGTCCAACCTCATTTACTAGATGACTTTGCAATATATCGTAGATGGAACTGTGTCCTCAGTAAAGTTATAAGTTGGAACCAGCTTGCTAACGCGTCGTAATCGTTTTGCTGGTAAACAATACCAGGAACGATTGTCAATAATTAGTTTCAAAATGGCTGCCACGACCAGGCCTTTGAGCTCACCTCCCTTAGAACCCACCTTGATGTAAACCAGTAGATGCCGGTCTGAGAATCGAATATCGAAATCTAAATCCCCATCAAATCGCAACTGATAACTCGCTTTTTCGGTAATAATTTTTTTTCACATATTTCCGATGTGAGGTTCACTATTTTAACCAGTTCTGTTGATCATGAAAATCTATTAACGTAAGGAAACGATGTTCATCGCAGGCATTGAAAACTGTCCAAACAGATTTTCAATAGTCCTAAATCAGGTCTTGGTTGGAATCAGTGTCATTCAGTGGGATGAACACCTCAAATAATCGATGTTCCAATCTAATCCGAATCCGTCCAATGGCGTCCAATCTTTTAGAATCCGCTTAGAGATCGAGTCTTCGAATCTTGCGATTCTCCCATCACCATACCGATTTCTAATTTCGATTGTGTAAAATAGTGAGAAAAACAAAAATTGTTGTTTTAACCACAAGAAAAACTGCAGCCGTTGATCGTGTTTGTTTCTCAATCTGAGGCAGCAACATGTCGACGTACAGAAACAAAAAGTGTTTGAGAGCATCTTAAAAGCTGACAATAGCTACGCAACTGCCAACACCTTTTATCAGACTGTGGAAAATAGGTCCGGTATGAGGTTCCTTTCGACTGAACAAGAAGCACAAACAATTAACATAGCTTGAAGGCAACGACTCCAGCAAAGCAACTGATTACCGTACAACCGGGGTGATGTACTGAAACGGTGCATAAGAGCAATGGATAAAAGCAAATCTCCAGTACGCCGCGCAAAACGTCAATCGAAAGTAGTGGAAGAAAATTTCTGGGACTGCAGCGTTTGTACGTACCGAAACACAGCTGAAGCCTTCAAGTGCTTGATGTGTGACGTGCGAAAAGGTACTCTTGCATCGAAAGGAAAAGTATTATTCACAAATGATTGTTGCGGTGGGCATTTGCTAATGATTTTCAAATCGGACATATCTAGAACCTTGCATCCTTAAAATTAAGGACATCCACAAAGCCAGCAAATGTAATAGAGAAATTTTCTGCATGGGCTGTGGACGATTCTGCGCGGAAAGATACAATAGCGCAAAACTAAATAAAACCCATTCCTTCAACCATTTGTGTTAACCTTAGGAGCCGCGTATTTAGAGAAGGATGCATTATAATTAATTTCAGTCTACTCCGTTCCAGGTACTTCCACACGTAAGCCGCGGCTTAATTCGGCGCTTGCTGCACAGCAAGCAGCTACACAAGCATTCCCTGGTGCGTCCGGGCAGACGGCCGGCACAAACGTCAAGTCGCCGGGGAGCACGAAAGCATCAAAGAGCAAGAACAAACGCTCGAAACATCCCGCCCGGCTTAAAAACATCGATCGTTCCAGCGGCCAGACTCGTGAGGTTACCGTCAACTCGGTCACTGTCGTCATTACCGAATATAAACCAAAGCCCCCCGTCAGTCGGCACGATTCCAGTGAAAGTTTTAGCGAAAGCAACGATTCTAGAAGTTAAGCAAATTTCCACACCACTGGCAGCTATAGTGTAGATCACAAATGGAGAAAGAATATTATAAAACTCATAAAACATAACAAGGCGCAGTTCCAGCTCAACTGCTTTGCGATAAACTATAGATTATATGTTAGACGTTTGATGATTCGTTCAATTCAAAGCCACTGGTTTTACCACAACAAATATTTGAGATTCTCGAAGCATTCTTCTTGGCTAGTGGAAACGGTTCTTTATAAGCAATATTTTGAATCCGTTCCTATTTTTATTTATTTCTTTATTAGTTTTCTTCGTGTCCTGTACATTACATGCAAGAAAGGTAATCCCGGACGACAAAAGAGAAGTTTGTTTTAACTAAACATATCCTCACAGGTACTCTGCAGAAGAAGAGAGTAGCTTGTTGATACATACATTTATTTTGAGGTTTCAAAGGCACTAGGAAACGTGTAATGTTGTTTATGAAGGCCTTGCTACACAAATGAAAAAAACCCAAATTATTCGGTAGGTAATTGGCATTGTGTTAGCAGATAACGAACGTTTGCATCTTTCCGTAGCTTAGTACCATTTAATCAAATAGTGTGATTTTACAACCCTGCACATGTGTTGTGCAGAAAGAGAAACTTTTTGTAAAGTTACGATTGGTTTAGCTTCTGTTTAGAAATCTTCAGATTGTTGGAAGGATTTCGTTCGATTCTCCTTCGATCGTATATAGGTAAACAGGAAGCTTCAAAACTGCCATGTTTCCATTAGAAAGCAGAGAACGAGTGACAACTGATGGATTGTAAATGAATAAACGGATGATTTAATTCTTACAGAATGTTTTTGAATGAACTAATCAATTTGTTTTGATTTTCAGAGAAAATTATACCATTGCAAGGAATTTCCAATAATTTGATCACAGCTCAAACGATGGAATGCTTAATAGCAAGTGCATATGTAATATTTGTTGTGAAGGACTTTATAGTGATAATGAAATTGATGAAATTTGAATTAATCACCATTAATACAAGATTTTTTTATAAGATCACATGCAACTGAGTAAAACTATAAATGCCATATTTTATATCCATAACTGGAAGCGTAAAGCTATGACTAGCTCAGACAGTACATTTTTCTTTACTTTACTGCATTTGATTTACCACTGCCTGTTCTGATATTCAAAATCAATATTAAATATATTTGAAAGAATGAGAAAATTGTAAATTAAAGTTTTTTTTAGAAATAAAACATAAGCAGGATTAAAAAGGTACGGGATCTAAAAATGATAATAAATTCTTTTCAAAACCAAACAAACCCACGTGCTACAATGAAAAGATGAAAAGTGACTTGTAGAACAGTATTCTAATATCAAAATTCTTATAATAAATTAGAGATGTGTTGGTCTGAAGGGATATCAATTTTCTTTTGGTGTTGGAAAAAAATTACCTTTTTTTTAAATGGTCCGCATTGTTTCAGAATATAGATAGTCTAATACAGGGGTCTCCAAACTTTTCTTAACGCGGGCCGCATTGGGTGGAATAACCGTAGCGTTATGCCACATTTCCCCAAGGGGGAGAGGGTCTCTCCCGCCTGCGGCCCGCGGGCCGTAGTTTGGAAACCCCTCATATATCAAATACCGATTAATAAATCTAATTCAATAATTATATACATAGCGCGTTCTGTCCCACAGTTCGGACCATTTTGTCCAACAAATTCATACGGCGCATTGAAATTTTTTTCTTAAAACCATTGATTTGAGAAGCAATTCCAGAGTGTTTGTGTGGTTTTGGTAGTTTTTGTTAATAGAAGAGATGATCTTTGATGAACTACGAAAATTAAAGTTTTTCACTAAAGGAGTGCATATCGCTTAACTTTCTTTGCTTTTCCATACCTTTCTCAGCTCTAAATTGTATGCGATGTTAAGCGATGAAAAGAATAATAAAAAAAACTATAGCCACGGTGTAAAATTTTAATAGAAAAATGAATTCCAGTTTTTCGATATGAAGGATGGAGAAAACATATCAAAATGGAAAAAAACAAACCCATTCGCGAAAACATTAAGACTGCGACTCTATCACTGCCTTGTTATACCACCTTTTTTAGTCATGATCCATATTTTAGAAATATATATTATAAACTTCTGGCAAGGAATATCAGCTTAGAACATACAACTTATAAACATTGGAACACATTGCGGAAGAATGGTCGGTGTAGTTTTGAAGTTAAAAAAAAGTTTATTGATTTCAAGTAACGCTTCAATTGAATCCTTTGAGTTTCTATTCATTGTTTTCTAAGCATACGCTTAACATCAATAGCTTTAATCCAGAATGTTAACCTTATCTATGAAATGGAAAATTGCCTTTTTCTCAAAAGAGTGGAATAATTTACCGCAGAATAATATGCACCGAGGCGATCCCTAAATCAATCTGCCAGTATTAGACCAAATACTGATGTCTGATATAAAATTGTCTGCTGAAACAACCTTTTTTTTATGTGGCACGACATCCCTGTAGGGAATGTGCCGAGTTAGTTAGAATAACAATAAATGAACGAATTGACCGAAATTAATAATGAGTGATGACATGAATGCGATGCAACGAAACGTCGAATTCTAACGTATTGTGAAATCATTCGCAAAATAGTTACCACAACGAAAATTGGAGGAGCTATGGCCTACTACTGAACCGAGATTGATCTGCGTATTGAAAAGTATGGAAAACTAGAAATTGAAATTAGAACGATTGAACGAACAGTCTTTTGATTGATCTTGACCAGAGGGGATGGCAATGGAAGATGGAGAAAACGAAGCAAACAGAGGAATACTTTTAATTTGGAAATCTAGATATTTATAACACGTTAAGCGCTATGCCCAAGTTGCACTGCTTTCCGTTCTGCCAGCGTGCCAGCAAATATGAAACTGCGCGAGACAGTGGTAGGCAAACTGCTCGGCGTAAATAGCAAACAACATTTGGGACATACCGGGGGTGCTGACGACGTGTGCGCGTTCTTCGGGCCCGAAGAACAAGCAGACGAAGTGCGCGGGTTAGCGAAACTCCTCCCCGAAAGAAACTCCTGCAGCGAAAGTGAGCAGCTCTATACTACTTTCCTTTGCAACCGTACGGGAAGCAACGTAAAATCTGAGTTGCACTCCGGATTTTAGAATGTTTACGCACATCTTAATCTTAAAAACGCCTTACATCCCTAGATGCGCAGCTTTGGGTTTTCTCTAGTTAGTTGGCCATGGAGGAATTTTAATTATGTTGGTAGCTGTTATCTCTTGTACAGCCAACAGAACATTTTATGAAACAACAAACATTTTATGAAAAGGGCATTTGAAGGCGTTATCGAAAATTATAAGCGCTGTCATGAGTTCATTGCAATAAAATAAAAATCATTGGGCTCATGACATTATGGTTGGAGGACAATACATCACGTGGTAACCGAGAGGTTGAGACCTTCAGACAATCGTGCAACCAATCTTCTCAAATGCCCTGTTTTCATATCACTTTCAGAGGACTTTTGTATAAGCCCGGTACGGCTGACCTACATTACTCGAACTACAGGCTGGATCGCCACAGCTTTTCATGTATATTACTTAGATGCTAGTGGGTAATGAATAAATTTTGAAGTTGATATAGATACACAGATAAAAGTATTCATTAAAATTCCAATCAAACAGGTTTTCCGATATAGGAATCGTATGGTCGGTAACTGTTGATCAATATAAATGTGTTTTATTCCCTGGTTCTATTGTTTTTTCGTTGAAGAACGGAATTTAAACGTTTATTACGAATGTTTGTTTTGGTTATATTAACACTCTGACGGCCGGCTACATCTATAGATGTAATGGATCCGTTTCAGTTTGCATCCGATCACATCATTTTGGTGTGCTGTCAACGCTGTCACCAGACAAGCACCACAGACTACTGAATGTAAACAAATATCAAATGGAAAGTAAACAAATTCCACAGGGCGCGTTGCTGTTCGTTCGTAAATTCTAATAAAGATTGAAAAAGAATTATCAAACAGGGCGGCCAGATACGGAGGAACTAGTGCAAACGCGCCGGTCGGAAAGCGTTGTGACACCGTGAATTGTGCGGCCGTCAAAGTGTTAAATTGCAAGATAGCGTTATTTTTACCAGTTATATTGTTCCGTATGACCTTGCGGCTGATACAAAATTGAGGCATTTTGCTCTAGCGTTAGTCTAGTTTGGTGTGAGCCATTTCGTACTCATACAAAAAATCCTCTGAAGGTCATATCAAAATAGGGCAGACTTGCAACTTGAGACCCACGGGAGTACGAGAGGCCATTCAAAAGTTTGCATACACCATCAGATTAGAACAGCAACCAGCAACCTTAGCGCCCATCTTGGGGCTCTAGTATTTGGTGACAAATTAAAAGAAACAATTGCAATACTAATTCCTTTCTGGGTCCTCCAACAGTAACAGAAAATCCTACCTGCAGCGGAAGTGAGAGTTCAGAAAACCCGAACATTTTCTTATCCTGTCACTCTACTGGTAGGCAATGGGAAACACGAAGGTTGCCGAAACTGACCCGAAAGGTCCCGAACCCTTTTTTTCACTACCACTGCTTTGATTTGTGTACGTACACGGGGGGTCCGCGACAGCCGAGCGGTAGCGCCGGTTAGAAAATCGGCCCATGAGCGCCGGGGCTCTCCACCTCGACGGCGTGGGTGCGAATCCCAACCGAGGCCGGACCGTCCCCTGTACGAGAGGACTGACTATCCACGTACAATAGGGAAACAATTCTCGTAAGCCCTTAACGGGCAGGCATGACCAAGAGGTCGTTACGCCAAGAACAAGAAGAAGTATGTCCCTTCCTTAGAAAGTTCCTTAGAAAGATACCGTAGTCGACCTTTTGTACACCAAGGGGTCTTAATTCGAAGTGCAGTTGGCACGTGGTGTATTAGAACCGTTGTGTTATAGCACCGCGGCTATTATTTTGCTGCTATGAGTTTACAAGAGCGCCTGTTTTCGTTGGCTCTTTAAAATGTCCTATCCACAAAACGTCTGTTCTTAGGTCTGCAATAGTTTTGGACAAAAGATTTACATGACATAAAATTTACATTTCTTGATCCCCAACGCAGTGTCGCTTATAATACTCAGAAGACAGCATTGATCATAGAACGGAACCACTCGGCTGCGCGAGTCATAATGGAACTGCAGTTGTCCGTCACTGAGAACATCGGTCAGAGGTTGCCGGATCAAGCAGGTTCCTTCTACCAACAGTCGAAGCTGCTTCACGGGTTACACGCTTTCCAGACTGCACCGTCGCGTAACGCGACGTCGCCTGACAGGCGCTGAACTCCATGCAAAAAAAATCTAGCTCGGGGTCCACACTACAGCGCGACGTCGCCTGACAGGAGCTGAACTCCATATAAAAAAACCTTGCGCGATGTCGCGCGAATCGCGCTAGGTTTTTTTTTGCATGGAGTTCAGCGCCTGTCAGGCGATGTCGCGTTACGCGACGGTGCAGTCTGAAAAGCGTTTAGCGCGATTCGCGCGACATCGCGCAAGGTTTTTTTGTATGGAGTTCAGCTCCTGTCAGGCGACGTCGCGCTGTAGTGTGGACCCCGAGTTAGGGTGTAGGACCTTTACCTTTAGCTAAGCGGCTTTGACGCAATTTGATGAGATATGCACGATAAGCCGTGCAAAGGGAAATTCAGATGCTCAAAAATGAGCAATGGATGTCGTGTACAACTTGTGTCCGACATTGTAGTTCTTCATGAGAAAACAGCAACCAAAATGATTAAATTTCCTTCATGGTAAAACAATTAAAGAAAAGTCAAAGATGCGCATCTAGGGATGTACGTTACTTATAAGGTAGTATGCGTAAACATCCCTAATTTACCTTGCTTCCTGTACGGTTGCAAAGGAAAGCAGTATATTGCTGCTCACTCTCGCTGCAGGACTTTTTTTCGGATTTTGCCGAAGCTAATCCGGACACTTCTTCTGCGCGTTAGCCTTGCCCGAAGAACGCGCAGACGACGTGTGCACACCCCTGTAGACGTAAACATCCCACATTTACCTTGCTTCCTGCACGGTTGCAAAGGGCAGCACTATATAGCTGCTCACTCTCGCTGCAGGAGTTTTTTTCGGATTTTGCCGAGGCTAATCCGCACACTTCGTCTGCGCGTTAGCCGCGCCCGAAGAACGCGCAGACGACGTGTGCACACCCCTATATATGATGTGTTTGTTGTTCTAACAGTCAAGCTGTATCTAATGAAATGTTACTTGACCAATTTAATTCAGAAAAAATATATTAGTGAATAAATCTATTTTTTTATTGTTCTCATCCCTTATCTTATGAGTGTTTGATACAATCCCATCCAAATTTTATGTTGGTAATTTGTTAATTTCTTATATTGCAATATTATTTTCTAAATTTCAAATGATTGTAAGACTAACACTTTTTTAGTTTAGCTTTAGCTATTGTATGAGTAATATGACCAATTCGTATATCACATTACTTTTAACTATGAGTAGGCTATAATCTGAAATTTCCTTTCATACTGTATACTTTAGTGAAAAAGTTTTACTAAGTTTTTATGCCATTTAATAATTTCTATCCAATAAGTGAGTAAAAATGTAATTTGTCAAAATGTCTTTATCACTTGAAAAAGACTACCGCAATTGTGTTGCAGCGTTTTTAAGTACTCTGTCCCAAATTTATATTTTACCATTGAAAACGGATGTCCCTTTAGGGGGTTAGCCATCCAGTTGTGCAGGCAGCCAAAATAGAGTAGAGCAGTAACACTTGTCTCAATCAGCAATAATGAACACGAAGAAAAAGGGATCGACAATTATCGAATTGGTTTTATTTTTGCAAAAAATGTTTTGTACTGTTGTGTAAATTTGATAAAACTTTAGCAGCCTCTAATGCTTGTAACGATATGACCCATATCAAAGCTACCTCTAGATGATCGAAGCCTAGCCTGTACGGTGTAAAGGTATTTCGAGTGCATGGGCAGGAGCATCCGGAGAGAAAACCGGTACACGCATTTACATCCAGGATGCAGCATTCCTTGCCAGTAGGGATAGGACCCCGTGTCCGGACAACCGGATTTAGTAAGCGACAACAGCAACTTTAAAGGGAAACATTCATCCACCAAGGCTTGAAACGCCAAAATTTCCAGCAAAACTTTGCTCTCCCCCTCTCACTTCCTCTGGTGCGAGCTATCCCGCTTTCGCTCGTGTTTATCTTGCCCTTTTTACTTTCTTATCAACCCGCACCGGAGGCTTTTGCTATCCTGTTTCCACTTTATCATCATCCCCCACAACCCAACACACATACACACATATACACACATTCTCATACACATGATCTGCACTGGACACTCCGGGAAAAGGAAGAATCGCTTTTGCCGCCTAGACCACTCCACCTACCCACCTTCACATGCCAAACCCGCCTAACAACACTTCCTTCCATTCGTTCCATTCGTTTGTTCGTACGAACATTTGTTCCGAGAAGAAGCAGTGGAAGCAGGATAGCAGAAAGGTTGCGTGGAAAAGAGCGGAGCATTCGTTGTCGCAGTCACACACACACACATACACCACTGCCACCGTCGCCTCTTTACGTTGTCCACCTCCTTCGCTTCTCGTCCTCGCCAACACACCGCTTCCTCCTCCATCTCCGCTACCAACCTCTGATACAAACTCACGTCAACGGGATGATGGCTCGGGCTTCGTCGGGTTCGCTTCGCTACGAAGCGCGTTTCGTGCTCTCTTCTCATCCAGAACTTTAATGTAGATTCCTTTAAAAATTGACGTTATTTTCAAAGCAGCACCATAGATGCAGTACAAGTAATGTACACTCGCACCGCTCATCGATGCTGGCCCACCGGACGAATCCCGTAAGATCGCGTGCTAGCCACGGTGAGCGCAGTGACTGTACCTCGCACGAACCAGAAAGAAGCGAATTCTCTTCCACGCTGCACGATGCGCAATGATTGCCACACATTATGGTGCCGTACTCGGCGCAGAAAGTATCTGGTTGCCGTAGCAGGCTCGAGATACGGCGCTCATCTCACTTCCTGCAGGGGCCGCCGGCCAAGCAAGTACTTTATTTCCGCTCCTAGCCCGGTCGGCAATCCTCAATCCGGTGCATGCTGGGCCGGGCGCGTCTGGTAAAGTATCGAATTTTTCCCTCCATACCGGCATACAGCGTCGATTCTTGCTACTTTCTGCGCACCGTTCGCTCCAACAAGTACCGTCTGCGACCAACGCACACAGCGGGCGTTCGAAACGCCATACTTTCTGAGTAGCTCCGCGACACGGCTCCGCGCGCTCCGTACCGCCATCTCTATTGCACTCGATGTCCGCTAACATCCACCCGTCCCGGTCTCGCGCGCTCTCGCTCCGTCTCGCTGCCCATTGTCGTTCTTTTGCTCCTACTCTTGCGCCAGCAGGCTGCGGCAGCTAAAATTTCTAAAGCAAAACTTGTCATTTATGAAATTCTGTGTTGTGTGCTCTTGCTTTCTGCCCAACCGCGCACGTGCATGGATGTGTGTGCGTAGGTGCTCTGTGTACACGGCCGCAGCGAGTATCCATGTGTGTGAGCGTTGTATGTGCTCAGCCAGCGGTAGTGTGTGGTGCACGGTGGTTTGTTGTATTCAAATTTGAAACCTTCCAGCAAAGGGCTGCTGCATTGCGGAGCACGTTGCTTCGAACGGATCCCCCATGGATGGAGCCCCTCGGCACGCTGCTGGCCAGCTTGTCGAGCGCACTTTCGTTCAGTCTTGCATCCGTTTCCTTCCACCCTATCGTCTACCTACAGACCGGTGGTAGAACCGATCCAACCGTACAAACCATCCAAACCGGCCACTAGCAGCCAGCGCAGTAGTCCATCTAACCTGCCAGCCAAAGCCCGCTTTGATCCGCTCGCATAGCTTTCTAGCCATACACCCAGCTTAGTCCTCCGGGTGCTGCTTTCTTCCGCCTTTCCAGCCACTAACGGGCCAGGGCTACCGGATCTCTTTTCGATACCGGACTTCTTGCCTGGGATGGCCGATGCCGGTGTGTTTTCAACCCCTTCGTTCGCCTGGTGTTGCGTTTTTCGTGGGCTATTTCATGCCACTGAGAATATCCTGGCCACTACTACTTATCGTCTTCACTTTTCAAACTCTGAGTTTTTCCTCCCATACTACCGCTTTACTACAACCGATCGACGCACACGGACAAAACCGATGGACCAGCTCACGCAGTCGGAAAGTAACCTTAGAACACGCAGGATTGGATTCTGGTGTCCGTTCATCCATCGCAACGCACCAGAAAGACGCTTGCACATGCATATTTCTTTGCATTGTATGATGTTTGTAAGTTCTTTCTCATTTTTACTTTTCTTCGGACTCACTCCATCCACCAGTATTTGATGACTTTTGATCACACCTTTGTCGCGGATAGCGGCCTGGTCTAATCAAGATGGCCGGAAGAGACGGTTTTCCTGAGACGGTCCATCCCTATGGTGTAAGAATCAGTTTCAGTCGATTTTTCCTACGAGAAACCTATATCATTTCTAAGAAATGAAAACAATTATAGGAATGTTTCTTCAAGCTTTCAGGAAAACGTAAATTAACAGAGATTTATTGGTTTTAGATATGTACTAAACTTTTAAACTACATCTCAATTGGGAGGGAAAACAAAGTGGGAGTGTAAACAATTAGTTTCTCAAATACTATTGGTTAAAATGATACAACTTCTTCTCTTCTTCTTGGCGAAACGACTTCTTGGTCATGCCTGCCCCGTTAAGGGCTTACGAGACTTTTTACCCTATGTGTACGTGGAAAGTCAGTTCTCTCGTACAGGGGAGGGTCTGGTCTCGGATGGGATTCGAACCCACGCCGTCAAGGTGGTGAGCCCCGAGCGCTCGTGGGCCCATTTTTCTATCCCCCATTGAACTTATGATTCGCTATATAGCTCCCCGGTAGCAGAATCATCATGCTTTCTCATTCTGTCTAATCGGCAATTGTTACCAACAGACCACTTATTGTAGCCACTGGGGCTTATCCTTTTGAAGCCACAAAGCGATCCCTTCGAAATATTAAAGATACTCATCATTTAAAATTGGAAATGCCAAGTTGGTACAAACATATTACGAACACAACAAACCTATAAGCAGATTGGTCATTAGTTGTTCGATCATGACAAATTTCCATTTCATTTTTGTGGTAGTTGGTTTTAGACCATGTGTTGAACGCCGTAAAAAAGTCTTCGTGTACAAGTATAATACAATTTCCATTGAAAAAACCTGGTTTTTATTTTCGCTATACTGATGAAAACATGTTAATTATGCAAATTCAATGGGAAAATCGGGAATAGTTATCCTACCAAATAAAAATACATTTGTTAGTTTTGTACTTGAATTCACGCCAGAATTTTAGTAAATGCATATTTCAGTGCTGTCGGAAAATTTGGGCGAACTTCATGGAACGTAAATCAGAGGTTTTGAAGAAAAATTGAAGAACCACAAGCTCATTAGTAAATAAAACATCGATGAAAGGACTAAGTAATTCCTATATTTTCTAAAATAAAGAGGACATGATCGCATGCTTACGATTGATTTCTGGGCAATAGGTATCGATGAAAGGCGTGATAAACGTGATATTTAGTCTAATCATGAAACCAATAAGATGCTACCAAAGATAATTCCAACCTAAGTAATATATTTCTGTAAATTAAAATAATAAAATTACTATTTTTGTAGTTCTGTGTTTGAACATTATACATACACATTTTTTTATCCACACCAGCTTAAAAAATCATGTACACCGCATAAATTCTACAGATCAAGCCAATGCAAAGTTCTCTACGAGAGCCTTTCGGGACCTTTACCAAATATCCTTCTCGGTACATCACCTTTTCCTGGTAAATCAAGAAATTTCCATCGCTTTTTTTCTCTGTTGTTCCTTTCTGTTCACTTTTTTGTTTTCTTCCCATCCGCTTGCTTTTTTTCAAGTTGGTTTTTCGATACTGAATTTCGGCGTTCCTTTTTGTAGGACTTTTATCGTCATCCTTTCATTCCACTTGTGCATGCGGCCACCAACCGAAAGGAAACACGCTGCAGCAAGTGTTAGTGTTTGTGCATCGGTGTGCATTTCGATTTTATTTTTCTTCTTTCTTCGATTTTCCAGACATTCTTCTTGTTTTTCATGCGGCATCCGCTTCGGCGTCGGCATCACGTTGCATTTTGATTGTTTTCGGACTCTTTCGGATGACGAGTTCTTCTTTTAGCCGTTCTTTGTGCACTCTAGTTCCCAAAGGCGTTTCATTTCAGCCTCTCCGTTGGTATCGGCGTATTCGAGTCAATTGTACTTCATATTTCTTACTGTATTTTTCAGGGTTTTCAGGATTTTTCTTGGAAAATGTTGCATGTGTTAATAGTACCATTAAAAAAAGAAACACATTAACAGATCTCAGATGAAAGAGATGGAAGAAAGAACTATAAAGAACTTCACTACATAGTTATACAACATTTATATTGCTTGTAGGTATTTTACGCAGAGGAAAGCTTTCTTTCAATAGCACTTTCTTATTTGATGTGTCATATGTTCGTATGCTCGTTTTCAAAGTATACCGTATCGCTAGTAAGTTTTATGGGCAGCCTTATAGGCTAGTGATCTGTAGAGTGCGACCGAAAATGTAATAAAGGTATGTTTTGGTTGTTTTATAATTTATTTTCAAGTCATCAATTTCACGATAACATAAAACTACTTATAGAACATGTACAGAAACAGGAGTTACGAAGTTGGAAATAGACTCTGTTTAATTTAAAAAATAAAAACGGTGCACTAGTTAAAAAGTCTTTATTTTATGGCAATCATGGTCAAACTATGATTTTTTTACAACAAGGAAAATATCATGGATTATGCTCGCAACATTTTAATATCCTGTCATGATCAAATAGTAATAATTTCAATTGGTATTGCAAAACTGTTATTTTTAAATTTTTGTTCATGGTTATCGAAATTATTTTTATAACCCCAACAGGTTTTGTTTTCTTGTAATGGAAAGCAGAAGATGCTGCCCTTATCGTGTATGGCTTTATTTTAGAGTTTTGGGTTCGAATTTTGGACCATGAGAATGACGGGGCACGAAAGGAAACAAAACGCACGAGGGAATTCGAAACCTTTTCAAAGTGCTTCCCATCAGCCAATGCCCGAGTCGGAGCGAGTCTTTGCCGACCTATTCCTTTTGCCACAGGACTACAGGTAGTCAAACACATATACACATACGGTAGAGAGCGAGATCCAGTCTGGTTTTGTGCCTCGGGCTGCTAGTTCTGGCCGCGGAGAGCAAGACGAAAGGCCGAAAAACGAGATCTAAATAATAAAAATCCTTCGCGTTGGTCTCCTGTTTCACCGACTAGACCTTTTAGGACCTACGGAGCCGCCTCTGCAAAGGGACGCACAATGGATTGGCCGTGAATTTGAGCCCAACCAAACCGGGGTCCGTCCGGTCGTCACTACCTCCGGGAAGGTACATTTTTTCAAATTCAAGCCAAGTGTGCAGCACCAAAGAATGCAGGAGCTGGAGAAAAAACGCCAAGAAAACCGATCGTCGTGGTGTTCCTTTTCGTTCATTCATTCCACAAGAATAGAGGCAAAAAAGCAGCAAACAGAATGACAGGCAACGGAAACACGAACCAGAATCCAGTTTGGCTCCGGCCGCGGTTGGCCATGCAGTGCGAGCAAAAGAGAAATATTGTCGTCGAGGGAGGCTGCCGGGTGAAGGAGACAGCGGATGGATATGAGGCTGTGTAGGTTATTTGATCCCAGCAACCTCGTCTATACCCCGCAGCGAGCTGAAAGTAAAACTCGCCATTGCCGAATTTCCAAATGGGAAAGATACTTTGAAGAAACATCCAAAGAAATACACGGTATAACATACGATACCGGCCAGCGGCAACCCGCTGTATGGAATATCCAAAAGAAACTGAACTGGACTGACATGCGAAGAAAATTTTAAAAAGGAATAAGCAGGTAAATATTTTTCATGTGGCAAGATGTGCCTGAGAAGACTTGTTGGAAACAATTTTCAAACCGATGCATCAGGATTAACACAATTTTGTATATTTTTGGACTTTTCAACATTGACAAGGCGCAAGCCACCGTCGTCGACCACTTCCATCCAGGACAGAATGTATGTTTGCCTACGTTAGTAGTGTAAAAAAATGTACAGTAAACCCTTGAAAGGTTGTTCCTCATCAACATTTTTGTCGTTGTAATAACAACGCATTGAGGCCTTTTTTTTGCTGTCCTAAAAAGCGACACTAAGTTGCATGTGTCCAAGATATGTTTACACATCCAAATATATGTCAGCAGATCGAAAACAAACCCAAAGGAAATAAATAAATTGCAACAAATGATAATCAAACATTCCAGCAAAAAGAGGCGCCTACACAGAGTCGGCCGATTCCGGGTAGGGAGAACTTGCACTTGCTGTTTTGTTGCCAAAAATAAAGTTATGTGACGCGATGTCTTACAGCGGCGTTCTCTATGTCATTTTTTTTGTTCGAGCAACAAGAATTTGAACCTGCAGTAAGTTTGCTGAAAAGCCACGAGCACCAAAAGCACAAAAAAACACATGTTTGAAGCATCCACTAGAACGCGATTGTTTTCAATTTTTCGGACGTTAACGAGGTTGAGGAATTTTTTTTTGTGGATTAACGAGGCCGTGTTTGGTGTGCAACATACAGCACGCTGCCGTGGGTTCAAAACACTTCCTTTAGTATTTAAAAATATATCAAGTACAACAACTCACGCTCAAGCCATTGTGTTGTTTTCATAGATTGTGTTGAGTAAAGAAGATAAACCAACGTTAACCGATGTGCCAAGCAATAAGAAAAATTCGATTCTTACGTACATGCGGACCTTAAATGAAGGAGTTTCAACATCCAACATTTTCTATTGGATTGCTTTGCTGAAGTTGAAATAATCTATGAATGGTACAAAATATACACAATTGTGTCTCTTAACTATAAGAAAGTTAACAAGTGTTGGGTTGATTTGGTTACAACACTTTTGATTTGCAAACAAAATGCTATAGGTCTATTCTAGTTCAATGAAGTGAATACAATTTGAAGTATAAAAACTTCAGAAGAAGATAGGAATGCTGCGAAAATACTTTTTTCATCATGAATCATTTCATATTTTCCGTTTGAGATATTTGCATGCTAGGGACTTATTTGAACCTTGTTTTTAAATGTATGATATATTCCCAACAGAAGGATTTTAGATTCCGTGTCTATGGTAATATATTACTAATAAAGGACTATAACAACAGTAGGAAATGTTTTCAATCGTTGCTGTTTGCACAGCAATTTTTTTTTATTCTCACAGCAAGTAGGAATGAAATCTGAGCTAAACATTGGATACAAATTTTAAAATAGTTATAAGCATAGCAATTTGTTAAACACAATTCATCGTAGGGTTTTCTTCATCTTCTTCTTCTTCTTGGCGTAACGACCTCTTATTCTCTTGGTCATGCCTGCCCGTTAAGGGCTTACGAGACTTGTTTCCCTGTTGTACGTGGATAGTCAGTCCTCTCGTACCGGGGAGGGTCCGGTCTCGCTTGGGATTCGCACCCACGCCGTCGAGGTGTTGAGCCCCGGCGCTCATGGGCCGATTTTCTAACCGGCGCTACCGCTCGGCTGTCGCGGACCCCCCGCGACCTTCATGTGAAGTATAAAATATAAACTCGTTCTTCAGTAATACATTTTTGGAAACAATCATCCCCGTTCACACACACCACGTTTGAACTATACCCAACTTATTGATTTATAGGTGAAAGTAAGATTATATGCACCGGTGTGGTGGAAAACACCTACATTTTTAAAGCTGTTGAATTTGCAATTTTGTTTTATGGTATGTTTAAAAGGGCTTCATATAATGTAAATAAAATGCAATTTAAAATGTAAACCAAATATTTTCCTATATTTCAATTATAAAACACAGTTCAAATTTTAGCAGATTCATTCTGTAACATCTCTTCTATTATCATACTGCTGAATACTTATAAAACACTGTCAAAAGTGATCTTGACAAGAATTTTAAGACAAAGCTTTAGTTAAAAATAGTTATTTTCAATGTTTTATAAGTCTTCTTCTTGGCGTAACGACCTGTTGGTCATGCCTGCCCGTTAAGGGCTTACGAGACTTGTTTCCCTGTTGTAACGTGGATAGTCAGTCCTCTCGTACAGGGGAGGTTCCGGTCTCTGTTGGGATTCCCCAAATTCTTGTCAAAATCACTCTTTTCTACGCTGCAATGTACCGTAATATTGTAAATATTGTACCGTACTGTACATTTGATGTAGAGTAGAAAAATTTACGTTGGGGACTAACAACCTAATTTTCAATATAGCATGGTCTCAACAAAATCAATTCAACACAATATATTGTATATATTTTGAAAATACTGTGAAAAGCGAAAGTACAATTCTTTCACTTTAGTTTTTTACAATTTTAGAAGCGATGACAACAATGGCTTTAAATCAAAGTAGTATTTAACATTTGTGGGTTAAAACTTGATAAATTTTGACAATTGTTGTGTTGTTCTTATCTGTTTTGTTCATTGAAAAGATACAAAACCGAACTTTTCAACTATGGTAGATCTATCACGACTGCAAGATTCGATTTCCCATTGTAAGGTACATATTGCCTCATCTCCTCGTATATATATGTACAATCCCCAAAAACTTACCTTTCTTCAAGAACCTAGGGTATTTGTTTTCATTTTTGCAATAAAAGTCAAGACAAACTAAAAATCTGTTTGATTTCAGTATTTGGTTTTAATAATTCCAGTATTTCCTTGTCTTTTCGATGCAAATCTGATCAAAAACACATCGCAAATGAGTCTTTTCGGTATTACGTAATCATAAAACATACTTTATCTACAAACTATGAGATAACGCTTTGGAGAAGAAATCGCTGGATGTCGGATTAATTTTCCCGTCTTACTGCATTGTATGTTGCTACTGCTGTTGCTCTTGCCCTAATTTTTCTTATGCTGTTTAGAAACTCCGCGTTGCTACAACCTGTGTGTATTTACAATTTCATCTCGTTTATTTTTCTCTTTCGCTATAGCCAATTCTTACACACTACTTTCCGTTCTATACTGTTGCTTAATAACTTTTTTCCTTAATACACAAACTAAAACCAGCAACGTCTGTTGACTGGTTTAGTGCAATTTACGATATCTCTTTAGCTGACTTACATTAAGCTCCTTATCACGATGCCGATTGAAGGTGAGCTTTCTTTAGCCGGTCATACATAGCTGCGATGGTTAACATGTTAAACTAACCTGTTAGTCGTATTTTGCGTATGGCGTTTGGTAGTTTACTACATCTCTACATCACCACCGAGCCACCCACGACAATAGCCTATAAGAGTTTTTTCCACATTGCCTCACCGTAAGATGGCGTTTAGTAAATACTTCTTGGCTGCGTTGCTGTTACATGGTTATAGCAGAACCATTTCATTATTTGAGTTAGCGTCAAGCTACGGGCAGGTGGAAGGGGTAGCCGCGACAGGAGGAACATTTGACTGCATACCACCAACGGTCCTTCCTATTGTTCCTACTGTACGAACACAGTAGTCCTTTGGTACTGCTCGTGTGTTTTATCTGTACTAGGGGTTTTATTTTACATTTAAAGCCTTCAACGTAACAAATATTCCTTCAAACTTATGGCCCTTATCGCAACACACATGACGTGCTGTCTCTCCTCTGAAGTGTACCGCATATTCTTGTACACAAAGTAGAGAGCTAGCGGCTGGCTTCAACGGTTGGTTTGTTTTGATAAAATGACAAAAATAACTCCAACAAAACAACATTAGGTCACATAAAACAATCATACAGAATAAAGGGAACGAAAAACGAACGCACGATCGTAACATTTTAATTAACCTAAGGCTGCGTTTTAAATGCTTTACTAATATGATTGCTAGTATTTCTCCGAATGGTACTGACGCGAATTTATGTCATCCTTTGATTTGCTCTATCGTTGTCCTCCCTTTGGTCGCTAACTACTCCCCTATTCGCGATAGCCACGGGCCTTTGGGGCTCCTGGTTGAAGCATTTAGTGCGCTACAGCGCATCACCGGACATGCCACAAGCCAAGGTTCACTTTGGACAGTCTCGGTAGTTTGTTGATCCTTTCCAGCGCGCCCGACGTTAGCCTCGTGCAGCCGTAGAGATCGATGGCACGTAAGTTCTGCAGCTCCTCGGCAACCGTCTCAAGCCCGCGGTCGGTGATGCGGCTGCACTGGCCAATGTTGAGCGTTTCCAGATCGTGCAGCGACTTAGCGATGCGCGAGAGACCCTCGTCCGTGATCTGGCAAGCGCTCAGACTGAGGGATCGAAGTTGAAAGAGCCCTTGGGAAATGTGCACCATGGCCTGGTCAGCCACCTTATCACAGAAGCTAACGTCCAACGTTGAGATCGAGCTGCAGCCATCGGTCAGGTATGCCATACCAATGTCGGAGATATTATCACAGGCGCGCAGATTCAGCTCCTCGAGGCGCGACATGCGCGCCAAGTGCTTCAGACCACTGTCAGTGACGGATACACAGAAGCTCAGATTGATGGACCGCAACGACGTGAGCCCCTGGGCAATGTGTCGTAGGGCCTCGTCAGACAGTCGTTGACAGTCCTGTAGGCCGAGGTGTTCGAGGGCCGGCGTACCATCGGCCGTTTCCTTGCTAAGCCCGGCCAGATGCCCAATGCCGTGGTCCGAGATGTGCCAGCAGGAACGCAGATTCAGACGGCGCAGCTTCTTCAGTCCCCAGGAGATAAGCAGCAGGCCCGTATTAGTGATGTTACTGCAGCCGCCGAGTTCCAGCACCTCAATGTTCTTCAGGTGCTGCGTTATTCGGCCCAGGCTAGAATCCGTCACCTGCTTGCAGAGGGAAAGATTCAGCTCTCGAAGGTTGGGCAGATCGACGGCAAACGCGTGCCCAATGGCCACATCCGTAATGTTGTAGCATCCGCTCAGATTCAGCGACTCCAGGTTCGGCACGCCAGTAACGATGTCCTTCAGAGCACGCCGTACCGATAGAACCTGCACGTGTTTGATGCCTCGCTTAACCAACGAGCCGAAGAGGGTTGGTGATGGTCGTCGCAGGTGCAGACTAGCTTCGACCCCTCGCCAGCAGCTCTTGGCATACGCTGCGTCACGCCACACAGTGCAAACCTGCGCCGCACGTCCACGATCCCTCACGCTGAGCTTGGCGAAGATTATCGCCAATATTTCCGGATACAGGTGGCCAATGGTGGTTCCCTCCTCGACGGGCTGAGTTGGCGGTGTGGCCGGACTTTTGGGCCGGTTAGCCGAGCGTACCGCGTGCGCATGGTGCGCTCCGTGGTGACCGGCGTGCGCGTGATGCGGGTGAACATGGTGCGACAGATGGTGTGCTGGAATGGAGTAAATCGCTGGCGTTGCGGAGGTCTGTTGCAGGTGCGGCTGGTGCAGCACCACCGGGTAGGGTGCAAAACGGTGGTGGGGACCTCCGCCGATTGTGTGCGGTCGATGCGATATGAAACCGCCCGGTATTTCCGTCAGCATGAAACTTGCCTCCTCCATTGGCGCACTTTGGACCTGCACTGTGTCCTTCGTCGTTATGAGTCACAATTTGTTGCAATACTCTTATTTCCAATGCACAATGGGCGATGGCTGCATATATTGTCTATGGAAACAATTCTCACTGTTTTCGCAGCCAGTTACACTACTGTGTGTGCGTGTTCTTGTAGCCCTTTTCCTACCCTTCTATCGGCCGTACAGAAAAACAATTTTAAATGCCTGTTTCTGATGGGAGTGAACGTATTCTGTTGTTGGTTTTTAATAGGCTTGGACTATGATGCAAGTGCAACACGATAATGACCGAACAATGGCAGCTTAACGGGTGATGGAGCTGGTGGTGGTGGTGTTTGTTACAGACCAATCGGTTGGGAACTCAATGTAACGCATGGACGTAAAGGCGAAAAAAAACCACAAACACAACATAAAATAATCCTAATAATTCACGGCACACAGGCGAGCGTTGGGGGAAGCCAGTCGATTATTTGAGCCTCCAATCGCGGACACCGGATTGGGCCAGTGTAGTCGAAGCAGTTGTTTTCAGTCATTAAAGGGTGGCTTGCAATAATAACAATAGCACGGTACGCAATCGCACACCGCACAACGGGTCTTCCCGGTTACCGATGCAGTCTAGTTCGTTCGCTCCAATCACGTTGTTTAGCACCAGCACAGTGGATTGCTATTGGTAATTTGTCGTCGCATCCTTGCTTGGTATAATATCCTGTACGATTTATGGCTCGGTTGAGCAGCTGTAGATCCTACAATAAGCTTTCGTAGAGAACAGGTACCACTCTAAACATGCACCCCACTGTAATGGTTCATCGACAAACTGTCGCCACAGGATATGCGCCGACTGCTTAGAACGTTAGTAACTGCTCTGTTTCGATTCGATTCCTGTCCATTCACACAGCACTGCAGCACTCCGATTCGCATACAAGTTTTATAGACAATCAGTAACACCGCCTGAAATTACGGTGCACGATACCACCTTCTCGCGTTTGTCTTCGCACAGCAAATCCAAACCGGGTTCCGCACGACAGCCAACCATCGACATCATCTAGTTTTGCCACTGGCAAACGTTGCACGAACGGCTCGACGTTAAACAATTGCAAATATGGACGCTCTTTATCGTACCTTGTGCACACTATCGAATCCGCACAATGCACTGACGAGGAGTCAGGTACTTTTGTACCGCCGTTGTCGTCTTCGTCGTAGTCGCTTTAAGTTTCAAGATAAGGTTCAAAATTGTTGTTGCCCGTTGTTGACACACACGTTACGGTTCGCACAAACAACGTCGAAGGGAACACGATTGCCACGAATGTACGACGAGTCGCTACCACCAGAGGCGTCTTGTTCGCTCGCGGGTCGACGGCAGACTGACGTTTAGTTGGCAGAATCGGGATTTGGAAGACTTGACAAAAGTCAAGGACTTGACTTGCAAATAACAAATTTGTTAATAACTATTGATTCTTTCAACCGATTTTCACAATTGACCCCTTAAATGAAAGGTATTTTCAAGACGCGCAACTTTGTTGTAGGTAGATTTTACCATAGTTTCTTGATTTTACTAAAAACCGCAGGTGGGAACGTTTTCGCCCAAGGGGGCGAAAAGGTAAATCAGGTTGATTTCCAATTTAGGTTACAAAAGCCAATTCTCTCATAACTTTTTAGTTCCTCAACCGATTCCCACAAATGACCCCTCAAACGAAAGGTCTTTTCAAGACACGTAATTTTGTCTCAAGTAACATTTTACATTTTGACCGTATTTCTAGTTTTTCAACCAGCTTTCGTCGAGCGAAGAGAAGACAATTTTCTCTCGTGGAGAACGAACCGGATCACGAACACATTTGCATTCTGCGCATCAACACATGCGCATCCGTGTACAGACACATTGCCGGCCCGGTTCGGTTTACCGGTTCGTAGAACAGACCCGAATCGAAGCGAACACGTCCGGGAAAGAGCATATTTCGCCCGTATTTTGGGAGAGAATTCACCTTGTCGCGCCAAAAACGAGCGGCGAAAAGGGTGAGCTAGTGGTGGTCAAGCAAACCTGAACCTGTGATTAAAACAGCTCTCATGGGGTCATGGTTCAGCGGCTTTAGGACTTGAATGTCTCAAATACGTTAGATTTATTGTAATTTCCTTCAAAATGAAAGTAAATGACCTGTTTCTTTACCTGTCGCTGCAATCTAGCTTCAAATACATTACATTAGCCATCATAGCCCGAGGTGGTTTTTGTAAAATTGTTTTCATAGCATCAAACATGTTCATGTCGCGATAAAGCGATCCTGGCGGAGAAGTGCGAAAAAACAGCTAAAGGATTTGCTTCACTGTTTCAGTGACCCACGACGGATACAATTTGAATAATAACGCTGTCATATTTGATCTTGAAACTAACTAAATGCCTTATTCTGTAAAATTTTCAAAAAGCGCTGGAGTGTTCGTGTTGTTTGAATATAATTAGAAGAATAATGTCAAATACAGGCAGGCCTCGGTTTTGAAAAATCGTTCGAAGCTGGTTTATAGCAGCGTGCTTTGTTCTTTACTCATATGATTCAATACATTAAAGCAATGCAAAGCCCCGCTACACGAGCCGCAAACTCCAAGCGCAAACTCAAAAACCGTATAAGTTTACGTCAAAATCTTTGCGGTTCGTGTAGCCACGTTTTGTGGTACCAATGCTGTCGCCAGTCAATGCAAGCGCAAAGTTTCTGACATTCTATGCACGCGTCAGTCTCTGCTGTTTTGGTTTTTGTTATTTCAGTTAACTCAAAAAGCTTCCTTCAAAGCAAACAAGATCTTATTTCAGTTTCCACAAAAAGTAAAAGATGGATAATCTGTTTATAAGTGAAGTGTGGCTAACTACCCTATCACGTGTCATCGAGTTGAGTACCCAAAACAACAAACAAACTTAACAACCCATGTTTCGTGAAGAATATTGCTCGTTTTGTTCGCGTTTGTGATTCGGTTTGTTTACGTTTTGTCCAGCTGTCGGTTTGTTTACGTTTCGAATTGACATTTGACAAGAGCTAGCGCGACGTCGCGTTTTTCGCTGTTTCTACACTAGCGTGATTTGTGCGACATTTTTTTTTGTATGGAGTTCGGCCGCCTGTCAGGCGATGTCGCGTTTCGTGACGGGACGTCGCGCTGTAGTGTGGACCCCGAGTAAGATAATGGGAGCACACTTTGCGTGTTGGCCGCACCTATTACTCGAGGTCCACACTACAGCGCGACGTCCCGTTTCAAAAGTAGCCCAGTTTCGGCAGAACAATCGCGCAAGCCAAGCGCGACAGAGGTACGAGAGTATGTGGAAATATGTATCACATTGGGGCGCAAACTCGGCTAAAATTTTTTATTGAATTTTTAGGTAGTAATGCATGATATTTGTTTAGCTACGTATTTTATGCACCCTGAGTGAGTTTGGCGCTTCCACAATTGAAATTCACTGAGAAAACAAACTTAAACAAACAACGACGATATTTTGGCCCGCCGTAGGAAGTATATATTTCTCCGTCATCTCCTACTTGTTGAAGAGCAGTTTGTTTACGTTTCGGCACCCGAAAAAACTTTGGTAAAAATATCAATTAAAACGTAGTTTGATAACTGGATTACATTTGTGAAGCCTAAAAATAAGTAGTGCAACGAAAAATCCGATGTTTCGTGAAGAATATTGCTCGTTTTGCTCGCGTTTGTGATTCGGTTTGTTTACGTTTTGTCCAGCTGTCGGTTTGTTTACGTTTCGAATTGACATTTGACAAGAGCTAGCACGATGTCGCGTTTTTCGCTGTTTCTACACTAGCGCGATTTGTGCGACAGATTTTTTGTATGGAGTTCGGCCCCCTGTCAGGCGACGTCGCGATTCGTGACGGGACGTCGCGCAGTAGTGTGGACCCCGAGTTAAGCAAGTCGTAGACGTTACATATTAATCTGCACAGATGTTTGACGTCTACAGCCTTTCCTTAGCTATTTCCAACATCCCCGAGATATTCGGGATATCTCGAGGGATGTTTGACAGACGATGGGTACGAGAGAACAAAGGAAATCTGTAGACGTCAAAGATCTGCACAGATTAATATGTAACGTTTAAATCCAGCTTTAGACCGTTCGCCGTACCTTTTAGCGGCAGTCATTTTTGCGAGTCTTTTGTGAGCGCTTTTGTTCAAAGAGTCGATTGTAGAGGTGGATGCTTCATTTCGTGATTTGAATTTTCCGTTCCGTATTCAAGGTGTATAAATTAGAAGGTGAAGTCGTCCAGTGTAAAATGACATTTCATGACTTGACATAACACTTCTGGGGTATTCATATGGGTTTTGAGGGGGGGTATCGGAAAAGGATTGGGCTTTTGACATAACTCTTCTCAAATATGGCACCCCTTCCAAAGCGACATAAATTCACCTTCCATATTTATACACCTTGTTCCGTATTAATGTTTTGGACGGTGTCACTAAAGGCCTTGGCCATCGCGCTAAACAGTGGTAAAAGGTGTATGACAGATTGGGATTCGGAGATCCGCCCAGCCAACCATTTTGACAGCGTCCGGAACAACATGGTGTGCGAGAGTGAGTTCAACGCGACTGAATCACAACCTTTCCTTTTCACACTGCCCTCGTTCAGGAACTATGACGATCGGTATGCCGGACGGTGAGAATGTCAAACGAATGATTGTGAGATTGTGTTGGTTAACAACATTTTTTTTCTATCAAACAAAACAGACCAGTCTATTTTTGTGAGCTGGAAAAATATTAAGTGTCCAAATTGTTCAATAATATCTTGCAGAACTTTTTCCAACCGGCATCGACGAAGTCTGTGTAAGTGGCATGCCAAAAGGATGAACCGACTGAGCAACATTTGTGAATCTTCTAGTAAGTATAAATTAGTAGTGCGATATGCGATACGAACGTGAATACATTTGTATAGTGACGCGGATAATGTGCCTGTTTATCTGTTTCGATAGTTTTCTGTATGCTTACATAGAACGTCTCATTTTATTTAAGATAATCTATATGATAAGTACTCGTGCTGAATGGTAGCAATTTCTGGATACGGGAACCGGTAAGTTTGCCAACCGGCGCCGTCATCGATGGAAGGGACCAACAGCCAGTGCATATGGTACGATCCTTGTTGGCTTTTGTTGTAATGCGTATTAATATATTATTCCTCGTTGCTTGCTTTCAGTTAACGGACATTGTCACGGGAAGGTACGTTTTCAAGCTGACGGTCTACGATGGGCAAAGACTATCGGCAAGCGATACGGTTAGTATCATTGTCCGTCCTGATCCCTTGTTGATGAACCTGGGCGAAGTAACACAACCGAAGCAACCGTGTTGACCGCGATAGAGCTTGACCCGATTGAACAAAAGCTAATCCTGCTGATCGGAGACAATCTGGCAAAGCTTCACGTACGAGAGCTGAAGGAACCATGCACGAGTCAGGTTGTGAAACGGTTAAACAACAAAATCGTAAAGGATGATTGATGATTTAATAATTTATAGAGGTTTTGAGCCGGGAGGCTTCTTTCACCTCTTCTCAATCGTAAAGGAGCTGCAGTGAAAGCACTGCAGCACTATTTTTAAATCTTTCAGTTTGGTCAATACTGTACGTGATTGTTGGACTTTTGATCGTCTTTTTCGCGCTGTTAAGTTAAATACATAATTGAAATAATTTAGAAAATTGAAGGAATGCATCAGTCATTCCTTTACTTCATACTTAAATTTAACAATTCTAGTTGTAAATATATTTATACTTTAATATATTAAGTATGTGTTGTAAATAAAAGAGAAATACGCACCCTGTTCTCTATTAGATTAATTATATGTTCTTTTCGGATTTCATTCTGAGTTGTTCAGACATTTCTTTCGGTAAGCTTACTAGTGCAACGAGCATTTCCTGTGGTAAATTTATTGTGGCTTTCAGTCCAGATATCACATATTTGGTTATTACTCAGTATCATAAATATATAATTATATCAGATATATATAAATATATCTGAAAACTATCTACAAAATAAATACATTTACTTACATTTGTCAACGATGGCACGATGTCCTAACAGCACGAGGCAGACGTAAACAGTTTTCGACGAAGAGCAATGGGATCCATCCGAAAAGGCGCACCCGCTGCAGCTGATGTGGACACCCGCGGTGAATTTTGCACGGCACTTGCTGAGTCCATAAGAGCAATGGAATCCATTCGCCGGGCACATGTATCCGCTGCAGCTGATGTGGATGCCGCGCTGCACGATTGTTGAGGCTACAACTGAACACGACACATGAATAAGAATAGCCTGTTCACTTGTTTCACTGCCCGACGCTTTCGCACAATATGTATCTGGCACAATCCTGAAAATATATATAGCACGATTAACACCTCACATTATAACAGCACTGTTAGTCTCATGGTAGTACTTACTTTTCTTTATCTTTCAGGTCCAAGGTTCAACTTCTCGTCAGCAGCAGCCTCGTCAAACATATAAAAAGATTCTACTTTGTGAAAGAGAAGTTGTACATAAACACTTCTGTATCCCACTTCTGTACACACAATGCAAAGGATAGAAAATCTGAAACTCACAACACAACGACAGATGTGGTAATGCGCATTTTTTTTTCGAAGTCACTTACACACATATTTTTTTGATATATGTCCGCCATGACATGCCGAACCGCTATGGAAGCATCCATAGAAAGAGCTTCCTTCCGTCATCACCGTTCGGAAGGCGGACGGTATGACGGACGCTGTCAAAATGGTTGGTTGGGCGGATCTCCAAATGGATTTGAATCGAAAGTTTGGAATCCCAACCGGAAATCGATTTTCCCAACACTAGTTGGCAGAATCGGGATTTGGAAGATTTGAAGACTCGATCACTAGACGGATTTCACAGATTCGAATCCCTTACCGGATTCCAAGGATTTGATTCAATTGGGATTCACTTCAGATTCGATTCGATTGGGAATCGATTTGATTCGTTTCTGATTTGATCCCAATCTATTTGAATTTGATGTGCTTTTCTGTGAAGTATTCGGCTACTTTTCCTATTAAAGCAGCTCCGTTCATTCCGATGCAGCACCGCAGTTCATGAAATAGTTAAAGTGACTGTAGAAAGCTCATACGATGCCGCTTTAAACTTTGTTTTGAAACTTTGCAAAAAAAAGCCGTTTCCACAACGTTTGTTCCTTTTTCCGTTCGTTCCTTTTTCTTCTGTTCTGTTCTGCCTTTCTCGTTCTGCTGCCTCGCTCCCCTCTGCGGTCCTCTTGTAACCTCCTGATGTGTTCTGCTCGCCTGGTAGCAGGGTGTTCCGCCGTTGCTTCGGTTTTGGGAGTTGATATGTTGCCTGAGGGTGAAAGCCCAACTGACGGCAACATGCAACATTGCCCCGTTTCCACAGATTCCTACCCCCGCGAGTCCAGAACTGTCAGCTTTCTCTTGCACACTTTGTCTTCCTTCTCGTTCTAATGATGAATCGGTGTGCTAGGGGAGAAGTCACATCTGCCCTTTCACATCTTCCCTTTCAGTCTGACACATTACAATAGCGGAGCCGATCGTGTAGCATTCCCACACTGCACAGCAACCCGAATGTGTGTTGGTGCACTTTATGTCGGTCAATCATGTAGAGAATAAAAAAGGTCGTCTGTATGAATGCCATCACGCACCAACTGTCAATCGCGACGCGATGAAGTTTTCAGTCTTCGAAACATCCAGCGCTAGAACAGTCGAGTGAAAAAGTGTAAAGTGTTGTTCCTTCAAGAGTGTGTTGAATTTTAAATGTTCATGGCGTCTAAACGGAAACTAATAGGATCCATCAACAAGTCGGGAACAGTGTCAGCTCATGTGCGATCTGGTTCGGGAAACGGATGGGGAGTTCGATCGTCCACGAATGCGTTGGCCGGATCTTAGAATCGGTAAGTAAACAAAGTGGTAGTGCAAAATCATAACCATTTATAACAGCGATTCACTAATTCTATTCCTTAGTTTGTTTCGTTCAACAGAAATAACACCGGAGGAAGAAACCGCCCTTGGGAGAGCAGAATGTTGAAGAAGTGGAGGAATTCTACGAAAAATAAAAATTTCCGCGTTGGCGGCTCGAGCAGAATACAACACCGTCTTCTCCGTCTCATTTGACATCCGAAATGGATTGTATAGTTGTGTGCGTGCCATTATGGTGAAATAGCACGCACACATTCGTAACCTCTGTTTGGCACTAACACCACCACAAAATAACCGATTGAATGTTGCACCCCACCCCCTTTTTTGGTGCAACACTTTGTCTCGTTATGGAGATCGAAAATTAACAAACGAGATGGTAACGATATGATAACGAGACAAAATTCGCCAGTTGGGAGATGTATATATTTGTCTTTGTTATTAAAGTTTTTACATACCATTTGATTCTGCCAGTCCGAAGCGTGTGGGATGTTAACCTCGAATTGTTCCAGTAGTCCACCGAGATTCTTGTTCACCCTCGGGTTTAACTAGGGTTTTCTTTCATCGCTTTGGTGTTTGCGTGACGGTACACGCACGCGTCGCTTGGTACACACATGTGTATAACGCACGCGGGTGGACCTTGTAAATAGGACCAGCTGATTCTTGTTTTGCCACACTGGTGTGGCGACAACCGATCGCACCGTATGATTATCTTTGTTATATTTTCGCGCAGCATCAAATAAACATATGCGCATGGAATTTCTTTGTGTTTTCATTACAGTTGTTCGTCACATTTTTAGCATGTAATAAAAGGTACTAAAATATGACCGGCGTCATTAACAGTGACCAAGCGATTAAGTTGCATGTTTTTGTGTAACATCCCAACTGGCGGATTTTATCTTGTTAACATATTGTTACCATGTTGTTAGTTAATTTTTTTGATGGATAACAAGACAAAGTGTTGCACCAAAAAAGGGGGTGGGGTGCAACATTCAATCGGTTATTTTGTGGTGGTGTTAGTGTCAAACAGGGGGTTATGAAGGTGTGCGTGTCATTTCACCATATTGGCATGCACACATTTATATAATGCGTTTCGGATATCAAATGAGAAAACAGTGTTGTGTTCTGCGCAATCCGTCGACGCGGAAATGTCTATTCTTTATTAAATTTGGATTCTTCTTCTACACTCTTCTCTCCCGGAACACTAAGGGCGGCTTCTTCCTCCTTTGTTATTTCTGTTGAACGAAACAAACAAAGGGCCGTTTCCACACAGCGAGTATGGGCCGGATTTCTAGTAGTGAGTTTTTGACAGATGTCAAAAACGCGCAGCGTATATGGGTGAGTATGCTTCCGTGTGGACGAAGCCAGGTGAGTATGGTATGGGATATGGTGACAGTCGTCCTGGGTATCGGCCATACTCCCGGCGATGCCGGGAATGGTGAGTATGGTAGTGAGTATGAAAATGGGTGCCTGGTGAGTATGATGAGTGTCGGAGCACCCGTCACTCATCATACTCACTACCATACTCACTACCATACTCGCATCGTGGAAAGAGCCCTAAAGGAAATGAATTAACGAATCGCTGTATTAACGGTCATGATGTTGCTCTATCACACTGTTTACTTACCGATTCCAAGATCTTTCCAAACGATCAAACTTCTGATCCGTTTTACGGACCAGATCGTCCATGAGCTGACGCCGTCGCGGACTTGTTGATGGATGCGCTTTTCTCCTTTAAGTTTCTCATTGGGCACCATGAACTTTGGAAAAACACTTTACACTTTTCAACACGCCTGTTCTGGCGCTAGATGTTTTGAAGACTGAAAAGGGCTAAACCTCAAACGGTGGTCGCAGTGGTGAGCGTGAGCCAGCGCCGGGCAGCTGTGAGCGAGCCTGGGTCGTCTCGCTCATGCTCATTTCTCACTCAACCAACGTTCTGCTCGACTGGTTTGAACTGCATGACTATTTAAACTCCCGCTGTGGAGCTTTCTCCCGTCCACCCGTCATACCCTCTCTCTCCCTTCCGTCTATTTTTCAGCACAGCAACTCAATATTTACAGCTACATATTGCCAATTTCATACTTCCCATGTAGGGTGCACTGCCGAACATAAATTAAGAAGGTAGGTGACTATTTGTTTGATTTGCCGCCGAAGATTTAATATTTCACATGCATTATATCCAATATTGGTGATATATCCATATTTGTCTATATTGTCATAGAACAGGGATGTCAAACATGCGGCCCGCGGGCCACATGCGGCCCGCAAGAACATTGGGTGCGGCCCGCGACGCCTTTGAAACATTACATCGAAAGTTTGGATCCTTGAGTATTGGCTTATAGCAAATACCAAAATATTTAATGTAAATTTTTTCACGAACTGCGAATTGCAAGAGAACTGAACGAATGTCAATTTAAACAATTTCAATAAGAAAGTGATATGCAACTTTGCAGCAAAGGTTTTACACAGATTTTTCTAGACAAGTGGATAAATAGTGTTTATAGAAAACAAACGAGATGAACTACAAGACCATTCCAAACAAAATAACAAATGCGGAGCAATAAGTTAGCTATTGTAATTATATATCTTTACTTTTCTAAAATCATTAACAAAATACACAATAGTGTTGAACTGCAACATATATTTCAATAAACTTGATTTGAATTCGTTAAAATTTGGAAAACGATTGAGCAACAAACCCTCTCTTTTACTCAAAATTTGTAAATTTTATAAGAAGTAATATAATATGAAAAAAATGTGAAAATGTAAAACATGATTGACTGTTAAGATAAAACCACATTGATAAGAACATATTTTCATCACTCCAATCAATTATATGGTTTGGCCCGCGAGCCTATTTTGGGAGAAAATGCGGCCCGCGAACCAATTTTGGGAGGAAATGCGGCCCGCAAGGTGAAACGAGTTTGACATCACTGTCATAGAACATTGCTGCGTTTGCCGTGCTGTGAATGGAACGCTATGTCATGACGTATTTTTTAAAGAACGGTGAGAAATGTGTGTGTAATGCTCAAATACAATGTATTATCTTAAATTTCGTTGAATCGCAATTTTTGATTACGTAGCAAATGTTTACGAAAGCCCCTGAGATCTCCACCGAAGAAAAAGGAGAAGATCAGCCTTGTGGTCTGTGAAATTTAAAAACAACTTGCATGAATCTGCGGAGCGAACTACCGCTTGCTACACATTGAAAGCCAAGCCTTTCGTAAGCTGCGTTCGCTATTTACGGTGATTACCCGATCCCAAAGAGTGTATGTGGCTCAACAAATGGGTACCTCAAAAAGTAACGTCCAATGTGCCAAGGCAAGATTGAATTTAAAATCGTACAAAAACCAAAAGAAATCGAAAGAGAGGGCAAATCAGGCCGCATGCGTTAAATATCGGGCCCGGAAGCTGTACGACAAGCTGCTGTGCCGCCAATCCTCATTCATCAGCTCGACGATGAGTCGACCAAGACCAGACCAATTGAGATGTTTAGGGCGCTAACGAAAGCACACTTGAGAAAACATTTTAAAGCTGCGGAAAACATCGACAGTTTTCAAAAAAACTGTAAAACCGTTCAAAAGTGTCGAAAACCGTTCACGACAAGTCTGTGCTGAGCCATATCGAAGGCGACAGATCAAAAGTGCGATCATTAGCATACGATTAAATTTTTAAAATTTTTGGTTTTCGCAAATAGTCCAGAACAGAACCCAAAAACAATTTATGAAACAAAAATTCAGTTTCTAGAACAGGTTTTATTTTTTACCTAATTTTGAAATCGTGCTTATACTTTCGGGGACACCCTTTTTTTGCCAGTTCAGATTTTTCAAATTGTGAAGCACTATTTTGTTGCCAACATGTGGTAAAAAAGGAGCTTTTTTCGATAAAAATTTGGTTAAATGATTGCGATAAAAATACACAACTGTACGACCATGCCATGCTGTCGTATGCAGGAGAACGTTATCCTACAATACCATCACGCGCAGTTTGTAATGTTAAGTGCTGGAAAGTATTTGGCGATGCGCAGAAACATATTCTCAACGCATCAGAAAAATGTTTCAATCCCTTCCTTTCGAACTCTTTGAATGAAAGAAACTGTGTGGCACGTTCACGTTTTACTTTGTTTTATTTCGCCAAAGTAACCATCGACTACCAAAAACTCGTTCAGCGCTGGAAAAATTTCCCCTACCATCCTGCATCCATAGTATCCTTAGCAAAAGGATAGCAACAGTAGCTAGTTATACAGTTACAGCTTCCTTCACTAGTCCAGAAGCAGGTCGATTGAGATTTTTAAATAGCTCGTAGAATTCTTTTCAACATGTCCACGGTAAGCAAACTAGAAATACGCGGAATACGCAGCTTCGGAGTCGAGAGCGGCGATGTGCAGGTAGGTACGCCATCAAGCTTTAATCAGGGTTACCAATTTTCACAAGTGTGCGCTTGTTTATTGCCGGCAGAAAATCAACTTTCGTTCTCCGTTGACGCTAATCGTGGGACAGAACGGTTGTGGTAAGACGACGGTCATAGAATCCTGAAGTTCGGGCTGACCGGCGAGGTACCGCCGGGGACCAATCGTGGAATCGGGTTCGTGCACGATCCCAAAATCTTCAACACGGTCGAAAGTCTGGGCCAGGTGAAGCTGATGGTGAAGGACGTTACCGGCAACAGCGTGACGGCTATCCGGTCCGTGAAGATTACCCACAAGGGGACCAACCCAAAGTTTGAATCACTCGATTCCACCATAACGATGGAAAATGCTCAGACAAATACCAAAACAGAGATGACTCGCTCGAGGGTGGCCGATCTGAACAACGATATGTGCGATGCGATGGGCGTGTCGAAGGCTATCCTGAACAACGTCATCTTTTGCCATCAGCAAGATACCAACTGGCCACTAGAAGAGCCCAAGGAGCTGAAGAAACGTTTCGATGCCATCTTCGGTACGACTGAGTACAATGTGGCGATTGATAAGTTGACGAAAATGTCCAAGGTATACACCGAAAGGCAGAAAGAGAAACAGTGGCGAACAGAAGCTGACCAAACTGCGACAGACGGTTACTGATTTGGACAGCGACATTGAACCGATTCAGAAAAAGTTGGAACAGTTGGCCTTAGTTGAACGAGAGTATTCTTCGCTTATGGCTAAAAAGATTGAATTGTCATCCAAGTTAGTCTTTGTTGATGTTTCCCAATTCATAAAAATTATGTTGTATAATACATTCTTTTTTTCTTTATAGAATCAAAGGCAAACATGAGCAACAACGCCAGTTGAAATCGAAGATCAGCCAACTTTTCGAAGGGTCGTTGGAGGAACTTCAAGCTGAAATAATACTTTTCCAACAGACTTTCGCATCCAAGCGCTCCGACTTGGATATGGAAGAGTCCGCTCTGCAAAAATTGCGATCGCAAGAAAAGTCCTTGAAGCGCAAACTACAGTTAATGGGTGGAAAAAAAACGGCTGTTAGAGAAACAGAATCACGAGCTACAGTTGAACGATGATTACGGCGGTGCCAACTTGGATGCGGCCCTTCGTCCCGTTCGCGATGCACTGCAAAAGGAGGAAACTAACGTGCAAACGATGAGCAAAACATTCGACGAAGAGGATGTCAAGGCACAGAAAGCCATCGAGGAGCTGCGTGAAACGAAAGCATCCCTCGAGAACGAATGCCAATCGAAACGACGCCAGATGGAGCGTCGTTCGGTTGATGAGCTACAAACCACAATTTTGCTGAAAACCACGAAAACGGAGAAGCTTAAGCTTCAGGAATCGGGCCAGACGTTGGAGCAGAAGCGTACCAAGATACGCGAGCTGGAAGAACAAACAACCGCGCTAGAAGGTGAACTTCGGGCAGCGGAACAACGTCTGCAACGAGTGAAGGAACAGCTCACAAAAGAACAGGAACAGAAGCAGCGCACGAAAGAATCGAACGGGCAGAAGCTGCAAAAAGCTCGCAAAACACTGGAGGCGCTTAACTGGGAAGAAACTGAAATCATCCGGCTTGGTTGTGAGCTGGAGGAACTCGCCGTTTTGAATCTAACCACCAAGCTGAACCGAATGAAGGCCAACATTGACAAGGTGAAGGCTGAGCGAGAACGAGTCGTAGCGTCGATTGAACCGAAAACAAAAACATCGAGAAGCTTAAGCAGGACACAGCGAATCCGCGGCTGCGAGAGCGTGACCTGCAGGACAATCGCGACTTGAAGCGGTTGATGCGCGAAACTTCGGTCATGGAAAGTGAGCTGGAGACGCTAATGAAGGGTATGGGCGAAATGGAGGTCGGAAATGTGCAGAAAGAACGTAACCGACTGTTGGACCTTCGCGATGGACTGCAGGCTAGGCGCAGCGAGCTAAATGGCCGGATCGGAGAACTGGTGCATCAATTGAACGATCTTCGGAAGGAGCTCACTAAAAGCGAGTTCCAGAACGCCTTGCGCAACTACAAGAAAACACTCTACGAATCGGTGGTGCTGAAAAAGATCAGTAGCGACATCAAGATGTACCGTGACGCTCACGAAACGGCCCTTCGCAAGTACCATACGGAAATGATGAAGACGATCAATCAGTCAATCTATTCACTTTGGCGAGACATCTACCGGGGCAACGATATCGACTACGTCCGGATCAACACGGAGGACGATGAGTCGGCGGAGCGGACAGGGCGGCGTCGCGTCTACTCTTACAGGGTGGTGCAGGCGAAGAATGACGTCGAAATAGACATGCGAGGTCGTTGCAGTGCCGGGCAAAAGGTCCTCGCCTCGCTCATCATTCGGTTGGCGCTTGCGGAAGCTTTTTGCAGCAAATGCGGCGTCATGGCGCTGGACGAGCCGACGACGAATCTGGACCGGGATAATATCGAATCGCTTTGCGAATCCCTGCGGGACATCGTGACGGAGCGCCAGTACGGGAACTTTATGCTCATTGTCATCACGCACGACGAAGAATTTGTGACGAAGTTGAAGAAGTTCGATACCTATTATCGTATTTCACGCAATGCCGAAGGTAAATCGGTCATCAAGGATGAACAGTTGTAATACCTGGATCTTCATTCTTACATTCTTTTCTATATTTACGGCATTCAAGACCCTGTATTACAGGTAATCCTCGCAGGTTATTTGTAATCGCAGGTCTGTATTGTTAATGTTAAATTTATGTTATTTCATTTGTTCTTTTATTATTCTTATCATTCCGTTTTCTAATCGCATCTAACGCTACGCTTTGAGTTACCAATAAATACTCTAAATCTGCGAAAGAGGAATGTTTTTATAAAAATATAAATACACGCCTATCATATTATATATTATTGTTCGCAAAGCAAAATTCAAAGAATAACTGGTGTAACAACTAATGGAATGGTGTAACAATAATTGGAATTTAATCTCTTTGAAGCATTAACGCCATCGAACAGACAAACTTCAGTTCACTAAATGATTTAATACAACATGCTGTTGATTTTGTATCGAAATAAATATCGAATCTATAAATGAAATAAATAGAAATTAAAACTTAGGAAGTTTATGGTGGCCAGGTACGAAAAAAGAAGTACCCCGAGATTATTACATTTCAATAAAACGGTAAGGGGTTCGGATTTGATAAGCGTGTATTTATATTTTCATAAAAACATTCCTCTTTCGTAGATTTAGAGTATTTATTGGTAACTCAAAGCGTAGCGTTAGATGCGATTAGAAAACGGAATGATAAGAATAATAAAAGAACAAATGAAATAACATAAATTTAACATTAACAATACAGACCTGCGATTACAAATAACCTGCGAGGATTACCTGTAATACAGGGTCTTGAATGCCGTAAATATAGAAAAGAATGTAAGAATGAAGATCCAGGTATTACAACTGTTCTTCGTTGATGACCGATTTACCTTCGGCATTGCGTGAAATGCGATAATAGGTATCGAACTTCTTCAACTTCGTCACAAATTCTTCGTCGTGCGTGATGACAATGAGCATAAAGTTCCCGTACTGGCGCTCCGTCACGATGTCCCGCAGGGATTCGCAAAGCGATTCGATATTATCCCGGTCCAGATTCGTCGTCGGCTCGTCCAGCGCCATGACGCCGCATTTGCTGCAAAAAGCTTCCGCAAGCGCCAACCGAATGATGAGCGAGGCGAGGACCTTTTGCCCGGCACTGCAACGACCTCGCATGTCTATTTCGACGTCATTCTTCGCCTGCACCACCCTGTAAGAGTAGACGCGACGCCGCCCTGTCCGCTCCGCCGACTCATCGTCCTCCGTGTTGATCCGGACGTAGTCGATATCGTTGCCCCGGTAGATGTCTCGCCAAAGTGAATAGATTGACTGATTGATCGTCTTCATCATTTCCGTATGGTACTTGCGAAGGGCCGTTTCGTGAGCGTCACGGTACATCTTGATGTCGCTACTGATCTTTTTCAGCACCACCGATTCGTAGAGTGTTTTCTTGTAGTTGCGCAAGGCGTTCTGGAACTCGCTTTTAGTGAGCTCCTTCCGAAGATCGTTCAATTGATGCACCAGTTCTCCGATCCGGCCATTTAGCTCGCTGCGCCTAGCCTGCAGTCCATCGCGAAGGTCCAACAGTCGGTTACGTTCTTTCTGCACATTTCCGACCTCCATTTCGCCCATACCCTTCATTAGCGTCTCCAGCTCACTTTCCATGACCGAAGTTTCGCGCATCAACCGCTTCAAGTCGCGATTGTCCTGCAGGTCACGCTCTCGCAGCCGCGGATTCGCTGTGTCCTGCTTAAGCTTCTCGATGTTTTTGTTTTCGGTTCAATCGACGCTACGACTCGTTATCGCTCAGCCTTCACCTTGTCAATGTTGGCCTTCATTCGGTTCAGCTTGGTGGTTAGATTCAAAACGGCGAGTTCCTCCAGCTCACAACCAAGCCGGATGATTTCAGTTTCTTCCCAGTTAAGCGCCTCCAGTGTTTTGCGAGCTTTTTGCAGCTTCTGCCCGTTCGATTCTTTCGTGCGCTGCTTCTGTTCCTGTTCTTTTGTGAGCTGTTCCTTCACTCGTTGCAGACGTTGTTCCGCTGCCCGAAGTTCACCTTCTAGCGCGGTTGTTTGTTCTTCCAGCTCACGTATCTTGGTACGCTTCTGCTCCAACGTCTGGCCCGATTCCTGAAGCTTAAGCTTCTCCGTTTTCGTGGTTTTCAGCAAAATTGTGGTTTGTAGCTCATCAACCGAACGACGCTCCATCTGGCGTCGTTTCGATTGGCATTCGTTCTCGAGGGATGCTTTCGTTTCACGCAGCTCCTCGATGGCTTTCTGTGCCTTGACATCCTCTTCGTCGAATGTTTTGCTCATCGTTTGCACGTTAGTTTCCTCCTTTTGCAGTGCATCGCGAACGGGACGAAGGGCCGCATCCAAGTTGGCACCGCCGTAATCATCGTTCAACTGTAGCTTCAACTTTTCCTTCAACGTCGCAATTTTTTCCCGCGGTCTGCCTGCAGTTCACGCTCGTGATTCTGTTTCTCTAACAGCCGTTTTTTTTCCACCCATTAACTGTAGTTTGCGCTTCAAGGACTTTTCTTGCGATCGCAATTTTTGCAGAGCGGACTCTTCCATATCCAAGTCGGAGCGCTTGGATGCGAAAGTCTGTTGGAAAAGTATTATTTCAGCTTGAAGTTCCTCCAACGACCCTTCGAAAAGTTGGCTGATCTTCGATTTCAACTGGCGTTGTTGCTCATGTTTGCCTTTGATTCTATAAAGAAAAAAAGAATGTATTATACAACATAATTTTTATGAATTGGGAAACATCAACAAAGACTAACTTGGATGACAATTCAATCTTTTTAGCCATAAGCGAAGAATACTCTCGTTCAACTAAGGCCAACTGTTCCAACTTTTTCTGAATCGGTTCAATGTCGCTGTCCAAATCAGTAACCGTCTGTCGCAGTTTGGTCAGCTTCTGTTCGCCACTGTTTCTCTTTCTGCCTTTCGGTGTATACCTTGGACATTTTCGTCAACTTATCAATCGCCACATTGTACTCAGTCGTACCGAAGATGGCATCGAAACGTTTCTTCAGCTCCTTGGGCTCTTCTAGTGGCCAGTTGGTATCTTGCTGATGGCAAAAGATGACGTTGTTCAGGATAGCCTTCGACACGCCCATCGCATCGCACATATCGTTGTTCAGATCGGCCACCCTCGAGCGAGTCATCTCTGTTTTGGTATTTGTCTGAGCATTTTCCATCGTTATGGTGGAATCGAGTGATTCAAACTTTGGGTTGGTCCCCTTGTGGGTAATCTTCACGGACCGGATAGCCGTCACGCTGTTGCCGGTAACGTCCTTCACCATCAGCTTCACCTGGCCCAGACTTTCGACCGTGTTGAAGATTTTGGGATCGTGCACGAACCCGATTCCACGATTGGTCCCCGGCGGTACCTCGCCGGTCAGCCCGAACTTCAGGATTCTATGACCGTCGTCTTACCACAACCGTTCTGTCCCACGATTAGCGTCAACGGAGAACGAAAGTTGATTTTCTGCCGGCAATAAACAAGCGCACACTTGTGAAAATTGGTAACCCTGATTAAAGCTTGATGGCGTACCTACCTGCACATCGCCGCTCTCGACTCCGAAGCTGCGTATTCCGCGTATTTCTAGTTTGCTTACCGTGGACATGTTGAAAAGAATTCTACGAGCTATTTAAAAATCTCAATCGACCTGCTTCTGGACTAGTGAAGGAAGCTGTAACTGTATAACTAGCTACTGTTGCTATCCTTTTGCTAAGGATACTATGGATGCAGGATGGTAGGGGAAATTTTTCCAGCGCTGAACGAGTTTTTGGTAGTCGATGGTTACTTTGGCGAAATAAAACAAAGTAAAACGTGAACGTGCCACACAGTTTCTTTCATTCAAAGAGTTCGAAAGGAAGGGATTGAAACATTTTTCTGATGCGTTGAGAATATGTTTCTGCGCATCGCCAAATACTTTCCAGCACTTAACATTACAAACTGCGCGTGATGGTATTGTAGGATAACGTTCTCCTGCATACGACAGCATGGCATGGTCGTACAGTTGTGTATTTTTATCGCAATCATTTAACCAAATTTTTATCGAAAAAAGCTCCTTTTTTACCACATGTTGGCAACAAAATAGTGCTTCACAATTTGAAAAATCTGAACTGGCAAAAAAAGGGTGTCCCCGAAAGTATAAGCACGATTTCAAAATTAGGTAAAAAATAAAACCTGTTCTAGAAACTGAATTTTTGTTTCATAAATTGTTTTTGGGTTCTGTTCTGGACTATTTGCGAAAACCAAAAATTTTAAAAATTTAATCGTATGCTAATGATCGCACTTTTGATCTGTCGCCTTCGATATGGCTCAGCACAGACTTGTCGTGAACGGTTTTCGACACTTTTGAACGGTTTTACAGTTTTTTTGAAAACTGTCGATGTTTTCCGCAGCTTTAAAATGTTTTCTCAAGTGTGCTTTCGTTAGCGCCCTAAACATCTCAATTGGTCTGGTCTTGGTCGACTCATCGTCGAGCTGATGAATGAGGATTGGCGGCACAGCAGCTTGTCGTACAGCTTCCGGGCCCGATATTTAACGCATGCGGCCTGATTTGCCATCTCTTTCGATTTTTACGATTTTAAATTCAATCTTGCCTTGACACATTGGACGTTACTTTTTGAGGTACCCATTTGTTGAGCCACATACACCCTTTGGGATCGGGTAATCACCGTAAATAGCGAACGCAGCTTACGAAAGGCTTGGCTTTTAATGTGTAGCAAGCGGTAGTTCGCTCCGCAGATTCATGCAAGTTGTTCTTAAATTTCACAGACCACAAGGCTGATCTTCTCCTTTTTCTTCGGTGGAGATCTCAGGGGCTTTCGTAAACATTTGCTACGTAATCAAAAATTGCGATTCAACGAAATTTAAGATAATACATTGTATTTGAGCATTACACACACATTTCACACCGTTCTTTAAAAAATACGTCATGACATAGCGTTCCATTCACAGCACGGCAAACGCAGCAATGTTCTATGACAATATAGGCAAATATGGATATAGGTATGGATATAAGTACCCATTTTGGCCCACTTAGGGAAGGGTCTCGGCCCATGAGCGCCGGGGCTCACCACCTCGACGGCGTGGGTTCGAATCCCAACCGAGACCGGACCCTCCCCTGTACGAGAGGACTGACTATCCACGTGCTACAACAGGGAAACAAGTCTCGTAAGCCCTTAACGGGCAGGCATGACCAAGAGGTCGTTACGCCAAGAAGAAGAAGAAGGGAAGGGTCTCCACAAAATAAATCTTTGCATTAATTGTACCGAACATATTACAGTAAACTGGGTATGAAAATGTAGAGTAGCTATCTAAGCATGCATTAAAATTCATATTTTTGAGTTTATTTGATGTTTTTACTGAAATATTATCAATATCCGAACACACTTTTTGTCGCTATTTTGGCCCGCTTTGCTTCTTTTATGGCCCACCTGTGTACCAGTTTTGGCCCACCTGAAAAATGACTTTTTTATGTGTTTTATGGTTTTAATAATCTTTCAAAAAAGGGCAGGAAAGGAAACAGGATGAGACGATGACCCTTAGCGGGCGAAACTGCAACTCAGTGTTAATAGTTGGTCGGTGTCGGTTGGACATCACGGCGATCATCGGTTGTTACCGGGTGTAACATAGCATCGGTGGCCCGTGTCCGATAGCAGCGCTTGGATCGACCGACTCGGGGTGGTTAACCGGGGCCGGGTTAACTCGCACCAGACAGTAAGTACGTGTGTAAGAACCCACAGCAGAGAGTTCTTACTGATGATGATTTGTCCGCACTTTTCACACATTTCAGTGTCTCGACAAGGAGGAAGAAGCGGCTTGAAATAAACATGAATGCATTCTACGTGTTTTCAATGGGCATGACGGAGTGGTGCTGCACATCGTACATCGAAGGAGCCTGCTACGATCCGTGGTCGCTGTTTGCCAGCACGAACCAGAGGAGGCGTCGGACGATTTCTGAACATTTCCCCTGATTGCCTTCCGAACCGGACGATATGTACAGTCTGACAAGAAAGTATCCGTACAGTCATCAATTTCAACTTTAAGCCTAGTTATCTCAGCGACTACGTGACCTAGGCCAATCATTTAAACGACATCTCGTAGATAAACTTCTATTCTATCCAATGAGGTCTTAACATTTCGAAAAAGTTACTTGTAGGTCACTTTGTTCTAAAGAAACCCAAAAAAAGGCTCAAAATCGATGACAAAAAAGTATCCGTACATGATGAGTATTGATGGTGTGCCATCCGTACATGATGTGCCAATATGTTGCAATCAATGCCACTTGCCTCTATAATAGCCTGCAAGTTCCAAGGCCTCATTACTACAAGTTTTTTTTTCGAAAGATGCTGGAAATTTGACCCGATTCAATAATAGTTCTAAAGATGTCTACTAAGATCAGGATAATGTTCCGTTGATGGTAATTCTAGGCATCTTTCGACAAATGTTGTATAGAGATCGATTACGGACACTTTTTGAGTATCGTCAACACTTGTACGATCTCATAAAGTGGTCATTCTTGGACAATACATGACCCATTTTTGGCATCGTTATTTTACTCACAGAGAATATTGTAGACATCTAAACTTTTACCTAGGGTCTAGGGTCCAAGGAATAAAATGGGCGAAGTAGACCATGTCCCACAGATGATTTATAATTAGTTCAATGTTTCCAGTTCGATGAATGGCCTCCGAATACCATAACACATACTCTCAACTACTGTGTTTTATAGTTGGAACAACGTTGCTCGTATTGATGATTGAGTTTGACGTCCAGTCTCTATTGTTGTTAGTTTTTTTGGCCAAAATTGCTTAATTTTGTCTGTATAACGTCTGCAAATAGTGTATGAACACTGTGCCGACACGCCAATGGCATCAAATTACAGGGATTTGCAAATCCCCAGTCTTCTTTATTCTTTCCTAAGAAACGAAAAGTTTGCAACGTACAATTATGCAATGTAATTGTTATTTCCAAAAAACCTTCTTAAGAGTTGTAATCCAAATCATATTATTGGTGATCTAGACACTTCGTTCGTCATGTTTGACAACTTTAAGTATGGAGGACTTCATAGCTTTTCGAGCAATCACCCTCCCATAGCGATTGAGTAACCACGAAAGATGTCTGTTTGCAGGGTTTAGTCTAGTTGTACCCTGGTTAATTCGACAAATTATAAGTTCCTAAGACTTAGCATGAGATTTTTCACAGGGTTCATCAACTTGCCAAGTTAGGTTCCCTTTACATCACATGAAAAAGATTGTTCTCTATCGGTTGCAGCTGTTTGCCTATTTCACCGGCCATTTAACGTTAAATGATGATATAACATTGTAGCCGCCATACTTTTAGACACTTGATAAGTCTAAATAATGACTAGGTTGATATTTTGCCTACTAGAACCTCACCAAACCGGTGTTTTTCTTCAAGAAAGGTGGGTGTACGGATAGTTTTTTGTCATCGATTTTGAGCCTTTTTTTGGGTTTCTTTAGAACAATGTGACCTACAAGTAACTTTTTCGAAATGTTAAGACCTCATTGGATAGAATAGAAGTTTATCTACGAGATGTCGTTTAAATGATTGTCCTAGGTCACGTAGTCGCTGAGATAACTAGGCTTGAAGTTAAAATTGGTGACTGTACGGATACTTTCTTGTCAGACTGTATATAATATTATCGTTGTATCAAAATAATAAAACAATCAAAAATATTTTCCTGCATGAAAATAATTATTTTGGGAAAGAAAAGATATCCTGGACCCAGCTCATATAATGTACTACGAATGGGTATACGTTTTTTACGCGTATAGCCAGAAATAGGTGTTATAAACACGTTGCACAGTCACGTTGTCAAAACAGTTCTCTTTTGCGGTGTCCCGCAAGTATCAAGAGAATTGTTTTACCCTTCTTTTTAGAAGTGTTTTACATCCAAAATTGCATAGGAAATCTGCTGCAAAAGAAGGGGTAAAACACTTCTGAAAAGAAGAGCGATCAGTTCTCAAGAGAATTCTTTTACCCCAAAAAAGGGAGAGAGAGGGTATGACGGGTGGACGGGAGAAAGCTCCACAGCGGGAGTTTAAATAGTCATGCAGTTCAAACCAGTCGAGCAGAACGTTGGTTGAGTGAGAAATGAGCATGAGCGAGACGACCCGGGCTCGCTCACAGCTGTCCGGCGCTGGCTCACGCTCACCACTGCGACCACCGTTTGAGGTTTAGCCCTTATTGAAATTGTTTAAATTGACATTCGTTCAGTTCTCTTGCAATTCGCAGTTCGTGAAAAAATTTACATTAAATATTTTGGTATTTGCTATAAGCCAATACTCAAGGATCCAAACTTTCGATGTAATGTTTCAAAGGCGTCGCGGGCCGCACCCAATGTTCTTGCGGGCCGCATGTGGCCCGCGGGCCGCATGTTTGACATCCCTGTTCTATGACAACATAGACAAATATGGATATATCACCAATATTGGATATAATGCATGTGAAATATTAAATCTTCGGCGGCAAATCAAACAAATAGTCACCTACCTTCTTAATTTATGTTCGGCAGTGCACCCTACATGGGAAGTATGAAATTGGCAATATGTAGCTGTAAATATTGAGTTGCTGTGCTGAAAAATAGGTAAGCAATGAAACGTATACCGCCACTACGATACAATATATCTGCAATAATTTGGATAGCATACCACGTGTAAAGTTGTTGAAACACCGTATATTGTATCTAAAAATGATCGATGGCAAAACACAGAAACATACTGCGCAGACTTTTCAATAAAAATTGAAATAGTAACATGCACGAGAACGCTGCGCACGCGGCTGTCAGAGCCGGTTTGGCTGGTGTGTATATGTGCCAGAGTGGCGCGACGGAAGGGAGAGAGAGGGTATGACGGGTGGACGGGAGAAAGCTCCACAGCGGGAGTTTAAATAGTCATGCAGTTCAAACCAGTCGAGCAGAACGTTGGTTGAGTGAGAAATGAGCATGAGCGAGACGACCCGGGCTCGCTCACAGCTGCCCGGCGCTGGCTCACGCTCACCACTGCGACCACCGTTTGAGGTTTAGCCTAAAATCTTAATCTGATATTAAATACAAGTACAGCTACACATCATTTTGTTTAGAAAATGTGCGCCACAAACACGTTTATTAATCCGCTTCTAGTCGACTATGTGTGTGATTCAAAGTACAACAAAAGCTAGGTCAAAGTGAGCGTTATGGAAAAACTCAATCCTTAGAATAGATAAAACCGAACAGACTTATAGAAGAATTACTAGGAACACCATTTCTGACGAAAAAAGAAGTAAATAACGAACAAAACTCTGTTCCCAGTATAAGCGTGACGATAGCATGAAACGACTGAGAGTTTATTAATTTTTACAATATTTTATGCAATTTTCCAAAAAAATTCAAGTAGTTAAGTATCTACGAGCAAATATATCAGTACTAAAATACAGAAAAAGCAAACTTCTATGTAAAATATATGAACTACACAGATAAATGGTTGTAAATGCGAATGGTGAATTTTTTTGGAACCTCAAATTAACATACTTAATGAATTTTTAAAATTATAAAATTTATACAATATTTTTGGAAACACTCTCAAGTATCTTCACTGAAAATTTCAAATCGATCCGACATTTCAATAAAAAGTTATTAAATCTTAAGTACAGGAAAACGGAATCTCCCATAAAAAATGTATGGACTACCCGGGTAGTCCGGTTGAACGTTTGAGGGGTATCAACCGAAAAAAGCAAATGAAAATTATTTAAATTCCTTGGAAACATTTTTTTCTTTAGCAAAACGATAGAAAATGAGTTTTTCTAGGCATTCTAAAAATTTCATGCCGATACGTCAATCCAATCAAAAGTTAGAATAAAACAAAACTCCAAAAACTACCCGGGTAGGCGGTTGAACGGGTGACGGTTAATAGATGGGAAAAATATTTCCCTTGGTCGTGAAAGGGTTAATATCACCGGATTCGGAAAATTTGAAGATTCGATCCCTAGATGAATTCGGAGGATTCGGATTCCCGGTTCAACCGGTTCGACGACCGGAGTTCTACGACCAAGGTCAAAAAAACTGTAAATCACCATGTGTTTTGATTTGAAATTAGACGACCGCAACGGCTTTTTATTTGCCGTTGACATATGATGATGATGATGATGAGTCCCACCTCTTACCCCAACACAGGTTTTAGGTTGGCGGAGTTATCTTAAGATATTTGTTACAAACTTCAGAGCAAATCACGAAGTAGTGGCATCAATGTGACCCTTTACGAAAAAGACCAGTCAACTTCCAAAAGCCAGAAATCGTAGAACCACTCTCCGGAGTGCGCGGCCAAAAAATGCTCTCTCCTATTCGTGTAGCCGGTATCTTCCTTGTCCAACATATGGAGGGGAGTTACCACTTTCTAGGATTGGCAAATTAAGCAAACCTTATCCGTGAGACAATTGGTCGCGTCGAAAACATCATCAATGGATGAATTCGAGGCGCCTGTCACGTGATTGCACAAGAGCGACTGGTGCAGTTCCTACAGAAAGATCAATTTCAAATTTCCACTTTTACGCGCACGTGTCTGAAAGAAATGTTGTTCCATTTTTTTATTTACATTTAAATTTACAAAACAAAAATCTCATCATCATCATCTGTGAGATCGTGATGACAAGTGCGATGCTTACAGACATTAAATTTTCACAATATACAACTAAGAGACATTACATATTCTACTGGGTTCTACTTTACAACCTTAACGTGCACGGCACACAGGCGCTTGAACTCGCGAACGTTTGCAGCCTCGGCAATCTCTCTATGCATGCTGTTGTACCATTGTATACCTTCACAAAACAAGGAATTTCTAGCAAATACTGTCGATAAATTCGACGTTCTAGGATCATCAGTGTTGTACCGGTGACCGTCAGAACCCTTAACTACTCTTTCTCCAAGATACCCCGACAACAAGCCCCTCAGGGGTTTAAATATCAGTATCATGGTCTGGTACACTATCCGCTGCTCTACCGGCATCCATTGCAGAACATCCAGCATAATAGCAGACGGCCTGTACCGACTTCAACACAACACTAACCTCATTACCCTATTTTGCACTTTTTGCAACCTTTTGAGCTGTGTCCGATTGCCGAGGAATAATATTGATGGACAAAAATCAAAATGCGGTGAGATAACTGATTTGTAGATGTGAACTTTCCCAAAAAAGTTTAGGTTGTTCCCCAGTCTACTCATCACCCCTGTGGTAGATGGTGGAGGTGGTGGACTTGCTGCGTCGCGGACGTTTAGGACTTTTTCGCGCACATGAGTCGCGGGCGGACCCTGCTGACCGGACAGCATGGAAACACTTAAGGTGTTTTCCCAAATACACGGTACGGAACGTTGGGAAGCGTCGGGCCTTAGCTCGGTGTCGTGACTGTTGGGCGACGTTTTCTGTTTTCTTTCCAAAACGATTGCTGCACCCTCTACAATTATTACAGTTTTTTTTGGTATCTTTATTTAAGCGATCCTCGATCGCTTACTTCTCTTTGCGACACATACCACAAGACTGACGAGCCCATGTGGGGCTCGCGTGTTCCTAATCCCTCTCTTCCTTTCTCACTTCTCTCCCTAATTCCCCTATTCGAATTTTCTGTCATCCTGCTTTTCGCCTGATTTGAATTTAAACTCGTTTGCGATTCTGCCCGATATGCATGCCGTTGACCATACTATCATTCCGTTACGCTCTTCTTTCATTTTACTTGATCTATTCGTTATCTTTCTTTTACCCTATACTCGATCCCTACATCTTTCCCCTTTTCTACTCTCCTTACTGAGACAATGAGGTGTCTCTAACGTCCATCACATATGTTATTTAAAGTTCTGATCTGTTTTAGTTAGTACAATATTGAATCCTTGAACCTTTCTGGGACGCGTACGTTTCTTTGGGGTTTATCATGTGTAGCACGATCTGATCTTGATTCTACCTCTGTATGTTCCGCCTCGTCTTCCGATACTGCGATGTATTCTCGGCAAACTTTACGTTTTACGTCGTTTATGCTCCTAGTTAGCCTATTGCCCGCCTCATTTACGATCACAACCTTCGCACCCTCTCTTGTTAGAACCTTAAAACTCTTGCACACCTGAGCAATGCCTGCCAAGGTAATACCAAAGCAATACTTGACAACCTCTGTTTTTCTGTCAGAATAGCTTACCTTGGCATTGCTCATGTGTGAAGTTGTCGACAAGTTGGCGACGACAACATTGTTTTAAATTTCATTCTATACTCGTTTTTACATTAAAAATAAACAACACCAGTTGTGTTTGAATGCGAATGGTTGTTTACGCTTGGTATACTAGTTTGTTTACCATTTCTGTACTAGGTAATATTGAATTGTCAAACATTGGCGAGGTTGCAACCAAAATTTTTTGGTTGAGCAAGATTTGGTTGCAAACTTTTCCGACAGATGGCGATACCATAGAATCTGCATATTGGCAGTGAAAGTTGGCGCCAACATTGGCAATGTGTGCAAGAACTTTTATACTCGTCCCTAGAAAATCCTGGGTCGGTCTTGCTTTTCCGAGGGATAGCTACCACCACTCTATCTCCGACTGTAATGTCGCTTTCTTTCGCTCCACGATGTTTATCGGCGAACTTTTTTGATTGTAGTTTTGCTGCTGTGTCGTCCTCGCGTACGGCGGTGCGGTCTAGAGCTGTGTTGTCGTTCCACAAGCTCGGAAACGTTCCACGATAACGCCATCCCACGAGTAGCTCAAAGGGTGTAACACCTAGCCGAGAATGATGCTTACGCGTGTTGTGGACGTGGACGTACTCATCCATAGCTTCTCTCCAGCCTCTTCCCTCACGTTTTGCTGCTGCTACAGCCTTTATGACGCCCTGGTTCTGGCGTTCTATAGCACCGTTCGACTGCGGACTCAGGGGAATGGATTTTCTTACCTTCACTCCTTTTGCCTCCCAATGTTCCACAAATTCTGTGCTTTGGAACGGTGGTCCGTTGTCACTTTGTAAGATGAGAGGTAGCCCCCAAACTGAAAAAATTTTGCAAAGGGCCGAATTAGTACTTTTAGCATCTGTTTGTCGCATTTCGACGATCTGGAGATATCGTGAATACGTATCCACACTCAGCAGAAAATCGCCTGTTCCGCAGCCTTGTAACGCGAGGAAATCAATCTGTAGGATTTCCCAAGGCCCTTCTGGTAGTTCGCGGCTGGACAGTGGTATTGGTGGGTTTCTTCTAGAAATAGCAATACATGTCTCGCATGAACCCACGAAATCAACTGCTTCCTTAGCCATGTTGGGCCACCAGAAAAATTCACGCAGGATGCGCTTGGTTGCCCCGCAACCGATGTGTCCACGATGCGCAGCCTCCAGCGCTGTTCTACGGAGGGTATTGGGTAGAACTACCCGATCCTCCTTGAATACAAGAGGCCCCAGAGTTCGCAGGTTTTTTGATTCCGCTTCGTATCGGCGAATGTCCTTGGTCCATTTCCCATCTCTAATTGCTGCTCTAACGCTGCTAACTTCCTCGTCCAGTTCAGAGGCAGACTCTATTTCCGCCCAGGAGATACTCATGTCTCCTGCGTCTAGCGAGTACAACAAGTGTTTCTCGTTTTCTTCGTCGAACGGGTCATCTATCTGAGAATTTTGTATCAGTCTTGACAGCGCATCAGCGATATTAAGGTGGCCGGGAACTCGTTTTACGTTAAACTGATATGGGAGCAGGCGCAGTGCCCAAGCTTCTGCTCGGGTCGTAGCTCTTCTGTTCATTCGATGCGTTCCTCCGAAAATAAATTCATTAGCTTCGGAATCAGTCCTGATAGTAAAAGCATTGTTAATTAAATAAAACGAGAACCTCTCCACACTCCACACGATTGCCAGCGCTTCTTTTTGAGTGTGTGGGTACCGTTGCTCGGTTGGCGTGAGTGCCTTAGATGCACATGCTATTATGCGTGGTCTTCCGCTGCTGTCGAATTGAACTAGAACTGCTCCAAGTCCTATCGGGGACGCGTCTGCGTACAATTCCGTTTCGTCCTTATAATCGAAGTAGCCTAGTCTCGTGATAGCCTTCAGTGCCTCGTTTTTCAAATAATCAAATTCATCTTCCTCCTCCTCCGTCCAGTAGAAGCACTCTGAATTTGCTAGTGTTCTTAGTCTTACTGTCTTCTCGGCTCTGTTGGGAATAAACCGCTCCGTAAAGTTCATCAGACCCAGGAAACTTTTTACTTCTGACAGCGTCTCCGGTCTACGGGCGCTCTCGATCGCTTTCCGTTTGTCATCTTCAACCCTCCAACCGTCCTCGGAGAGGTAGAACCCGAGAAATTTTACTGACTTTGCCCCGAATGTGCACTTCGTATTATTGAGATGCACGTTGTGCTCGCGCAGCCGCTTGAGTACTACTCTGAGGTTGTTATCGTGGTCATCCTTTGTACTTCCATAAACCAGTATGTCGTCTAAGTAGTTTAGAGTACCTGAGCAGCCCTCTAAGATTATTGTTTGCAGAATCTCTTGGAATATGTCTGGTGAGTTGCAGAGTCCAAATGGCAGTCTTTTGAATCTGAAAGTTCCATTCCCGGCGAAGAAATTAGTTAAGTGTCGGCAATCTTCGTGTAGCTCCACGTGAAAGAACGCGCTAGTCAGGTCGATAGTCGAATACCATGATGTTCCGTTGAGCTTTGCTAGGATAGCTTCCAGTGTAGGCATCTTAAACGGTGTTCTTATAATGCTCTTATTAGGGCCTCTCAGGTCTACGACGAGCCGAATGTCTGTTTTCCCTTTCGGGACAACCAAGAGTGATGAACAAAACGACCGATCCATTTCACCGGTTACGCGTTCTATAATCCCGGCGGATAATAGATCATTAAGTCGTTTTTCTGTCTCATCTCTGAATGATGGTGGGATGCTCGTGAAGACGTTCCGTGACGGAGGTAACTCTTTGTCATATGTTAACATTACCGGAGCCACATTGAACTTGGGGAAGTCTTTAAGCACCGCAAGGATCTCTCCTGGAAACAGCCGCGTCGAAAAGTCTTCTTCAAACGCTTGTACAGTGACGCCAGTGCCTAGCTGAAGCACACTATATCTTATCGCCGTGCTTCTGCTTAGTAGTGCTTTTGCCTTCGGGACGACGTAGAATTTTTCCATCAGGTGCGGACGGTCCTCGGAAATATACAGTTCGGCTACGAAGGATCCTAAAACTAGTATTTCACTTTGTACACCGTACGCTTTTAGTGGCCTATGTCTGCCCCCGAATCAATCAGGAAGTTGACCGGTACACCGGCCACGTAGCCAACAATATTGCCTTCATTATGTAAATTCCTTTGAACCGCATACAAAAGATCCCCCTCCTTCTCATGTTTGAGACCGCTGTATGGTCCGAGGGGCTCCTTATCGGTTGAAGTGTGTGATGATTCCTAAAATGGGAGCAATAATAACTATCTTTGTCGTTTTTCAAGCATGTTTGATTAATTGAGGAAATCACCAAGACCGTTGAACTGATCTCATAACTGAACTTAAAAATGAAAAATATCCAGAGTCGATATTTATCCTGCACCAAGATGGGTGGTTAAGTTCTTTTTTTTTTTAATTTTATTTTAATTTAAATTTTTTTTTTTTTTGTTTTTATTATAATTATTACAATTTTTTTTTTTTCATTTGTTTAAAGAATGTATGTATCGGTAAAATGGAGAAGGAAAAAATAATGCTTTTCTTTTAGGAAAAGAGCAAAATGAATATAACAGAACCGAGCTGCTACGCAAAGCATTTTCAACTTAAATGTAACTAAACCGTGGTGTAGTCGAGTTCGCGCAGAGCGTTGGCACTCACAGATACGTCCTCGCGTTTCATTTCCTCCACCGTACCGTCGGCTGCTAATGCTGCGATCTTCTGCGCCTTTATGGGCACGGGAAATTCTTCTCCCTCTTCCACATGCCGTTTTGTCGTGATGCGTAAGTTGGTACGGCACGCACGCTCAAGGTGTCCCATAACTTGGCAATTTCGGCACTTCTTATCCTTCGCGTGACAATTCTGCGGCGAATGAAACTTGCCGTTACACCTCCAACACGGTTCTCGGTGATTTCTTTGGCGATTGTCCATTGATGGTCGTGACGATCCCTCTTTGTATTGGTTGCCACCCCCTTGCCTGGTCCAATAGTTGGGGCGGTAGGATGGGTTCCCACGTTGCCATCCTCCCGTCCGTGAAGTGCTCGCTGGTCTATGAGCATACGACACCGCCGCTATATAATTTCCTGATACTTCCTCCTTTTTATTGTCTACCGTCTCCATACGCACAAAATCTAGATGTTTTCCTTGTCTTACGATTTTTTCCATATCATTCCCAAGCAGATCCGCCATTTCGAACAGTCTTCCCGCTATTTCCGGAACCGAGCGTCTGATCATCGCTTGCACAAGTTCTTCCGCTTTCTGCTCTTCAGAAAGTCCGCACAATCTGGCTTGCGCCTCTAATCTCATGAACCAGTCCGCGAAAGACTCCTTCTCCGTCATCTTCATTTCTCTCAGTCTCAACCGTTCCTTTTTCTCGTCGCACACACTACCGAAAAATTCACCCACACTTTCTATTACGGCTTGGTAAACGTCCTTCCCGCTTTGTTGTGCGCGGTTTTCCTGCACTTCAATGACGTTAAGTAGATAGCTACCGGCAAACACCTTCAACCCTAGAAGTTTCAATGCAGCGTCTGTTTCCCCTTTGCAGGCCGCTATGCGTTCATACTGGTTACGGAACCGTATCCACTCGGCCATGCGCTGATTACTCGGTAAGTCCTCCGAAAATGGTTTTAAGGGCCAAGCTCCGGCAAGGAAATCTCCCTTTCGAGCATGCAGTTCCCCATTTTCCACTTTTCTTCCGGCACTCTGTGGTTCGTCCGTATTCTCAACAGTCCACTCCCGGCTCATTTTTACACTTTTTCTTTTACAAAGGGTTCGTAGTGATTTGGACATCCTCACTCGATCGACTTCGCTTTGCTACTGGCGACAGGCAGCGACCGCGGTATCGGTTATTTCGTGCCACAACTAGTCACCCCTTGCTTTCCCTACCCTCGTTAACCGTTTTTAGGGGCCTTACCGATTTCGGCACTGTACGCTTCAGTTTGGTGGGTCTTTTTAAACAATACCATCGACGCTGCCGTAATCGGTGCAGAGTTGCTAGTAGCCCAAGAGCAGGTGTTCACTTCTACCATGCTACGTTTTTCCATTCCATTGTCATGGAGTAGAGTAGGGGACAACAGCGAGGCTGTTGTTTGAGAGTATCAATGCCAACAATTGTGCAGTAATCCATAGGCCATCGCAAATTTTCGGTAGCCATAGTGTGCTGCCGTTTCGACGTTCGTAGGTCCATCCGGCGGGTGCGCAGTTTTCATGCCGTGTTATTCCATTCCCGTTCTTTCCTGCGCTTTTCTCCCTGTTCAACTCTGCTTGTGGCGTATCCGAAACAAAATTTATTCTTTTGTCAACGCTAAGTATCTATCAACACGCTGGCAGGTGCCCGATTACTCTCTTCCATTCTGTTCCTTCTAACAGTAGTGATACCGCTACACACCAACGAATTATATCGCCGTTGGATTTTTTTTTTTTTTTTTTAGAGCATTTCGTTCACGTCATGAGGTCAGCGGTACCCTCACAGAGGTGTCTCCATACCTTTACGGTATTACATTTACCTGATCAGTCCCATCTTACCCTCGCAGGGGTGTCTCCATACCCTTTCGAGTATTACATTTACGTTACAAGGCCAATAGTACCCTCACAGGGGTGTCTCCATACCCTTTCGAGTATTACAGTTACGTTATAAGGCCAACCGTACCCTCACAGGGGTGTCTTCATACCCTTTCGGGTATTAAATTTTCCAGATCAGGCCAATCTTACCCTCACAGGGGTGTCTCCATACCCTTTCGAGTATTACATTTACGTTATAAAACCAGCAGTACCCTCACAGGGGTGTCTCCATACCCTTACGGGTATTACATTTACATGATCAGTCCCATATTACCCTCGCAGGGGTGTCTCCATACCCTTTCGAGTATTACATTTACGTTATAAGGCCAATAGTACCCTCACAGGGGTGTCTCTATACCCTTTTCGGGTATTACATTTACATCATCAGGCCGATTAGTACGGAATAATCATTCAAAATCTCGCTGTGGCTTAGTTGAACGAAACGCGCCTTTTCTTAGCCTAAATATCTTTGTTTCGAAACTAAACACTATTGATTTCGGGTCCTTACTGGCGCTCATGCGCTTGAGTGAATAAGGAAGGCTGAATATGGCACTAGAGCACGCGCGCGCGAGTCGCTTAATCGCCGCCGCTGCTTCGCTAGAGAGTCCTGAACCGCAGCCGGAATTTTATATTTCACGAAATTGAAACAAAATAGTTCGCTTACCGACATACGCCATTGTCGTGACTGTTGGGCGACGTTTTCTGTTTTCTTTCCAAAACGATTGCTGCACCCTCTACAATTATTACAGTTTTTTTTGGTATCTTTATTTAAGCGATCCTCCATCGCTTACTTCTCTTTGCGACACATACCACAAGACTGACGAGCCCATGTGGGGCTCGCGTGTTCCTAATCCCTCTCTTCCTTTCTCACTTCTCTCCCTAATTCCCCTATTCGAATTTTCTGTCATCCTGCTTTTCGCCTGATTTGAATTTAAACTCGTTTGCGATTCTGCCCGATATGCATGCCGTTGACCATACTATCATTCCGTTACGCTCTTCTTTCATTTTACTTGATCTATTCGTTATCTTTCTTTTACCCTATACTCGATCCCTACACTCGGGTAGGGGGACATCGACGTTGCGGGAGAAATCAATAAATAGACACGAAGTTAAATTTATCATTATCTCCGATGAACTGGCTCTCTTGTCCAACTATCGGCTCTTTTTTATACCAACTTTTTGAACGATTTTACACGGTTTTTGGGAAAGTGTTTGTGACGGTTGCCGTAATAGCTGACTCGTCTAGATGATGTCAACTTGTGTTATAATTGGTCAAAGTGGTAAAGGGTGGCTTTCCGGTGCGAGCTAGTACATGGCCTACGCTGCACTTTGAGTGCGTTTACCTCTTGTTTACCAGCTAGCTTTTTGGTAAACCCTTCGTATGCTAACCAATTGGTTAGCGCCTGTTATTTATGCAATAATGTGTATAGGTGAGGTGATTCTATCACACCCCACACTTCTTTGCCACCTTAGCGATGACCCCATCAATGTGTGCACTAAATGTAAGCCCGTCGTCCGGAGTGACTCCCAGATATTTAACCTGGGAGACTCGGTCAATTGGTTCCGTGTTCATGACAATCGAAAGCTGGCCGATCCACTCCCTCCTCGACATAACCATATACATAGTGTGTTTTACTAACGTTTAATGCGAGTTTCTTGTATCAACCAGCCATCCTGAGCCACCAAGTCTGCATTTTCAAAGGGACTCTGCCTGTTTCACGTCCTTTCGCGATATAAATATTACTGTGGCATCAGCAAAAATATTTATCTCGCAGGAACGTAAGACCTGCTTCATGTCATTTATGTACATGATAAACAAAATTGGTCCAAGAACACTTCCTTGTGGAACCCCAATGGTGTTTTCAATAGGATCTGAAACATATTTTTTGAAAATTGACTTCTGGGTTCTACCTGTTAGATAATCGGTGTGAGCAACAAGGGTCTTGATATTGTTTCAAATGCCCGTTTTAGATCCAAAAAAACTGCAAGCACCGGTTGCCCACTGTCCATCAACCCCTGCCACTTTGCAAGCACCAGGTTCAGTGCGGTTTGACAGGAATGTCCTTCCTGATACCCTGACTGCTCTCGGGCGAGCAGGCCGTTCCAGGTATCCAGGTATTATACCAATTGTTTTTTGATCACAACCTCCTGGACCTTCTCGACAGTGTGAAGCATGTTGATGGGACGGAACTCTTCCGCTTTGATAGCTCCAGTCAGCTTTGGAATAGGAGTCATTGGTGGTGACTCCTTCTATGTCTCCGGAAAAATACCCCTCTCCATCGATTGGTTAATCAAATCCAGGAGCGTCTGCCCTACTACATGAAAGCAATCCTGCAAAGTTTGTGCATTCCCTATTCCTGCCGTTTTGGTCAGGTGAAAACATATCTGCCTAAGCTTGCTCATGTCTATTGGCTGAAAAGAAAATCTATGCCTGGGAGCATCAACTTGCCTCAGCTCGACTGGTTCGTCTATCGTCGGAATGACGCTATTCGCAAAAAAGTTGTTGAACCTTCCGGTGATCACCGGCTCATCGGATTCGAAACAGATAACGAATTTCACTTCCGAAGCTTCCAAAGTTCCTTACTATTGCCTTGATGCTTGCTAATTTCCCTACTGAAGTATACCTCACGAGTAGTTTTTAAAGACCTACTGTACTCGTTTCTTAGTTTAGTGTACTCACACCAACGTGAAGCTAGATTAGTCCGAACACATTTTTTATACCGTCTCTTTTCCGCTTTAAACGTTCTAGAGCCAACGTATACCATATGCCAGAGTATCTAGTCTCCACGATCCTTTCATAAACTAAACTATTCATAGCACTCTCTAGTGCAGCCATGTCAATTGACGTACGGACATATGTTTCAACATACGGCCCGCGGTCGCTTTGAAACAATACATCGACCGTTTGGATCGTTGAATATTGGTTTTCGTTTGAATAGCAAAATGTTTTTTGCGAATGGTTTCACGAAATGCGAATTCCAAAAGAACTTAACGATCGTCTATTTAAACAATTTCTATAAGAAAGTGAAATATAACTTTGATCCACATCACGCCAATAAATGGCGTTTTACAAGAGCATAAGTTTTACACAGATTTTTATAGACAAGCGAATAAATAGTGTTCATAGAAAATAAAAGTTATGTGCTACAAGAGCATTTTAAATAAAATAACAAAAGTGGAAGTTAGCTGTAGTAATACAATCGTGGAGAATCGTAAATCGTGGAGATTCGTGAATCGTGGAGATCCATGAATCGTGGAGATTCGAGAATCATTGAGATTCATGAATCGTGGAGATTCGCGACTCGTGGAATCTTGGAGATTCATGAATCTTTAACATGGAGATTCAGATTCATTGATTCTTTTCAAAGATTCATGAAGATTCATGAATCTGAATCTGATTCGCACAACACTAGCCATAACGCATACGGTAAATTCCCAAATGAACCCCCCCCAGTACCTAAAAGGTATGCAATGGGTGAAACAAATGCCGTTGTGTGAACCGTTTGAATTGAATGTCTCATTAATTTAAATATTATGGTTATACTGGACAGGATGTACAAAATGAACTCCCTCATGCATTACTTGCATGAGTTTATGAAAATTCGGCTACGCAATCAACCTAGGGGTGCGGTATGAGAGGGGCCCATGGGCCGTCTCTCGCTGCTCGCTCGCTGCGGGCGCGCCGCATTTTCAAACTCATTTCTCCAGTCCAACTCATTGGTTTATGATGTCCATCTTGCTAAGTTTAACCGATTAGTTCAAATCATTACAGTTTCTAACGGAAATTCAACGATTCAAATATTCAAACTGAGTTGATGTGCCACCTATTGCATAACTTTCAGGCGCAAACGTGGAAAAAATGACGACGATGCGGCGACGGGGGTATGTATCTTTCAATAGATACATAGCAGCTTTATGAAAATTTGTAGTTTCTCTCTGTAGACCCAAAGTGACAAAGACCCTCTTTAGAGAACCTATTCCAGCATTTAACTTGTTTTTGAACTGTCCTAAAACGTTCATCGTTCAAGTTTAAAAGCAAAGTTTCATGATCAGATATTTTTGCACAAGTATCTGTTGCCACGCTAATGTAGTCTGTATTGCAGTACACATGGTCATTTAATGTCCTGCTATTATTCGCTGCACTAACCTTTTGCTTCAGGCACACCGAGTCCATAAGTTTCGTCAATTTTTCGGACTTAGCATCATTGAACCAATCAATGTTGAAGTCCCCAACTAAGACATTACGTTTGCCAAAATCTAGGAATCTGTCTAACCAGTCCTCCAGAATTTCGACAAATCGTGAGTCACTTGAACTAGGTGAGGCATACAGAACACCATAGGTTGCAGCCGCCATGCCTCGAATCACAGTAAACCCCAAAAACCAGTTGCCTTCCAGTGACTCGTTTAGAATTACCTTGAAGGCAACCGAGTTCCCAGCATAAACTGCAAACCCTCCTGTGTGTCGTGAGTGGGACAAACAGGACACGGCCCTGTACCTTGGTATACTAAACTGATAAAATGCTTCACACTCCGTTATATGCGTCTCAGGTAGAAGGACCAACGCGGGTTGCATCCTTGCTACCGAGTCGCGTAACAGAACATAGCTAGACGATAAACCAGCGACATTGCAATACATGATTTCATATCGCTGTCCTATCCCCAGCAATCTCTGCTATTGGGAATGCTTAGCTATCTTTGATTATTTGAACCGCAGAATTTCCGCTAGAAGCTATAAGCTATGGTTTGAACGAATCAGTGAAACTAGGCAAGATGGACAGCATAAATCAATAAGTTGGACTGGAGAAATGAGTATGAAATGGCGACGCACCCGCAACGAGCGCAGCGAGCTGACTGCGCTAGGTGTACCGAAAAAGGGAGTTTGATATAAATTTGTTAAAAACAAATTAAATTTAAGAGAGGCCCATTGGCCCATGACTTGAAATGTTCGTCCAGAGTCAGAGTAAACCGTCACCTTGCACTAGACCGAATCAAACAACTACGGCTGGAGTTCTTGAAACGTTTGGTGTCAACATTAAATAAAAGAATACCATCATCGTATTCTCTGATGAAAACTGTTCATCGTCGATCCTGTATCTAATACACAGACAGACAGGTTTATATAGCTGAAAATATTGAGCATGTTCCAAAGCACCTGAAAATTGTGTTTTCAACCAAACATTCGTTCGAAGTCATAGATTTTGAAGCAGTTGCTCCCAATAGCTTTAAAATGCCTCCACCATTTATCAAAGTTGAATTAAATTTAATACCGAGGTTAATATGACCATTTTGAAGGACCACGTTCTGCCATGAATGAAAGCCAACTTTGGAGCACAAAAGCCGTAATGTTTCAGCAGGACGGAGCCCGTGACGTACCTCAGAAAGGGCTCAACCGTCGCTGAAGAAAAATATGGAATTTTGGACAATTACATTTGACCTCCGACCAGCCCGCACTTGAATCCTTTGGATTAAACAACATGAGCACATGTTCAGGTTAAAGCCTGTGAACGTTCTAGCACCATTGTTGGAACGCTGACCGGTTCAATTACCAATGCATGGATCTCGAAAACTGACTCATACATTGAGAAGGTATGCTCTCGATTCCGTCTGCGTTTGGAGAAGGCGATCGAGCAAAATGGTAGACCTATTGAGTAATGTATTTAAAGCATTTAAGGCTTAAAAACGATTCCCTAACTAAAACTATATATATATATATATATATATATATATATATTTTTTTTCGATTTTCTATAAAAAAAAATATTTGAGTCTTGGGTATCGATTTTTGCATTTTTGTATGAGACATACTGTATTTTGTCAATATTTTCTTGAGTGATGATAGACAAACTAATTCTCCTTTATATGTATGTTCAATTTTGCTGCCGACTGTATGCGAAAATAAATAAATATTTCAGAATTTCATGTTAATTTGTTGTACACATTTTAGAAGTCTCATAGATTTTTTACGTGCCAGATATAGACCCAACTTTGCGGAGCCTTACTGTGAAAGATTGCTGGAAAATCTTACGACGCTTTATCTCAAAAGAAATTCCGGTACAGTATACAACACACGAAAACTTCTTCAGTTGCACCATTCACTTTAGAAATTAAGCAGGTTCAAGTTATCCTCGACTATTCTGTGTGTGATCAAATGGAAAAATGATTTTCGAAACAATTTGAACCATTGAGCCAGGTGGGAAAATGGTAGAGCAATGCAGCCAGAAACGAACTAAGTGCGAGATGGAATGTTATAAAATGGTACAAAAACCCTCTGAGAAACCCCTTAAATTGCGTTTTTAAGCATCCGAAAGAAGCCTTTCTGTCGGCATTTCACGTATGCATATGAATCGAATACAAACCGTCATCGAAGTCCAACCTTATCGGCCTTCGGTTGGAAACGGTTTGGTACGGTTCATTAATCATATCTACGATAATGTGTTTACAGGTCTAACAAGTCTCTTCCACTGGCGATGCGATGCAAGGCTTTTGCAGGCGGCACCGTGTCAATGATGCCGCCGTCGTCATCCGACAAAACGCAATCCAATCTTCTCTTGAGATGTTCCTACGCGCATCCCGTCAGTTCTTTCGCTTCTGGTTCGTTGTGCACAATTGTGCTGGGATGCTTCGGAGATGAGATGAGTCCCTTCCCTCGGTTCTCCATTATTTTCGGCATTAGGTTTTCAGGGATTTCGGCTTTCTATTCTACTCCGATAATAGCCATTATTATTTCCATGGGCTTTCTTTTAGTCCACTTACATATCCTACACCAACTCGTGACTGTGTGTAAATGCGCGCGTACGTATATGTTTGTGTACGCATGTTGGTCTTACATTGTTCTACCTGTTTCTGACCTATTCCAGCGGTCCGGTGCCGGCATGGATCAGCTAGTAGTCAGGAATTTCAACGTGTTTTCAAGGCAATGCCGTCATTTCCAGCCTGATTTCGTTCTCCCCTGTGGGCTATCTACGGGCCGCAGGCTTGTTGTTTCCTGATATGTTCCGTCCGTTTCTTCATTCCGCTTCATCCCATTACTGCCCGTGTGGTTCTGTTTGATGATCATCACGTTTGCTTTATTCTTCGCCGCCAATGTGCTCCCGGCAGGGCCTTTGGAGCAGAGATGAAGAAGATCACAACCAAAAAAGGCCGACACCGCGCACCATGAGCCGGAGTGCGGAGAAGAACCGATGGGGCTCTACAATCCGGGAAACCAATAATAATAATAATAATAATTTCATAAAAAAGTATCGCACATGGATTCTTTCTATATCAAACAGCATTTTAATTGACCGAATTCGAACAATAATAACGATATGTTTCGTGTACTTTGGAGAATATTTACCTGATCTTATATAGATGCAAGAGTTTTTTGTTAACTGACTACTGACGTGACGCGTTCAAAATCGTTGATCATGATACCTAAACGACAATCGATCTTTTCAAATTTGAGTACATCCTTTACATTGTAGCATTTTGAGTTTAAGCAGTTTATTTAGATTACAATAAAAGTATTAAATCTTTTCACAAGAAGTAATATACTGAATCTAAATGTCTTATAACGTGTTTTAATAACAACCTAATTAATCAAAGGGTTTCATATGTAACGATATATAAATGAAATAAAAAGAAAAACTATGTTGCTAATGTGTACGGCAAGGAAAAAGTAACCAACTGCAGAGGTGAAGAAAGATACAACAAAGAAAATGGCAGAGAAACATAACCAGAGAGAAAGAGAGAAAGTAACCGAAGGATGCTTCTAGGGTCCACAGAGGCGGAATTGCGTTTGGATTTTATGCTCGCGAAGTATGCTGTGTAGAACGCTGGGCTGGCCGGTGGTGTTTGCAGGTCGATGCTGCGGTGTGAGTACGGTCATGCTGCCACGTACAAGCGGCACATGGTCGCCGAGAGTTCAAAGAAGAAATACCGCTACATGCGGCTGGCAAGAGGCCGGCCCGGCTAGACGGGTAGCCGGGAAAGGTGGCTTCCATTCAACCATCCATCCGCCAAAGTGTCCGATTTGAGCATATGTGTTTGTGGGTGTGTGAGTGTGTCGGTGCGGTCAGGCGCGATAAAGGAGTCTGTCGTGGTGGTTGTACGAATGCAGCTGCAAATGCATATTAACGCTTTGATGCTGTTTCCTGTTTATTTATTCCGTTTGGTCTCTCTTCTATCGTTGCCCATCCATGGCAAATCGAGATCGTGATCGGAGCTGTCCGACTCGGACTCGTGGATGCTAGTAGGGTAGGGGACGGGTTGGCATGAAAGGGCAAGCACACATCACGGGCGGTGTACTTAGGGATTTGTTCAAGCAATCCTGATGATAATGATTAGATGATTTTAGACGAAAGCTCAACCAGAGTTCATGAAGCGATAGCACCGACCGTTGATCTATCAATTTGCTCAGGTGAATACTACGCACCATAAACCGCCGGCAACATTGGCTTTGGCGTAGTAATTCCAGCCTCGTGTTTTCCTCGTTACTACAGCCCCACAAGTTCTAATTAGACTCCTAGTGGCTTCTGCAGAATCGTAGAAAACCGTTGGTTGATACTGGGTGCCACATTGGGTCGCAATCTTACAATAACCATTTTGAATAGATGACACGATAAAATCGAGTTTAATGTTTCCATCTCCCAATGATAAACCCGCAAAAGACGAAGTTTTTCAAAAAATTACGAAAACTTAGAAGACTATTGAACTATCTGCACATTTTTGCAAAGTTTTCATTAAAAACTGGGAATGGTTTCAAAACGCCATATTTGCACCGTAGACATACTTCTTGAAGCGCAAATACTTTTGCAATCAATTGTAAACTAGATTTAAGAAAAACGTAAAATTTTTATTAGAACAGATTTTTTTTATTTTATTAGTTCTTGGACACACGGTGAAAATGAAGGTAACAGTATAATATGGTGAGTGAGCAATATCCGAGCATAAATAATTGAATTCCTTTTAAACTACTGGTTTAAATGCTATTAACCATTGTTTACTAGTAGGAAAAATTTATTAGAAATGGTTTATTAACTTTAAGGTATCGTTGATATCGTAAGTCGTCAACAAAAACTGCAGATCTCAAACCTCAGACCGCAGAGGGAGAGGTAAAACAATTCTTCTTCTCTCGAGTTAAAAGTCCTCTCTGTTTTGTAAATTCCCCATGTAACGAAACGCTGTGATTGGATGACGAACCGGTATTCTCCGATCCGAGGATAGGTAATTTCGACCTTGATGCGCAAAAGCCTTCGGCTGTATTCCTCTGAAGGTCATTTCACCGGTAATTAAAGCTCATCGGAAGCGGGGAGGAGAATTGAATAGCTATAGCTGTCTCACTCTCATAAAGTAAGTAAATTTTCTCAAAACATAGAACAGATGGTAAAATCAGTTCTTGAACAAAGTTGTGTGCATTGAAAAGACCTTTCAGTTGAGGGGTCAATTACAAAAATCGGTCACTGGAGTAGAAAGTTTCAAACGAACTGGCTATCGCCGCCAAAACCTGACATCTAGAGGGTTGCTGTCTCTTTTCCACACGATTATTTAGGAACGTAACGTATCCCTCCACTTCAGCATAGCTCTTTCATTCAGTACTGATCCATTCGCGGCGCCGTGAGCACACACGTTCCTGTCCGTTTGCTTGTCAGTCGGTCGGAATCAATTCGTCTTCTGTTTTTGTGGTGCCGTTGTGTATGCTCGTCGACGGGGCCCAATTTGTAAACAGCCAGCATACACCGATCGTTTACCGTGCGCCTCTCGGACGGGACGAGTTGGGCGTCTTTGTACGTGTGTGTTTACAATTTTGCTTTGACTCGCTGCTGGATCGGCAGCTAAGCTTGCAAGTGAAACAAAAAGGAGTAAAAATAAATGAAAAAATAACCGACAAAGCTCCGCAGCGGAAGGATGTGAGCTTCACACCAGTGCAGTGCCAAGATTCAGTGCGTCCAGATCCCGACGGCGTTACTTTGAAGGTAGTCATGCTTTCCGGTGTGGTTGACACGTTTAACGATACAGTTTCCCCGTGACAGTCATCATACCCGTGTCGGTGGTTCTGTTAACGAGTGTAAAACCACGTGAAAAAGAGAAATAACACCGGGGAGTGTTGCTTTTCAAACCCCTTTGATGAAGTGGTCGTTGTCACGGAAACGGAAGAGCAGACCCAGAGATGCGAGCGCAGAGTAGACGTTTTACCCGGCGTAGTTGAACGGAATGGAATCAAACAGAAATGACCGTCGTGCAAACAGGTTAGAGTCGGTCCGGTTGGTGTAGTGACGAATTCTACCCATTCTACTCTCATCTTGTACGTTTGTGTGGACCACGACATCAGAGGAGCGACAGTGAAAAAAAACAGCGATTTAGACCTGAACACAATTTTGTGGACGACTCCATTTGTAGTAAAGTAGTGAAACCAAAAATTGGGTCCATAGAAATAGGGCGATAGAATTGCGCAAGCCTGCGGAAAGATCGCCATACCTGACGGATTTGGGGTCGTAGTTTGTGGCCCTCACGGTTTATGAATGTAAAACAAACGCCAAAGAGGGAGAGAGAGAGAGAGAAAGAGAGTGCAGCAAGCTAAGATCGCGAAATTGTGTGTGTGTATTAGTGCAGCAATGCAGATCATGTAAAACCGATTTGTGAGCCCCAGCTGGCGATGATCGTTGTTAGAAGTGTCATAATTGTTTCGAGTTCATTAACTCTAAGCAGTTTATCTACCTACGAATGGTTCTGCAGTTTTACAGTAACAAATAAGCAATTTGAAGGGGTCTCTCGAAAATGTTTCATTTTTCCTAAACTGACATGTTTGTAAACGAAATACCGATACTGACCGTTTAAATTAGTGTTCATTACCTGCACAAACATGGGATGGAAGAGTAAAACGGAATCTACCGTCGAAGAGAATAGCCGAATCAAACGATGATTTCAAACTCGAGCTGTCGTTGATGATGTTTATATTCAACCCCGCAGTGATCGTTCAGCGAGTAGAAGGAGTTTCTGTTTTCGGTGTAACATTTCCTACCCGATTTCTCACGGGAGCGGTCGACGGTAGAAGATAAACAAAAACAACTGCTGTTAGTAGTTCTGAAAATAACAGTCTGCAAAACGCTCCCCTCTCAGGTGATGTAGTATGCACGTGCGTGTACCATGTATGATGCACTGTTCAGAAACACGTGCGATGGAGCAGCTTCGGCGTGAAGAAGTGGTGTTGTTCATAAGTGCAAAATAGAAAAAAAGGAGGAGAAAGAAGGGTTACTTTGAGTGATTCATTAATTCGTGTCACGAAAACTGTGTCTAAAACAGTCCCAGGCCAGCAATGAAGCGGTCGGCAGAAAAGTGCTTCACAATGGCATCTGGTGAGAGTTGTCGTAATTGGATTATTGTGCTCTGTATTGGCACGTTCATATTCTCTTCAAGCAGCGATGCCTTGGGTGCTGCACCAGGACAAGGACTACCGACCTGGATGTAAGTATGAAAAGATGTTCTGTTGTAGTGCTAGAAGGCGATGTTGAGGTTCTATTGCACTGTCGTTTCCATTGCAATAAGTTATGTGTTTAAATGTTATGCAGATCATACGGGTACAGATGAGTTGAAAAGTTATAATAGATATAATAGATTTACTTACTTATTTTCAAAAAACAAGATGGTTGCAGAGGTTCAAATTATGTACCAGTGATATGAAGCAGAAGTCACAGTCAGCGGCTAAAACAAAGTTCTCGATGTCACAACAGCTACTAGCAATCGTTGGGGTGTTCAAGTATTCAGATAAAATTTACCAATGTTGCGGGAAGGCAAATATTTTCCTGGGATCGTATGATTGTTGTTGATAGACTCACTGTTCGTTTGAGGAATGAAATAAAAGTAACAACAAATGTTTATTTTTGCCATCGTTCCATTGTGCCAGTATCTGGTTGCGGTTTCAAAGTTAGCAAAACTTAAACAAATGACGGAATCCCACGAATCTGAACACCGTTCCAGGGCTCAAATGAAATGCGTATGTGTGCGAAATTGTATGCACATTGGCATAAAAAGTAATGCAAACTAAAAACATACATCTGGCGCGTTATGAGAAGAGTCATAAAGTCTCGATTGGAAATGGTAGGAAAAGGAAATCTGATTCTGTTTACAGAGTCAAGATTTGTTAAGACGGATAGATGCTCGATTACGATTAAATTACAAATTTTCAAATATATATTTGAGCTGGTACAGTTTATCTGCAAATATTGTATTAAAAAACTATAATTTACGAACATTTCAGTACGCAGACTACCATCTTTCGAATGGCAACCACAAATAGAAAGGTGTGTTAACCGAAACAGAACTGCGAAGCTTTTCCGAACATCAATATTTTGACTTAAACTACTCGGAAAGCGGACCATCGCAATGTATAGAACACGTAACACTCATCGTTTGTAACCGACAATCGTTCTATTTAAAGTCGATTTATAAAATTCCGAGCAGAACGTCTTACACGGATGAGCGGTAAGGGTAATGATGGACGTCCCTGGTTCCGGCTCCAGACGACTGTGTCATGTGCGCGGAGGTGTAATTTAGACAAATTCCAGCTAGCAAGTGTTTAAAACCGTGCGGAGGTGTCGCAAGCATCCTTTGTGCGTAACCGGAAAGCGCAATATGAGCGAAGAAAGTGAAATAAATTGGCTATAAGTAGCACTGGTGCCTGCTTCGGACGTGTCATGAATGAAGTTAATTTTCTACAACATCAGAATGAGCTAGCTTTTTGTAGGTTTACTTTTATTCCTCCTTCCGTCAAAGCAAGGGTGACTGAACGCCTTGTCCTTCGTGCACGTATGGTTGACCGTGTGTGGGTTTGTATTCGCTTTTTAAATGTTTTAATCACATAGGAAACATTCAATTATGTCTGACGAAGGTTGTAATACAATTACATAATGAAATAAAACGCAATTGCAGTCTTGTAGAAGGTCCTAGGGGTGCTTTTACCGCTAGGCAATTGCATGCACGGCGACAAGAACGCTATTTCCGGCGGAATGGTATCGGGGCCGACCTACCTTTACCGTCCCCGTCCCTCGTCATAGTGGTCGTATTCAATTTCGTTGGAGCCTAATGATTGGGTATGAATCCTTTCCCAGATACGTACACAAACACGCGAGTACAGGCAATATACAAAAAACATTCGTCCAGGGACACGCATCAAGATTCACGTGACGGTTTGGAAAACCCACATCAAACCGATGCCCGCGTTTTCCCTGCGTTTTGGCCCGAGAGCTAAAGGACGTCTTTTGGGAGCGCCCCGGGTTTCGTCGGGAGGGTTGCTACCACCACCTTAAAGGATCGGGGTGAACTGGGCCGGTACGCTCGCTTTGTGGACGGTTCGGTCGGGCTGCTCGATTCGGGAACATGATATCGGTAATCCGCTTTCTTTAGTTGGATCCGAACAATGGGCTTCCGAAATCAGTGGCAACAGCTGGCTGACTGGCTGGCAATAGTTTGGAGTGGCCTCCGATTTGATTCAGAATGGCAAGTCAAGCATCACGTCTTGCCTGGAAAGGGGTTATGCGCACTTCGCATATACGCTTTCGCCTTCTGCACGGTCGCTGTCACCGCCAATAGTGTGCGGACGGACCGGTGGGTTATTATGTCCATCACTCCGTGACACAATACTTTCTCCCTGTGACGAGTTGATGACTCTGGATGACGATGTGCCAGGGGTCGCAGGGCGCTTCGGAAAAGGGTGCCACCGAAATGTGTCGATCTTGGGACACATTACACAATCACGTACAATGTCGAATAATGCATGCGCATTTAGAAGTGCAAAGAATAATACTGCTGTCGTTCTCTGCATCGTTCCAGTTGAATGCATTTAATGTTCTATTGTGGGGCGATTATTTTATCAATGGTTTAGTCAAACTTTGTTTACTGGTTTATTTTTATTTACGACAATTTAAGGGAAGAAATTCGGATGTTGCTTTAGTGATACATATATTCCTGTTCGTCGAATATATAGTTGCATAGTTAGAACAAAATTATACTTTCTTAAACATTTTCTGGAATCTCAAACAGGCAGTGGGTTTGTATGTGTGCGATACGATCTCTTCATTTAAGAAAAGAACCTGCAGAAGCAGGCGAAGGCATTGCAATTATGAAACCAACGTTGTTCTACGTTTAGTTCAGTTTAGTTTGTGGTATTTTTCTTGCATAAACATATTGATGCGATTATGTCAGTTATGAAGTAACAGCGATCTAACTTGCAACTAGAATGAATATATTAATTTTTCGAATTTTTTTTTATTTTTTCTGACTTAACCAAAAATCAAATTTAATTTCGTTTTATGTGACACATACCACAAAGTAATAAGAAAATATTTGTAGGTGCTATATTTTCTTCTAGACCTTTAATTCAAGCTATCTTGCCTGTACAAGAAGCTTCTGACAATTGACCTTTCTTGTAATCGATTTGCTCATTCTAGTTTGATTTCCGGATATTGCAACATTAAAAAACCTTACTGAATAGCAAAATATTATCGTGAGAATAAATTACCTGTCTTGAATAATGATTTATTTTGATATCAAGATCAATACATCGCCAAAAGGCCTTTTTTATATATTTTTAGAAAATTGTGATATGCATTCTTCACAACACTTCAAATTTGCAGTCTTGTATCTTCATTGCGTTGAGAAAAACATACACTTATTAAGAGCCTTTCTTCACAAAAAATTCTGTTCGTCGAAAGCATACCAAATTTTCAACGGCAGATGCGTTATTCAAATTATTTTGCTACACGATCGTACTATTCGTTTTTTTTTTCTTTGAAATTGTATCAAGGGTTTGAGTTTGTTTGATCAACCCCGAGGTGGTTTACAGGAGATAAGTATGACGAGGGCTGTTTACTTTTCCAGGCCAAAATTGTCTTTCATAAAGAACTGTTTAAGAGCATGCCGGATGGTTCTTGAATAAAGCTCTACCAGAGATAGGTCATGTACCGGGAAAAGGTACTGACTGATCGAATCGTTATAAGCTTAAAAGTAAACCTTAAAAATCTAACCGTTCCTATGCCGCAACGGGGTGGAGATAACCCTGCCGCCTTGCTGCCCTCTGGTGAAGGCGTCCCTTAGTCCCGATTCGGGCGGGATTCATTAGTTCGCTTACCCTTATCCGTGTTTCAGGGAAAGTTTTAATGGTATGTGCATAACGCTTCCCATCTGGGAGAATGGATACGATTTTTATGGCCTCACCAGCACCGGTGACGAGATTTTCCTACACTGTCTAGTCTGTCCCAACGTCCGGTAACATCTTCCAAACAGCGCTACGAAGGAGCAGCCGGAAAGTTAAAAATATGATAATAGGCACTTGATTTTATTATGATGCCTCTTGAGTGGTGAGGCCCATAAGTGATAGAGGTGAGAAAAATTTATGTATTATAGTTATTAATTTCATTGACCCAGCTTACACGGTTCGGTGATTATGGCGGTACGTTGTTAATAGTCAACCATTTGTTTGAAAATCAAAGAAAAAGGCATCGGTGGTAGATATTTGCATCACAAAGTCGATGACAAATGGCATTTAGGTGCGGCTACGGCTAGTGGGTTCGTGAGTAAGGCCATGATACCGAAAACACCTCCCTTTTCTGGGTTAATCCTTCTAAGCTCAACTTAGGGTGGCTAAAATGTGAGAGGATAAATTGTCTGTTGTCCAGAGATGCTGGTTCTTGGGCTATATGTTGGTGTTAGTATTACATTGTAGCACAAACCCAAGCTATAGCATGGCTGTAACATCGAGTGTTTTAAGCACTCGTTTTAGTAATACGTGAAAGAATCGTTCATGGAAAGTGAATCGTGTGTATTTAAAAAACTGTGTAAAAGATGCGATCGTTTAAGCAAGTATATTGTACAAAATGGGACGGTCAATTAAATAACTACGTGGATTTACCCGAATAATGAGTGTAATATGTTGTGCTCAATGGTGTTTTCTATAGCATTCAGAGCAGCATCCGTACAATTAATTCGTGTAATCGGTTTTCCAATGGTGGTGAATGATGAGACACGGTTAGATAGCTAAGACCGCTCGTTTATTCTTCAATCCTCCTTTTGAGCAGATTATAGCTGTACTGGGGATTTGGTGCCTTAAAACTTATGAGAATATCATTTTTTTTTTTGCATTGACGTTTGTATTTTTGTTTTTCAGACGTTTATGAATGGTCTTAAAGATTTTTGTTATTAGTGTCAGTGTGTCTTTTTTTACTTCACTTGTTACACGACCAAATTTCATATATTAGTAACAAACAGCAAAATGTTGAAAATATTTTGATTGCTCAAGCGACATTCGGAAGGTACAGTTTCACTCTTTCGATTGGTATATAATTCTTGTATGCACATCACTGTGCTAGGGTTAGACAAAATTAGTCGGGCTGGAGAGAACCTCGCGTAAAAATGAGATCTGCATAGCTGACACAGTCACCAAAAGTTTAATCATTTTAAGATGAAAAATTAACTCCACAAATCATACAAAAAATCTTTATCAGATAAGAGCTTAATTTGAAAGGACTAAAAATACAAAAGTTAAACCTGGTACGATTCACAGAAATATGCGAATTGAAACAGTAAAAAAATGCTAAATCTTTGATGAATGTGCAGGTCTAACTCAATCACAAAGTCTTTTTATTTGTTTTTCGAGTTATAACGGAGATTGAGACCCAAACAAAGTAAAGACCGTATTTGCATCAAATTTACGCACTAGTATAATAAGTGTTAAGCTTATTTTACTCTCTATCGACTAAACTAAACATGTGTGTAAAATGTAAAATATGCTCGGAGTGTAAGTTTAATTAAACTAAACAATTTATTGGTATCAATATGGAGACTTAGAATTTAAGTAATTTGTTTTGTCATACACTCTTTCCGATGCCTTATAGCACTTTTTTACTTTAACTGATAACCTGCCTAAAATCATTTTATCTAAACGGAAATACAAATGCCAATATTGTATGTCTCAGGGTACTGTTTTTACTAGTTGGATGTTATTAAAACTGTACACAATTTATACGATTATGACTACAGCATCGATGGAATATGTACTGACTGTAATTTATTTTTCCAGATCACTTGGGATAAAATCACCGTTCGTTGTGTTCCGCTCCGAGCATGAAGTGCTGTCGAACAACAGCGTTTTGCTAAATCTAACCGAAATAAGGAACAAATTGAAAGCCGTACAAAACCTAGACCACTTCATCCGACCCATCGACAGCAGCAGCAGTAGTCGCAGGGAGCTAACCACCGGGGGGAAGGGTGGTGAAGGGACGCTCAGGCACGTCAGCGGTACAGAGCCACCGACGGTACCCCCCGCCGCACCCCCCGTGTTCAGTGCCGAGAGTGCGTTCAGCGGAAGAAATGTGTCGATAACTTTCCTAACCACGGTGGCTCCGTCGTTCGTGAACCACTTCGAGAAGACCTCCAGAGGCGGCGGTGTCCTGAGCCGGCCAACGGCAGCGATGGGCCAACATTCTGCGCCTAGTGTGATCGGCACGGCAGACCACATGATATCGGATGACGATGGCGGCAGTAAAAAGGAGCGCAAGTACATCATTCCCCTCGCGCTGAAAACATCCACGAATGAGAAGGAGAAAACCTCATCCGTATTCCACGGGTCATCTACTAATATCGATGACCTGAAACGGCACATTTTGATGTTGCAAAATCTCACCCAATCGGATAAAAACTTCCAGAGCAAGTTCGTGGTGTTTCCCTCGCTGCAGAAGAACGGAACGACGCCCGGTCCGACGCCATCGGTAGCAGCAAACCCGTCGATAGCTGGCATCCCGAACACCGATCCGCAGCGCCAGTTGGCAATGGCAACGGGACTCCCGACACCGTCGAGGGGTGAGGTGTCGCAGAAGGAGTATCGCAACGTGCCCATCCCAGGCCGTGGCCGGGCAGCGATGGGAGAGAAAAACAGTTCCAGTCAACAAGCGACGATGCGCACGGCGGGCTACGGTGCCACTGCTAGCGGATCGATCAACGTGCCAAAGAAAGCGTTTCCCGAAGCACACGACATACTTTCCGATAGGAAGGACGCCGCGGTTGGCGAGGCGTCCGGGGGCCTGCAAATGTACAAGACGGAAAAAATCACAATTGTGCCCCAAGTATTCCTGCAGAACGATCAAACAAGTGAAACTGTCAGCGATAAGGAGGAGAACTTGGGTGAACCTGTCGCTAAAGTTGTTTCCGTGCCCGCTGGTGGTAAAACGATAGTTCCCATCGAGCAAGAAAATCCGACGCTGTTGAGAACACGTGCAACCAAGAGAAAAAACGCCGCACGAAGGACCAGCCATAAATCAGTGACCTCAGCCAGCATTAGTGCCGAAGGAAGCAACCAAACTGGCCTCATGAGAAGTAGTACCGTTTCTGCTGGTGGCAATAGCAAGAAGTTGGTGAACTTGAAGGCAGACGGGCAGCAATGGGTGCCGAGCGATGGACAGCTGGTCAATGGTACCACTGTACCGCTTGTGGCTGGTTCTGGAGGTCGGAAAGGCGAAGGCAAGAAAAAACGCAAAAATGGCCGTCGGCGGGGAGACGGTGTTGGCGGACGGAAGCAAACTGTCAAGAGCAACGACGAAAGCGAACTACCGAAAACTGTAATATTGAATGACGATGCTTCAATACAAATTGACGGTAACGATCGCCAAGATGCGGGACGCGACAAGGACCATGCCGCCAAGTTGCAGCAACACGGTCCTGGCATCTCCGGAAGTCGAAAGTGGAATCCGTCTTCTCGAGTGCGGCGAAACGACTTCGGGGGAAGACAACAAGTGACCGGCAAGCAACAGCAGCAGCACCAGCAGCAGTATTACGCCACAAATGGGCGAACGTACCCGATTGGGAAGGGCGAACGCCATGATAGCCGAATGATGACCGGATCCCTGGAATCTCTCTTTGTTTCGGAAGCCAGCGGAGCCGAGGCATCCAGCGAATACAACAATAGAAACCAGGGGGACCACCGCAATCGAACGTCCGGTGATGGCATCGAGAAGGATATTGTAGATTTGAATCCGGATCTATGCTACACGCTCGGTGCCCTTAGCAGCGGACAGCAGAAACTGTGCTCCCAGCACACGAGCATCATGCCCGCCATAAGCCGAGGAGCACGTGCAGCGATACAGGTGAGCAGCATGCTTTTGTATGCGACCTTCTATTCGTGGCCCGGGGGCACCGGAATGCATGGTACTCGTGGTGGTAGATTGCTATGTTCCGACGCCATCGCTACAGAGTTTACTACATTTACTACATCATCCCCTCTTCTGTACCTTTCACACAAAGGAATGCAAACATCAATTCCGGAATCGTCGATGGAATTGCAGTATCGTCGATGATGATACCGTTTTCGGCCCAATATCGAATATAGGTGAGTACAAACATTTACAATGATAAGGATTTAGGGTTTTCACCGGACTGGATTGCGATAATTGGATTGCTTACGTGTATCACTCGAGGCTGGCGATCAGTAACACGAGGAATAAATTGAAAACTCGAGATTGTTTCGTGTTAATAGACTAACGTGTTAGGTTGTTTAGAAAATTCTTTGAAACATTTCTTTGCCATATTGAGCAGATGGTTGGCTAAAATGAAATAATTTGTGTAACCATTTCTTGTCTAATAGAAATTACATATAGTTTTTCCCCCGACAGAGCTATCTCTTGTAATCAAATTATTAACTACTATGTATTTTACTACATCTCAAAACAGAATCAAAATTATACTAAAAAATTACGTTTCCCTTTACGTACATTGTTATTCCTATCGTAGAGTCCAGGGTAGTCTGGGATTCGAACAAACCCCTTAGAAGGGGTTCATTAGGGCGCACGGCTTGATTTTCTTAACTTAGTTTGAAATAAAAATTCTAAATATTAGTTTAAGATTGTTTTGAACTTTTGGTATAGCGATCTAGCGAGGGCTAGTTTTGTTTAAGTGAATACGTATTTTTGTCTTCATAAATAGACTCGTCCCAGGATTTCTTCTAATATTAATAGTTCACAAAAATTACTTAAAGTTTATCAACAAACTATCCTAGATTAATTTGAAACTAATTTTAGCATAATAGAAAAATTCAAAACTAAAAGTAAAATCAACATTCCAAGGAAGAGAACTTTCCGGAGTCTCGCAGTGTTATGTTAAGCTTTCGACGTGCGTCAAGAAAACGAAGATGTAACGTAAACTAAGAATGTGTACTAACAATCTAAGAAATCTGTAAGAACCATCCAGCTTGTTCCTACATTTTTTCCCTGGAGAATTATTCTCCTCCCGAACTGTTCGAACTATCGAACAAGCAAATAGGTTTCAAACTCATGCTTCAAGCTTTAAAATAACAACTAGTATATGCTATCTAAGATACAAGAATTTCAACAGAACTAAGGATATTTCGCACTCCAAAATCATACAGTCCCAGATGGTAAAACTCATACAAAGGTTTAAAAGGTTTTAAGTGAAATCAGTCAAGAACGACTTGGGCTGAATTCGCTAAACCACGAACGCTTTCGACGGAAAAGTTCGGGTCCCTGTAATGGGGCCTTGTTCTTCAAACACTTCCTTTGAAGTCCACTCTTATTTTCGTTGGCGTTCATCTCTCAGTCATATTTAATTAGCCTTGGTTCACAGAATACACGATAACAGATTGAATTGTGTAGATAGTGTCAAAACAGTTTGCTTGGAATTATTATCATTTGGAATTGGCTTCTGATCTAAAAAGATTCGCATTTCCATCCCTTGAGACACACTGTAGGCTTTATTTAGGGTTGCAGCTCTGTGCTGAACAAGATTAGTGAGTATGTTTAAGAGGTGTCAACTTTTAAACTTCTTGGAACATGAACGTTGATTTGTTTAGTTTGCTTAGAAAACTTGGCTGAGTAAAAATTTATCTTTTATTACAAGCAATGTCCTTTATTAGATATTTTATAGTACAAAGACTTAGGCATTGAGGTTCGTGTAGAATAAATTAAAATAACGCTAGGAATAAATACGATCTCCATTACGTATGATATCGTTCGCTCCAACTGAAAAATGGTTATCGTTGGAAGAAATGTGTACAAATAGTGCGTATGAGGTTAAAAATATGTATTAAAAGTTGCAACGTATGCGTATGAACAACGTTTGCAAAAAAAAGGCCATGACTAATTGCACAGCTAGCATGCTGGTGGTATTATACATACATACGTACGTGCTCTTGGGTAGCATCAACCCTCCAACTGAGGCTGCCTGATACCATATCCCTGTTCCTTCGAAAATGTTCCGCTACATTAGCAGCCAGTAGAACGGCGGTATGAGGGTACCCGAGGAGACCTCGTCGATGTTCAGCTGTTACACAATTTTACCATAAGTCCGTAACGAATTTCCGATTTTCCATACATAAAATGGCGTGACCGGTGCGATGAAACTGGCACAGGAAAAGCTGAAACAGGCCTCTCTTGGCCGGACCATGGTGGCCGCTGCAAAGTGAAGGATACCCTCCCTAGGACGCAATCTCGTTTGATAGCGGTAGAACAGTCATGCCAGGCACCTATTGCTTGCATGTGGTCGAATTATCATAGAGCCTATTGTTGAATATCACGGTGAAAACGCGACAGGCTGAAGGGACGACCTGGGAAAGGCGTAGGACAAATTCGTCGACCTACGGCACCCGTTCATATTTTCCCCTCTATCACGCAGCGGGTGCATATCCAGGATTCGGGGGAATGAGAAAAGATGCTTTGACTCTCGGTTGAAGAAATCGGTCTGCTCGGGAGACCAAAAGCTCGATAAAGAGAAAGAACGTCGTTACTCGAGAAGCGGTGAACGATGAAAGTAATATAACACGGGGCGAGCACGAAAGACTGAACGCTTCTTTCTCCCTGGAAGACGTATTGCTGTGGTGGCCGCTCGACTGACACTGCAACAGGTGGTCAATTAGTGGCGGAATCACGTTGCTGGAAAGAATCGGTGTCAGCCAGAGGGTAAACGCATAAGGTTGTCGAAGACGTCAGAGAGCCCGGGACAAAGCGTGCTTTGTGGCCAGATTTTATCTCGAACGTCTCCCAAGCTGGATCGTATTGTGCTTCCTTCCATCGCTAGGTTCCTCCAACGCAACGAAAGTGATAAAAAAACGTGGCAATCGATTTCGTGATTTCGATGCTTATTTTTACGCATACGGGGGCAGTGAGTGGCGGGCTCGATTTTTCCCGATTGTAGCGGTGCCCTTCCCATCTCATCCAACGATTGACTGTGGCTTGGGGGTTGCCGATTCATTACAAATTTTAATGAGGCTGGGTTTAGTTACTCTAATATTCAATTAATAAGATAGAAGAAAGCGGAATAGCTAAGCGACGTCATGCGGCAAAAAATGCGGTTTTACCCAGCCCCAAGGATTTGCTACAGTGATGACCACTTAAACATCACAAGGTAAAATTTCAAGTGTTGTTGATTTGAAAATAGTACATTTAAAATTTGGTGGCTACTTTTATAAGTAAACCCGTTGCACAAAGTACTTATTGTAAGAAATAAAATGTATTATACAAACATCGTGTAAAGTAATACTATAACAAAATTTAAGTTAAACAGCGCTTCCTCATAGTTATGTTGTAATAGACAAAATTTAAAATGTTCAACAGTTGCATAGCACATTGTGATTTCACGATATTCACAATTTCAGCACGCAGTGATTCACTGTGGGCTGGAGGTAATACCATTTTTCCAACAACCAACATTGGCAGCCGGACCAATTGGGAAAGAAGTAATGTTGCTGCTTGAAAACAAACGGCTCGCTTTCTCTCCATTCCCCTGCGGCGGCATAACTCCTCACCCACCAGCCATGTTCTGGCTACGTACGAAGGTTTGAATCGTTTCGCAAAAGTATTCGAGGCAAGTTCATCAAAAAATGGTTAATAATGTATCAACATTGCATAGAATTATACAAATTTAATGAACTCTAAGGAAAACCCGCCCGAATGAACGAAGCGCCGCATGGCGTCCTAGTCCTGTTAGCCGTGTTGCGGTGTATGTGTACTGGACGTGGTGGCACGAGCGATGCTGACGGTGCACCGCGAGGAGAACGGGAAATTGTAAAGCAAAGAAAATCTGTACCGACGGAAGCACCGACCGCAGCTAGCCAAACCCACTCGCCCGGAAAAACCGTTCCCGTTCGTCTTCGAAAATGAGATGAACTTCATTACGCATACAAAAGACACACACAATAACCGGCAGTATGGTCTTTCGCCAGTTCTGTACCGTCCTTTCGCTCGTTCGTTCGTTCACTCGTTGGGTTGGTTGGTTTCGTAGTGGAGTTCCTCTTTTAACATGCTCGGGAAAAGAATTTCCCAGGATACCACGCGGGAGCTGATGGCGCAACGATCAGCAGGCAACGGAGGCGGATAAATTGTCGTTATCAGCGCAAAACCATCCCCACAAATTGCCGCAAGGAGTGGAGCCAGCAGACATACAGACTGTATGCTCGGTTACGATGATGGAATTTAGTTAGTTAATAATACCGGCTTCTCTTGTTCCCCTGACGAAATGGCGATAGTCTTGGCAGTGGTGAAAATATGTTTACAAAATCAAATACGAACCAACCGCGCACGTTAAAGAGTGACCAGATTTATAATCCAATCTCCGGCAGTCCTGAAAAAGAGAGTCAATATTTACTTCAAGCGAACAGGAGGAAGCACGGAGATAAGCAATGGGAATTGGGAGTACCGAAGGGTGCGAAAATCCGTAATAACCCATTAAATATTTACTGGTACGAAGTTTTTGTCTGCTTTCGTATTCGGTTGAAAACTTGTCATGTTATCGGTAGCAAAAGAACGTTATGTATGTTATGGTTTACTGTTTGGTAAAGCAAATGGAACAATCAAAGTTACGATCAGAAAAATCCTGTAGCATTGTCAACATGAAACCGTTTAACAGTTCGTAACAACTCATGCTAAAGAAACTAGTGCATGTTTTATTGAAAAACAAAAATAGTTTGAAAACATTCTACTACAGTTAAATAAACAAGTTTATTCGTTTACACGTTCGGAAATAATATTAATAATGCTGTTAAGACAATTAACAAAACATCAAAAAACATTTCATTACACTTTAACTCAAAGTGCAGCTCAAAGTTGGCCAATAGTTGACCATTGTTGAATTTCTACGAAGGTCCATGTTTTCCCCCAATGACGGTTTTTAATATATATGTATGAAAATTGGCAGCTCGATCGATCGGATTAATTCGATCGAAGACCGTGCTAAGGCTGAATGTCTCAAAGGGGACAAAAAAACTTCAATAAGTTTGCATATGTAAGTGCAATTTGAAATTAAATCATTTCCTTAATATGGTGAAATCAAATAAATAAAGCTGTACTTGTAGTCAATGCTAGTAAAATTAATTTATTCATTTATAATTTATTACAAACTGCCAGTTAAGTTACATTTGGAAGCACATACGGCCGACCAGGCGGTAAAGTGTATCCATATTGGATAACAACACCACCCGCCTCGGCTTTCATCTTTCCATAACAAGATGATTAAAACATGAATCGCTTCCAGCGTTGAAGGATTTTAGGCACAGCGTATAGTATAGCGTATAGCTATACACTGCGCCCCAAAATGATAGCTTCACCTAGTTTTTTCTATGCAGGGCATTTTCTACCGAGCATATAATTTGTTTCTAAAAATACACAAATATTTTTTAGTAAACAATGACTACTTTGTATAAATATTGTTGAAAAAAACGAATGAACAATCCCTTTTGTACCAAGAAACTAAAATCAGTGGTGTCCCAAAATGAGAGCCTCACTTAGGATTTTGATTAAATTATCAACAAAAATAGCATAAATGGATTCAAAAGTCATAATTTATCTATCAGTGGGTCCCCCATTACGATTTCTTGCTTGGAAAATTCTTGATGGCATGATCTCCGATAATTTTTCTAACGTATTTACTGATAAGGAACGCCAAGCAGTTCGGATAGCAAGTTTAAGCTCCTATATGGTCTCGTAATGTCTCCCATCTTCATAAATCTCTTGAACTAGCCTTCCACAAACAGTTTCTATTGGATTTAGGTCGGGGGAAACGGCTGGCTTGTTTCGATACTCGATCGTGCATGGTGAGTTCTTTCACCAACATTTTCTTGCTTAAAAATGAGCTGTTGAGCGTTGTGATTTTCCAGATAAAGCTTTAAATGATTGTCCAGGATGTCGATAAACATATTGTTGTTCATACGTGATGGTAGGGGTGGATGGGGTAATACGCACCCCTTAAGGAAAACTATAAAATTTTCTAACAACTTGGCTCTTGATGGTTGATTTTATGACTGAATCACCTTTATGAATCCTAAAGGTTCAAACTATTTACCAGTTCAGGAATGGTTGTTTTTTTTGCAAAGAAAAACGTAATTTTTTCAGTTTTGAAAAAGTTCAATTTTTGATCGATCTGTATCTGGTTGAGGCAAAACGCACCTTTGCTAGGGGTAATACGCACCACAACAAAGAGGCAATACGTACCACAACAAAGAGGCAGCATAGACCGTCAAATAAAGATAGTTTGTTTACAAACTGGTGCATTTTACCCCGACATACTGGGTGCATATTGCCCCCATTCATAGTTGAACACATTTTCAACTAAATTATGAGTAAATCTGCATACTTTCCGAAATTTTCATGAACAGTCTCAAGCACTGATTCTTAATTCACTAAATTTCGTATTCCTCGTGGGTAAATATCGGTTTTTGCACTTAATATTCCTTAGCGGAATGGTACGTCACATTATAACAAAAACTGTCTGAGCTGAGAATGATTTTGTTTTGCGTTTATTTCGCGTTTCTGTTGATGTAGAGCTATCAAACTCACAGTGTGACCATATTTTAGTTTGATCTTACAGGGCGATTACTTTTTACGCGTCCAAAACTCGTTTTTCAAGGGAAATGGGAAAGGGTGCGTATTGCCTCAGGGGTGCGTATTACCCCAGCCACCCCTATAATCGCCAATTCACTTGTTGGAAACTGTTCCAACGTTGTGCAAGCAAAGAAAGAAACAAGAAATTTGTTAGGGACCGCTGTGGTGCGGAACCAAAAAATTAGTCTTTATTTTACAGGTAATGTTTGCACAATCGCTCATCGCGCCCAAACGTGCCCTATTTATAGCCTCCTGCCGGCGAAGCCGACGCCAAGGGTCATCGCTACTCTCGATCAGCCGATCCGTCAGCTGATCGATGAAGTTCCCTTTTGGCTTATCACTATCATCAGGCTGCCTGTTCTTAGCCGAATTGACAGCTGGCGTTAGAAACAAAAGTGTTTCTAACATCACTTCTACTAAGACCACTGAACGCAGCCCAAATTATGACCGATTCACCTTCAAAATTGCGACTAGAGAAAAAAACGTGGGTAACGTCTTAAATCTCTCCGGTAATGGATGTTTCCATCCGGTCCATCAAGATTGAACATTTTTTCATCATTATAATCCACCTAACATGAATTATTATAACAATACTACAAAGTGACAACTTACGTTTCTCCACCCATTCTTCCATGTCATATGTTCTGTAGCAAACTCCAATCTAGCGACTTTTTGGTGAAGTTTGAGGGCAGAAACTTTCTTCATGGACTCTCTTACAATATCAGAACATGAATTCAAAGCTCGCAACACAGCATTTTTGTGCACATTCAACCAGAAATCGTTTTTTGTCCTACGGCAACCTTTGGTTGAATCGAAAGCAACTTAAAAAATCCTCCGATTATCACGCAAGGAAAGATTTTGAAGACGACCAGGAGTCTTCTGAAGCCCATATTAACTGGAATCTTTTACATAATCGTTAATGACGTTTGTGGATCTATTTATTAGCACACCACTCTCATGGTTTGACTTGCCATTAAAGCGAAAAGCATCAATTTGACTTTTTCCTCGTTCCTAGAGTTGTTAAGTAAGAAGTAAGAGAACTTAAAAATTACTTTTGGCAACTGATGACGTGGCTAGGAACTGGGTTGCTTTGTTAATTTGAATGATTTTTGAAATGAGGCTATCATTATGGGACACTCCATTTTTAAATTTTTTGACCAAAATGTTATAATTAAACTTTTTTTCTGATAAATTAGAAGTGAAAAACATTTCTTTTAGATTAAGAAATATGTTTCTGTCGTTTATTTTACCTTGCGATCATTTAAAATAGCATATGAGTGAAAAAATTGGGTGAGGCTATCATTTTGGGGTGCAGTGTAGTAGCGTATAGTTACAATACAATTATTTTATGATTCTATTAGAAGTGATATTCCTAGAATTGAATACTAAAGAAATTGCTCCATGGTCAGCGACTGATACATGATTATAGTAAACTTTGGTCAAATGAGGAAACATTTTTTGTTTTACAAAAATTTTACTAATCTTCCAGGAGAGATTTTTACCGCAATCAGCAAGTATACTATAATTTAACCACAAGGTGGACAAAAAATTTGTAAGTTTTGCACTTTAAAAACGATTTCATTGTGGTCTATAATCAATCGAGAATCAGCTGATGGACTGATATAAATTCTAAGTTCAATGATTAATACAAAAAAAAGGTTTAATGATTACACAAAATAGTATCTCGATTATGCGGTCGGATTGCCTGCTGTTTAATGCAGTCTGTATTTTTTTTTATTTCTAGTTTTACGTGCCGTATTGTAGAAGTCAAGAATGTACAAATAGTTTAACAGGTTCTTTTAGTTTCTTTTTAACCCTACAAACATTTCAGGAAGTAACAAAAGCTAAGACCAGTCTTTGACACCTCCTTACTCTTGTTAATTGTCCTATAAGTGAAAACAACCAGTCTGCTCATCGGTATATGTATATGTTGCCAAACTTTCCGGGGATCTGGTCGAGGGAAGAAAGATTAATTATTTTATGGAATCTTTGGGGAGAAAATTGGAAATAAACGCAGGAGGATACATTGGATTAACTAAAAGATACTCTCTGTTTTCAGGTTCCCCCGAAATGGCTTTTGTGTACGCAATGGCAGCGGCTGCAGCCTCCAGCTTCATTGCCCGGGCTTGTCGCGATGGGCAGCTGGCCTCCTGCGGATGTTCCCGAAGCAGCCGGCCGTCGAAGCTGAACGAGGATTGGACCTGGGGTGGCTGCGGTGACGATATGGAATTCGGGTACAAGTAAGTAGGGAGGACTCTTCAGTCTGTTGCTGGCAGGCGGACAACTCAAGCCCAGCAGTGCCATAGCCCCGGTCTACCTGACGCGTACGCAATACGTGTGAATGTTTCTGCGCATAGTTAGCCATCGTCAGCCTTTCCGAACAGAACGTGGCAATGGCGTCTGGCCGTTCCTGGGGTCGACCAGGGAACTCCACTATGTTGGTGCATGTGGCGTAGTATGTTATAATTCAAAAACACCCGATGACACTCGATGTCGGCAACAGTGGCATTTTGATCATGTTTTGCATAAAACCCGACACAGATTTACATACGGCGGTTATTATGGCGGTACATCAGAGGCGGGTAGGGTCACCGATTCAGTTCCTAAGCACCCGGGAGGGTACGATCCGCCCGGGGGCCTTTTTTCAGCTACCAGCCAAACCCTGCCTGTGGCGAACGCTGAGAAGTGTTGCTAATTGTGGGCGATTAAAGGCCATTTTTGGCAGTTGCCGGTCGACTGGGGAGGAATTTCGGTCGTTGCAGGCTATTTGTATGCACGATTGTTACCACCCTACTTTGCCATATGCTCGGATGACACGTACGCGCGACCAGAGGGGGTCGGGATTGTCGGGTAGGCAAAGGCACGAAGAGGAATAAGAATATGGTTGCTGTCGAAACGACAATCTGTTACAACAAGGGCCACTACCGCGTATACGTGTCGTGTGATGCGACGAAAATGCAAGAGGTCATAAATTTGTTCATTAAATCGGCATTACTGCTAAAGTCTGCACCTAAGTAGGCAATGATCTTCTGCGTACTGAGATTGTCCCTTCTGGTAGCACCGGCAATGTGTTGTCATAGCTTTGTAGAATCAAAACTATATGGCAGTTTTTAGACGCAGTGCGGTCGATTTAGCCATATGTGGTTTCAGTTTTAAATATGGTGATGGAATAACAATATAAAGTATAAACACCTACAGTTTGTATGGTAAGCACACAATTCTTAAACGTGGTTTTTAATCACAAGTAGCATAGCAGTGGGACATAAAGCGACATTCCAGTACCAAGCAACAATAACAAATATCACTACTGTTATAAATATTACTAGACGGTAACTTTACTTTCGAGAAAGAATACCATTGTTTACCGTTTGGCATTTAGTCATATGGAACATTATAGGAACTACTATTCGATAACGATATCAATTGGAGCTCCACTATACATTGTACAGTAATAGCTGAAACTAGCAAAACTATTCTATTTGATAACGAATAAAAGCCATGCAGTTGAACATTTCAGGTAAAAGACTTTTTTTTTGTTCGTTATTTTGGTAAAAACTTTGCTTGGGTATGCCAAGGTATTTATTTGTGCATCTTGTACAACAAATACTATCTTCAGGGTAAAAAGCCAAGTTTTTCTTGCGTAAATTAACTTATTTGTTAGGTGATTTCTGCAGATAAGAACTGTTGAGAAATGCTGTTTGTCTTTCATTATGCTTTTTTATGCAGCTATTCTGTAATATGAGTCACAATACGTTTGGAGAGCCAAAAAAAAACGAAACAACTTCGCGGGAACGATGGTACGAAGTATTCGAAATCAGCTCCACTACATACGGTCGGATGTTCGGTTTTGCAACGTTGGCCTTTCTTTTATATCTACACACGGCCCAGATTGGTTGGGCATCAAAAATATGACAAATGGCACTTTTTACATCTCTCTTGGAGCTGCGGAATGCTTGGTGGCAACCATTTTTGGGCTATGTTTCTTTTCCAAGTTTTCTATTGGCCCTTAGTTCGATATCGTCGGTTTGTTTTGTGTTCGTTTTTATTGATGTTCTTTTATCATGCCGATGTTCTTTTATCGTTTTCATCTTCAGGTTTACGCAAACATTCATAGACATCCGGGAAAAGGAGAAAAAACGAGGCACACGTGGGTTGGTCTCGATACCGGCCAAATATCCGAAAATAATCGAACGTCTGCTGGATGCGCTGAACGATACGACCAAAACCGGCGGAATGCTCAACGAAACCGACACAATCGTCCGACCCGACGATCTGGAAAAACTGCAGGACAAAATTGCTAAGGAGATCGCCAATTCGAATCTCAATCCCAAAGAAATCAGCGACCTACAGGTAAGGGCACATGGGAGAGGGGATGGCACGCAGCTCAAATAGTCAAAAGGGCGGATAGCTGGTATATTAGGAAAGGGAAAACAGCTTCCAGTGAAGTTGTGACGCGAACGATTGCTCGGGAGGAGGTGCGCCCTTTACTACCAAACAAAGGTGGCCACAATGTTAAGCTGGCAGTCGTTGTGGATGTATGTCGGTGGTACTGGTTTAACATTCAAAGGTCTCATATGCTATTTTCCGTTTTCTCTTTCCCATCTTTTGTGATTATGATTAGGAGCGGATTAACAAGGAAATCACCAACTCCGAGGTATTCAACCTGAAAAACGTCAACATCTATGATAAATTGAAAAAGATATTCAGAAAACCCGAGAAAACACTCAACGGAGTACAGTTTAGTGCGTCGGCCAAGGCACGAGCCCTGATGAATTTGCATAATAATGAAGCTGGTCGAAGGGTAAGCAAAACGCAACATTCAACATCTTGTCGGTTGTGCCTTAGGGTATGGTAATGTCATGGGGAAGTCGGGACGAAAGTTGGCAAGAGTTGTTCCGGTGGGGCTTTAAGCTTACCGATGTTTTCCTTATTCTCAGCCAATATGTGATTTAAAATGGTCGTCGCTGTGGGAAGATTTTGTGTACCTGTTTTCACAAGTCGCTGAATATTTCAAACGACCGGCTGTTTATAAACGGAGCATTTTCGTATTGCCTGAACTCCTCTCAATATATTGATTCTGAAGCAGAATATAGATAAAATTATTTTACAATATGTTTTAACCATTGCCTCCCATATGTTTCGTAGGCCGTCATTAAAAAGTCACGCATCATCTGTAAATGTCACGGAGTTTCCGGATCCTGTAGTTTGATAACCTGTTGGCAGCAGTTATCATCAATAAGAGAAATAGGTGAGTGCAATTGTTTCATTTCTTTACTTCCGAACGTGCATAGCAAAAAACAAGTATCACTCAATCTGATATAGCTTTGCTCTTACGTTGGTTTGAAAGCCGCCACACCTCATCACTAAAAACATGCTTTCCAAGAGCAATCCATACATTAAAATATAGGTTAACGCTAAAAATATGGATATATAAAACATTGATAAAATAACAAAAATACTGACTATGCTGGAGCCACAAAGCTGCCATGGCTTGATAAAACTCAATCGTATACCACTTACGGTTGGCTGAGGTTTCGCCAACGTTATCTTTTGACCGATATTTATTTGTTTATTATTGTTGTTAATTATTATGTACAATTCAACGGACAGAACAGAGCCCCAATGAGAATCTAAAACTAAAAACTAGTGTAGACGCATGTGAACAGACTTTAAAAACAAACACATAAAAAATTATGTGACAAATAAACATAAAAAAAATTCGGGTCCATTGCTAGGCGTAACTTAACACGTTGCGTACCAAGCGTTTTAGCACAATTTTTAGTACAATTTTTTACATAATAATTTGTTTATAATATTTGTTAAACCGATTGTTTTCGAAGGCCAAGCAAAAACTTAGCGTCCCAAAAAATTTATATAAAATATGAAAATAATTTGAATGTTGCATTTTCATTTATTTATGGGTTAAAAACTTTTTAGAACTAGAACTGCTGTCACCCATATTTGGGTGACGCGGTACGGAACGTGTTAAAGGGATTAGCGCGTTATCACAGAAATTGAAAGCGTAGTTAGCTCGATTAAAAGTATTGCTCATAGCGTATATTGGAGCAAACTAGAAATAAAGCAAATTTGTTGTTGGAGGTTGATCTTAGAAATTCCGAATTACGAAGCTGTCTAAAAGGTGCGTTGAACTAGTTCTAGCAGGTTTGGGGCATCAATCTCACCCTGAATCAGTTTACCAGTAAACATTGTCTGTGCTATCAGTCGTCGTTTTTTCAATGTTTGCAGTCCTAAAAGAAGGCAACGCGAGTGATAGGAAGGGTATGGATCTGAGTTTCATCTGGAAGCGATCGTATCGCCAATCTCGTAAACCTTTTCTGAGCGTTCTCAATCCTATCTTGCCAAAATTTGAAGTGCGGAAACCATATTACACTATTGAATTCCAGAATAGAGCGAACTAAACTAACATACAACGTTTTAAGACATATTGGGTCATTAAATTCTTTCGTGTTTCTAAGGACTCCTAGAGTCTTATTTGCTTCAGTTGTAATATCATTATAGTGGTCGTAAAAAGTAAGCTTACTATCTAGAATAACGTCTAAGTCACGAATCGAATTTCTTCTGTGGCTTTGGTTCTATGAAACGACACATTAAGTTGATTCCAATCACACCAAAGACTTAGATTGTTGAGAGAACCCTGTAGTCGAGAACAATCCCTGAAATCTGATACTTCACTATAGAGTTTGTGGACATCAACGTAAAGCAGCACAGACACATTATGACAAACCGTACACGCGTAATTGACGAATAGAACAAATAACAGCGGACCTAAATTGCCACTTTGTGGAACTCCACAGAGAGACTAGTGAAGGGTTGCGACAGAGTTTCATTAAGTTTTACCAGCTTTAGTGATTATCAGAATTGGCCAAGCTTCTCGAGGTGTTGAGGACAACTAGAGTGAAATGAATTAATTACACAGGATAAATATTTAATTGATTAACTGGTTTGTACCGGCTGTGCGACTTGTAACCTAACAAACACTAACCTTATGATAATGATCTCTTTTCCCAGGTGACTTTTTACGGGAAAAGTACGACGAAGCTACACAGGTGAAGGTCAACAAGCGAGGACGGTTACAGGTGAAAGATCCGCGGTACCAAATTCCCTCCGCACTGGATCTGATCTATCTGGACGAAAGCCCCGATTGGTGTCGCATAAATCGTCAACTTAAGTGGCAAGGTAAAAAGTAGCAAAAGATCGCATAACTGCAGAAAACACTTCCTAACTTCCATCCTCTCCTTCAGGGACGCACGGCCGGGTGTGTAACAAGACATCAACCGGTTTGGACGGCTGTTCGATTCTATGTTGCGGCCGTGGATACAACACGAAAAAGATCATCGTTAAAGAGCGCTGCAACTGCAAATTCCAGTGGTGCTGTCAGGTCAAGTGCGAGATTTGCACACGCAGCATCGAGGAGTACACCTGTAAATAGTGAAACTAAATTATTATGAAGAAATTGGTTATTTTGTGGACAACAAGGCAGTGTAGGCAAAGTACCAAATTAAAACGTCATGAGAAGTTCTCAATCGCAGCTCAAGCTTACTGTATGCATCCAGCAAACAGTATCGAAAATATGTGATTTTCCTTCGAGCGATAATAACTACTACTCAGTTGGTCAATTTTACAGTGTGACTTTGAATTTCCCTTTGAGTACGTGATAATAAGTAGGTGGTTGTAGGATTATACTCCTCCGAAGAGTCCTACCCTTTTTCCATTTCATCATGACCGATTTTTCATCAACAGTTGTATATAGCAGTTATGTCAGTGAATGTTTAAGATATGATACACAAGTAGAATCAGCAGTATTATTAGATACAGTTTTACTTAAACTTATATTTATGCTTCCCACGCACTTAAACTCGTGGAAGAGATTGGTGTAACGTGTGGGACGTCGTCCGGCAAATACTAGTATCTCCAAAAATGAGATGATCCGTGCGAAAGATAGATGGTTATACATTTATTGGGCTGGCGAGCTCCCATCTCCAGTTGGATTAGGTTGGTCTAGTTTGCCTTTCATAAATACAAATCTTGTTGTAGATATCACATTTAAATATTAGCACAGCTTGTGAGCATGAAAATGGGCGATTCAATCTTAATATGTTCTACCTACCATATTGTGAATCTGCCGTTAGATTTTGAACGTATTCTTCAAATTACATTTTTAGATGTATCTTTGAGGCATGAATTTGTGTGTGCATACATACACAAACCCACACATACACTCTCATGATAATACGTAGTCAGGAAAACCCATGCGCTCCTTCATAAAGTTCAAGATGTGTAACGGCAAGGGACACATTGCAAACTGAAGAAATCATATGCCATCGAACGACTAATCTACCTATTTTTAGTGTTAATGCACTATTGGAAGTGAACTTCTTTGTATCGCAGGCATCTTTGAATTGTTAACATTCATAGAGTACTAGTAAACAGAAAACTAATAAAGATTGTATTGAAAAAATAACACTAATTTCCTCTTTTATTGAAGCATCTTTATTTTCCTGGGTCATATATTCAAATGAATTGTATGCATTAAACAGTACTCTTGGTCATGCCTGTCCCGTTAGGGGCTTACGAGACTTGTTTCCCTGTTGTACGTGGATAATCAGTCTTCTCTTGTACAGGGGAGCGTCCGGTCTCGGTTGGGATTCGAACTCACACCGTCAACATTGGCGCTCATGGGCCGATTTTCTTACCGGCGCTACCGCTCGGCTGTCGCGGACCCCCGAAATGCTGCCTATTCCTTTTAGTTTTAGAAACTGAGTATTTTCATTGAAAACGTATATTTTCCAAAGCAAAAAACGTAATAATCCCTACTACTGGTAGGGATTTTGGTGTATAGCACTAGCTTTTAATAGTCATGAATAAATTAGCTTTAATGCTAATTTTAAGCTATTCATAGTTTATCAACGCCGATTATGTGTTTGCAATAAGGTTTCGTTATCTCTTTCCCACATAGGAAATTTACACCGGAACTTTTCGTCTTTAAAAAAAGAGAATTTAAAATTAAAAAGTTATAAAAAAAACCGCCATTGTTTTTAATAGTGATACTTGGTTTTTAAAGCTTTGTTCAAGTAACCTTGGTCGCAAGGTAAATGTTTTTATCGACTCAATCAAGGTTACTGGAGCGAAGCAATACTTCTATCCAGCGTTCAACTTGAGTAAACTTAAATCAATTACATTGTCTCTAGATCGACTAATTATGTGACTAAACGACTCAAATCATTGTGAGTCGATTCAAACAGTTTAGGATCAAGTCAGAATCGAATCAAATCGAGTCCCAAACCAATCAAATCTGATTCGAATCCTAATCGAATCAAATCTTTAGAATCTGTCAGACAGGATTCGAATCTTTTGAAACCGTCAAATGGGATTCGAATCTTTAGAATCCGTCTAGGGATCGAATCTTCGAATCTTCCGAATCCCGATTCTGCCAACACTATGCCAAACATAGCACTTTCCAGTTTAAGAAAACGCATTTAACAAGTTTGTGAAAGTAATAGTTCTTTTAATTCGTCGTTTTGTCTGTAGTACCAAGAGTGTCTTTTGATTGTGTAAGAAAGTCGTGCGTGATACGAAAAGTAAACAGAAAGAGCTGCTGCGTGTGGTAAAAATGGTGGACAAATTAGGTGAGTCGAGTTTGATTGCGCTACGTCCCCCATGACCGAGGATTCTTTCTTTTTCGTGCGTAAATACGTAAATTTACCACTAATAAGTCATAGACGGAACTGCGTGTAAAGAATTCCTGTGAAACTCAACTTGAAACCTAGTCAAAGTGGTTATTAATATCTACTGCTGAGGAATGCTGCTGTGTGCATTACTGTACTTATTTTGATGGCAATGTTGGTTGGTGGTGGTGAGGGTGAATCATACAAGTTCCATAGTAGTTTTACCTGATTTAATCAGCTCTTTTACGAACAACGAAATATGTAGGAAAAGAAAGTGTCATCTGGTACCTATGTGGGAGGGGGGAGCATTGCAACGAAAGCATCGTTTGTTTCGAACATGCTTAGCTTTATCCGATTGATGCATAATAGACTAGATGAATCATTACCCCAAATAAGCCGCTTTGTTGAATCATCTGATGGAGGAAATTCTTAGTTCCACCAACTATCAGCATTATGCTATGCGTATACAGTTTTGTTCAAAGTGTAATAAAACCCGCCTTCTTTATCACACTTGAATGAATTCATGTCAACAGTGAACAGTGAAGCGAATGCCCGTCGGATACAGATGGTGGAAAATTGTTTCGGAACATCCGGACAACCTTTGTTTCTACCTGGCCGGGTGCTGGTTGGCGAAGGTGTGCTGACAAAAATGTGCCGCAAACGACCTAAGGCACGCCAGTTCTTCCTTTTCAACGATATCTTGGTCTACGGGAACATTGTTATTGCTAAAATGAAGTATAACAAACAGCATCTTATTCCGCTCGAAGAGGTCCAACTGCAGGCACTGGAAGATAGTGGCCGTAAGTGTATATTAATGCAATTCGTTTCGTTAATCGTGGATAACATTGCCTCATTACACATACCATTCCGTAGAGTACCGAAACGGATGGCTTATTCGAACGGCTACAAAATCATTTGCGGTGTACGCAGCAACGCAAACGGAGAAACAGGAATGGATGGCCCACATCAACAAATGTATAGAGGATTTATTACGCAAAAGTAAGGTTTTAATTTTATAACTATTACGAGTTTCGAATGATATTTGTTGCTGTTGCAGGTGGCAAAAAACCGGTCGAAACGCATGCGGCCGTATGGGTGCCGGATAGCGAAGCGACTATTTGCATGCACTGTAAAAAGACACAGTTTACCATGTTAATTAGAAGGGTGAGTAGCAACGAATGGATTATGTTTTATTTTCATAATCTATCAAAAGGCAAATGATATCATATGTTATATTTGCAATTTATCTTTAAAGCACCACTGCCGAAACTGTGGCGCAGTCGTTTGCGGCCCATGCTCGTCAAAAAAGTTTATTCTACCAGGACAAAGCAATAAACCCCTGCGTGTATGTCTCGACTGCTACGACAATCTAACTTCCCTGAAGCGTGATGGAGTGCGTATAATGCATACGTGGAAGCGCCTCACAATGCCACTAATTTTTGTACTGCCTCTTTCTCCCAAAAACAGAACAAACCTCAAATTGCCGGCCAAAATAACAATAAGCCGGCCAACTCCCCGGAAAGCTCCGGCGAAGATGACTCGGGAGACGAGGAAGAATCTGTCAAGGAGAGCGATACGCACGATGAAGTGAGTTATACATTTAATAGGAATCCAAGACTGTGCATTCTGGTCTCTGTAAAGCGGAAGGCGGTGGACTCTTATCAGTTATTTACTTGCATCCGAGACAGTGATGAATCAATCATCAACTAGGCAACAACGATACCTAACAAAAGAATATCTTTTTTTTTCTTACTCCTTATCCGTTTCTTTGCTACAAACTTATGGATTTTCCACATTGCAGGGCTTTAAAAGTCACTGCCCTCAAACAGTGGTATGTGTGTGATAGAAAAGCAACAGCCGGAAGGATCGTTTCGATAAATACGTTGTTGCAGGATGCTGATCCATATTGATATGGAAGTAGTTTCTACTTAACCTGTCACATATAAACCTTAATGGTCAGTCTAAATTGATAGAAAAGTGTTCATGTGTTGTTGTTTTTGTCGAAGATACATTTTTGTTCATTTATTCTTTCATAACATTTTAAACATACTTTCAAAGCTTCGTTACGTTTGTGCTAGTAAAATTTGAAATTGCCATCAAGGATTGTGTTAAGTTAAATTATCATTATTACAATATTTATTCAGGAAACATGCGGTGTAACATACCATATCCCTTTTGTTGCTTTGCAACTGTTAAAAGTTTGGGCCACCAAATTGATGCACGATGCACGTTAATTCCTGAATGGCTAATGTTAGCTGTTGGTTAAAAATCAAATAATCATATTCTATTCATACAACAAACAAAAAAAAATTCTGCTCATAATGGTGATCAAATAACATGCTATTTTAAAGGAGTTTGAAAGTATATTCAGCTTAAATTGGAATTACTGCTTGACTTCACGATGTTTTTTCATTAAAATTCATATCATGTATATTCTCATTTGTTCGCCCAATTTTGGAAGGCTGATTTGGTTTTTTGTTTGTTTTTGTTTTGCTCGATTTGTTTTATCTCGTTGAAAATGTAGTTTCCAACATCACACTTTAAAGAATGGCAGTCCCGCTTATAAATTAATGATTGTTTATTAATACTGACGATTTTTTGTTTTAATTTTTTCAGCCTAAATTCTACAATGACGTTAAAATTGAAAAATGATGTTATGAGAAAGGATCTATTGGAACAACATACAAGCAACGTACGGGAAAAAACTTTAAGAGCGATATCAAAGAGAAAAATAGTTGGACACAGCTTTCCATCGCAGATGTCGGTGTTGTGAGACGAAAGAACGCATAATTTCATTTTAATATTTTCTCCTATATATGTATCTTATTATATTGTTTAAGCAAAATCAATGACTCTTCGGAGAGTATTGCATTGTTCAATCATTCACGTGTATAAACATCTGGGTTGGAACAACATTCATTGGGAAACTAAATCCATAAGCTACTAGAACATACAAAACACCAAAATATCTGGCCCTACATGCACTGTTGGAAGTTGAAAAGAAGAAAAAGCTGTGTACACCTTCGCTTAGTCGAATTTTAGAAAATGACTCCTAATTTGAGGTTTGCTGGTTCAAACGAGTAAAAAGCAAGACAACGTCAAAATTTTAGCACCACGACACGATTTTCAGAGAAAGTGTGATTGCCTTTACATAATGACAGTTTGCATTCAATCGAAATTTTTCCATCAAAATTCTGAAATTCAAATCCACAGAACTAAATTCAACTGGTAAATGAGTTTGGGATTTTGCTTCTTTGCACCGAAATTGTTGATAAAATCAATTTAATGTCAAATTCTCAATAGTTGGAATAAGCGAACGTGTATGTAATATTCAACTTAAATTTACCATACATAAATTTGGATTGCCTTCCAGTGTTTGTTGTTGGACTCACAATGTGTAATGCTTGGTTTCATTTCGCAGACTATTAATTTTTTAATTTTACTACAGTTTCAAACAGTAGCATTCTAAAGTAACCATACATTTTGAACCATTTGTTACTCAACTATAAATCCATTCGATTTATCAATTGTATACTGAAAGCAGGGGCTTGAGCCGAATCGTAATAGCTAAATGGTAAAAAATATAGAACTCAACGCACTATTAAAACGATGGAAAAGGAAAAAAATCAAGCAAAGAATGGAAAATGATTGATCTTGGCCAAAAAGAAATCAAAATCATAAGAATATTAGACATTTTGAATGAACCTAGTACAGCTGGTGAAGCAGTTCCTTTGTAACTGTAGGTGTATATTCACATTTTCATGTTTAAACCCTAAACTTGAAATGCATTATTTGAAGATGAAAAAAGTTTTATAATGTTAAACATATGACTACACCATAGCTCATTACGATGATCATAAAGCAATTATCCATCGAACATAAAACAATTTGAATGTCAATCAAAGAACCAATATCCATTAAACATAAATCAGTAACGTTGGAAAATTTTGATGGAGGTCGAAAATAGGAAATATGATTACTCTAAGATATGAACTAAACATCTAAATTTGGCACATCCACTACTCTGTATGTGATCGAAACGGGAATGGCTACTACAAATATAATTTTGACATGAACCAAGAGAAAAGTAGGCATCAATTCATAAAAATATTATTCAAATAATTAGTTAATAGTGATTTGATTATAAAGTATAAATTATTTTCGAACTGAAAACATGTATTTAAAATTAATTAAAGTGTTGCTGCAATGGCGTATTGTTGTTGGGTTAGTATATTAATCTTAAGCATCACCTCATCATATGTGTGTTTAATTTCCTTTCAGATTCCATCGTGTTTTATTATTTTTTTGTCAAAATTCCTTCTACACAACAACAAAACACTTGAGCTGCCAATTTCAAAATTTTATTTTGCATCATTCCGCTGTCTCGCGAATAGAAAATAGTTCGAATCAAAATAAAATACTTTTTGAATCCAGACCGTGACCCACAAAAAGATGCAACGGTTAGTATCTTCTTCTTCTTTTCTGGCCCGCTCACAGTTGAGCTCGTCGTGCTGACATGGCCTGATCACCAATCGCTTTCCAGGTAGCTCGATCAATGGCTGCAGCCCTCCAACCCCGGTCGCATCCGATGTCTCTCTCTGGTTCTACTCCACTTGGTCCATCCAGCAGCTGAGCTCCTCGTCGTCTCGTGCCGGGCGGGTCGCTGGTGAGCACCTTCTTGGTGGGGCATGAGTCCTCTTGACATGCCCCAACCAACGAATCCTGCCGGCCTTCGCCACTGTCAGGATGTCCGGCTCGCCATACAGCTCAGCTAACTCGTGGTTCATCCTTCTCCTCCACACGCCCTGCTCACACACACCACCAAAGATAGACCGAAGCACGCGCCTCTCGAAGACTGTGAGGGCGTTGCAACGCGTTGGCGTCCTCCGTGAGCAGAGTCCAGGATTCATGCCCATAGAGAACGACCGGTCTTATCAGCGTGCGGTATATGACACATTTCGTGCGTGGGAGAAGCCATTTGGACCGTAGGAGTTTGTGGAGTCCATAGTAGGCACGATTCCCCTGAACAATGCGCCTCCGGATTTCGCAGCTCACGTTGTTGTCCGGAGTTACGACATTGTCGAGGTAGCAAAACTCCTCTACTACCTCAAGTTCGTCGCCGTCCCCAGCCTGGCTCTGTCACTGTCAGAGCCTCCGACGAGCAGGTACTTTGTTTTCGTCGCATTGATCATCAATCCAATCCTTGCGGCCTCGCTTTTCAGTCGGGTGTACGCCTCGCACACAGTCCTAGTGTTCCGCCCGATGGTGTCGATGTCACCCGCGAAACCGAGAAATTGGAGAGAGCGGGTGAAAATCGTGCCACGGATGTCGAAGTCCGCGCTCCTCATGACACCTTCCAGAGCGATGTTGAATAGAAGGCAGGAGAGTCCATCACCTTGCCTCAGACCCCGATGAGATTCGAACGAATCTGACAGCTTGTTCGTAATCCTCACCTTACACAGCGAAATCCTCACCTCCATTGTGGCCTCTAGCAGTCAATGTGGGGTCATTACTGGCCTCCTCGTGGTGCCACTGGACCTCCTGGCAACAGGGGTGACGAACAGAGATCTGGGTCCCGTGCACTATCAGAGTGAAACCCTCGAAGGTGTATTTCTATGTCTGCTCGGTTTCTGACACGACTGTAGCATTCTTGATCATGACTGGACGGGGTATGGTAGTGTGTCGCAGACCGAACGGGCCTTGTAAGGTATCTTTAATCCTGGTTTTAAATATCTAGCCCTCTGGTCTGTTTAGCCTCTCCGGAGGTTAGGATGGACCCTATGTCAGCGGACAGGACCGTGAAGACGTAGGGAGTGTTTCGGAAGGGACTCACTCTCCTGGAAGATTCACGGGCGCAGAAGTCACCAGTGCTTAAGTGTGGGAGCACGACTGATGCGCAAGCCGCTTAGCGAACTTCCGGACACGAAGGGGCTGCCTTGTGCTTTTCCTGGGGATGCTGGTCTCGCCCAGCAGCAGACCGGTAATTCGCTCGTGGCACCAACAGGCACGTTTAGTGCAGTCACGCAAGTGCAACGTGGTCACATTAAGTGCAGGTTAGTGGGCACGTATAGTGCAGTTAAGAGAAGTGAGGCTATGCCTCAGATAAAGGAAAGCACCATTAGTGCAGTACGTGGATGATTGACATCAAGAGGTGTCAGAACCTAGTGTGAGAACCCGGCACGTAGACTGAGCAGGAGCTTAGTATTACGGGCCGACGATCAAGAGGTGTCAGAACCTACCGAGAGTCCACTTTCGGGTTTTTAGGAGGTAGTGGTGTCAGATAAGTCACCTGTCGGATCGATCTCCTGAGCCGCTTAAGTTTGCACTGCACCGAGTCCGTTGCTTTAGGCGTGGGAAACATGACCCTGGTAGGCAGGGGGTAACTGTCAGACCTTTAGCAACACGCGCTTTCACCCTTCAGGAGTTAGTTGCGTGCCACAGCGTCCGTAAACTGAGATTTTAACCTAAGGACAGACGCCTCTTCCGTCATTGCTTCTACCGTGAAGGTGCATAGCGTGATGGAAGGTGAAAGGCAAGAGGAAGGAGTAGGGTTGGTTGTGGTCCAACGGGGTTACGGCCAATCTGAACCCTCGTCAAAAAAAAAAAAAAATTGTGGCTTCTAGCAGCCGTACCAGCTTCTCGGGATAGCTGTGCTGCCGCATAGTCTTCCATAGCTCCTTCCTGTCTATGGTATCGTAGACCACCAAGGATGGTGGGAGCACATCGTCGTCTACCTCCTGGCTAATGGCTCCCCTAATTCCGCTCCGTTCAGGTGCCCGTTGAAGTAGCACTTCCTCCTTTCGATCACCTTTCGCTCGTCCGTAAGAATGTTGCCCTCCTCGTCTCGACACATTGCGACGTTTGGCGTGTAGCCGCCTCGTGTCTTCTGCAATATCCTGTAGAATTGGCGAGTTTCCCCCGACTGAGTTAGCTGCTCCAACAGTTGTTCATCCGACTCCTCGAAGCGGCGCTTCTTGCTCTCGAAGAGCCGGATTTGCTGTGTCCTCAGTCGTGTGTAGTGTTCCCCGTTCTGATGGGTTTCGCGCTGTAGCATTCGGGCGCGCACTGCGTTCTTCTCGGATAGTGGCTGGCCCTACTACCAATTTTGAATGAACTCAGGCCTATCCCCGTGGATCGGAGCGAGACGAAGCGACTGACTTATGCTCCGTCGCATTCGCGCTGCAGCGCCGAAATTTTTCAACCCGCTTTTGAGTGAAACTTTGCATGAAAAATGAAATAAAGCGACGGATGGAAAGCATAAACCGTTACAGTTTGAACGGAAAGCACCGGCACTGCCACCAACGGTAGAATATTTTCCAATGTAAACAAAATTGACGCTTTCAAATCTGTTATCGATGCACAATAAAGGGAAGAAATAAAACAAAAATAGCTCCTTAATGGTTATTCCTAGCCAAGTGCATCATTGAGACAAAACATAGTTCCACCTAATACCTATGCAATAATATTTATATCATCTCAATCGCCTCAGAAATGACTGTGTTTTAGATGATCAAAGATGTATGATTTCAAAAGCACTCGAAGCATTCTCGTGCGGTCTCTTCAAAGGAACACTCGATAGAATAAAGAATCCTTCGACAGAATTTCTATATGTGGGAAAGTTTTCATTTACGTTATTACAAAATCGTATATGGGTTACATACTTATAATGACAACGACAAAATAGACAAATGTTATTCAATTTATTAATGATATTTATCTGTTGGCTCGAAACGATCTGTTTGCGCATGCACATGCACATGCATATCAGCAATTAAAGCGCTAGAAAAACAAATTACGAGTTTGCTAGTTGCTGGCTCAAGTTATGTTCTAAGAAGGGTGGATGCGATATTTTTTTCTCCCGCATTCAATTTTTACTCTTCTCCCGCAGTTGCTACCATTGCTACCGCTGTACGTTTTACACCTGTGAATAAACGAATGCATATCAAACTAACATATGTTCGGTTATTCACAAAGTGTGTCCATTATATTCAAAACATCAAAAATATATCCCAGCGATACATTGATCATTTGAATCAATGATCTCGAACGCAAATTATTGCGAGGTGTTTGATGTCATGTTCGCCATTTGATATTTGAAATATAGAATTCTTTTTCGAGTTTTACCTTCGGGCGTGAAAGATGTCCAAAAGTGGGGCGTTTTATTTTTTAAATAATCGACATAGACTGTCCTTATACCGATCAAATCTTGATTAGTGACGAGCGTTTGCATTTCGGGAATATTACAATAACGTTTGCATTTAAATTTTTTTTTTCAGAGACAAATTATAACGACTTTTCATGGTAAAACGGAATACGTTAGCAACTTTCTGTTAAAAGCAAATTAAAGAGTAGCATTTCGTTTAAATTTAGAACAAGTTTGACAACAACCATCTACGTTTGATTGTGTGTTAAACATCCAGCTTAATAGCGGACCACGTGACCAACGATTATTTAAAACCAGACGGCGACAAGTGGTAAAAAAGCCTAGTACTTTATATTGCTTTTGAAGCTTGTTACAGTATTTTTAAAGTGTTTTGTGGTCCCTAAACTCCCATAGAACGGCATATCGTGGCTGAAAATCAGCGAGGATTTGCCCAAAGTCGCTGTTCTTCCTGTCAAGACTTCCGGCGTATGGAGAAGTGTATAGTGTGCAGTGTCTTCCGAAATAAATCCACTTTATCAGAAAACACGATAAAGAGTACGATTCAGTGGTTTGGACATACCTAGCCACAGTAAATCATGGAGGAGTTGAACGGATCAAATATAATTGAAATATCCCACACTGGTAACCTTGCTCATGCCTATCAACTCCAACCAATCGAAAAAAAAAAACATTTACAACAACTGAAAACATTCATACATGATTGGTTTGGTTGGCTATGACAAAAGTTTGGAAAAGGCCAACTGGCCGTCGGAAGTTATTTTGAAAGTACTATAAATATGTAGTCTTACAATAAAATTTACTTTATTCAATATACTTGGTTGACTTTTTTCTTATCGCCGACGAAAATTTGTCTATTTTTTAATGCAATCGTTAATGCCGTGTTTCTCAGTACAAAGTAACGGTAATCTTTGTCCGGCAGTGATTAATTTTCTATCCGCCTGAGCAGTTGCTACACGAGTTTATGTACTTATATTAGGGTTACCAGCATTAAACAACGAATGCATTTTGACTAAGGAGTGCCATTAACCTGCTCTCTTTTAAACTGTCAATACATGATTTCACCTTATGCTGGAAAACGATTATGTTTCCGGCGGAAGAAGATGTTGGAGCGTTGCATACAAAAGTAGCTTTTGATAAGAGCTAGATTTTTATCCGATACTTCCGAATGCTGTCTCCAATCGGTGTATAAATCATCTGTGTGTAGATCTTTACTAGTTTCCAAAAGACGTAATCTCATGAAACAATCAAATGTTAAGCAATGAAAAATGCGATGCGACATCGAAATCTGAAAAAAAAATCATTGCAACTAGCAGTGACTTGGATTTAGTGGATGTAAGCTGTGCAATTATTTTTAACCAGATTTTGGCATGGCCTATCTTTGTAAAAGTGATTTCTTATCTGTATCATATTGCAAGCTAGGTATGATGCAAAGTTCCTCGTGGAGGAAAAAGTACATCTTTGATCTTTCGTATTGTTCTTTGCTCCGCATCCTCTTTCGTTTTGCATGTTCTTAACGTAAAAAGCACATGTTACACAAAAGCATGCAACTTAATCGCTTGATCACTGTTAATGACGCCGGCAGTACACTGCGCCTAGCGCCAGTTTGTATTGAAATTTAAATCAATCATTTTGCGGTCATATTTTAGTACCTTTTATTACATGTTAAACATGTGAGGAACAACTGTAATGAAAACACAAAGAAATTCCATGCGCATATGTATATTTAATGCTGCACGAAAATATAACAAAGATAATTATACGGTGCGATCGGTTGTCGCCACACCAGTGTGGCAAAACAAGAATCAGCTGATTCTTGTTAGCGGGTCTATTTACAAGGTCAACGCGCGTGCGTTATACACATGTGTGTACCAAGCGACGCGTGCGTGTACTGCCACGCAAACGCCAAAGCGATTAAAGAAAACCCTAGTTAAACCCGAGGGTATACAAGAATCTCGGTGGACTACTGGAACAATTCGAGATTAACACCCCACACGCTTCGGACTGGCAGAATCAAATGGTAAGTAAAAACTTTAATAACAAAGACAAATATATACATCTTTCACCCTCAGGCAACATATGAACTCCCAAAGCCGAAGGAACGGCGGAACACCTGCTACCAGGCGAGCAGAACACATCCGGAGGTTACAAGAGGACCGCAGAGGGGAGCGAGGCAGCAGAACGAGAAGGGCAGAACAGAACAGAAGAAAAAGGAACAAACGGAACAAGAGTTGTGGAAACAGCTTTTTTTTGCAAAGTTTCAAAACAACGCTTAAAGCTGCATCGTGTAAGCTTTCTACAGTCGAGACACTTAAATTATTTCATGAACTGCAGTGCTGCTTCTGAATGAACGGAGCTGCTTTAATAGGAAAAGCAGCTGAACACTCCACAGAAAAGCAGCGGTCATTTTCCATAGCGAAATGTTGCCTGGGGAGGTGCCTAGAATAATAGACAACAAACGTATAGGACAATTTCGCACCAGTTTAGGGTAGATCAGAAACAACTATTATCGATCGGCGCCACGAAACGAACCCAACATGTAAATTCTCGTTACCTCTCGCGGGGATGGGAAAAAACCGATCGGTAAAAAACCCAAAAGAGGATCACCGATCCTTTTTACCACGCACATTCATTTAAGTAATCCAAACTTTTGTACATACACAAATACCATGAAGAAACTCTGGTATATAAACAGAAACAATTCATAGAATAAATCAGTGTTAAGTTGAAACTCAGACGATTCACTTCGTAGGTTCAAAATGACCGCTACACTCGCTGGTATTCTGCCACTGAAAGAAAGTTCGAAACGATCAACTCTTCCCATCTGTTGCATAGGCCTCCGTCATAAGCTTGAGGCAACTAGCTTGATGGTAATAGAGAGTCAGAGACTTCGACAATTTTGTCCCGGCAGATACCAGTAATCCTTCCCCCTACTTTATTTAAAAAACCGTTACCACGCGGAATAGCAAGCTAGGAGGTCTACCTTCGCGGGGCCTGTTTGCTAGAACGCGCCGTAACACCATTATTATAGGAGTTACAGACCTTCAAAGTTGATGGATTTTTTTTCCAATTTTTCATGCATTTCATGAAAATATTCACAAATCTTGACTTTGACGGGCTGTTTCTCAGAACCTGGAAGAACAGAGGCTCTAGTTTTTGGATCATTTCTTAGTTTCATCTTGTAGTTTAAGAAAACATATCTCATTTTTCTGAAATCCAAAATGAATTTTTGATTTTTATCCCGGCTTCGCTCCATCGTGCACTGGGCCATAAGCCACGTAACCAGAAAAAAGAGTGGTTCGATGACGAGTGCAGGCGGGCACTGGCTGGTATCGCGAACGAATCGATCGAGACGATTTCGATCAAAAGAATTAGTCGAACGAAATCTAAATCTGCTCGAAATAGCTATCGGCAACGGGATTTCTGTTTCGATCGATGAACTATGGGCGGTCGTAAAGTCGAGCAGCAAGCAAGCAGTCAGATCGATGTTGTTTACGTTTCTGGTATCACCAACGCTGCTGTGTTTTGTGTAATTAAGTGAGTCAAAAATTGTTTGAAATGGAAATTAAACATGATTTCTTCGACGTTTTTTATAAACGATGTTGAAGCGGATGCAATCGACCTGGCGAAAAATCGTAGGAAATTACGGAAGGAATTTAAACTCTTTGCATTTGTCGGAGATAGCGTAAGTGACAAACACTGCAAAGAAGAATCTGTTGATGTGTGTTTGAAGAGTATGGGGTACCAATATTTTTTCACGAATTTGTTGTGCACCACGCAGCTGCACCGGTCATGGGGTATTAGCCATCGCGGCACTCAGCTCAATTTTTTTAGTATATTTCGGATAACATGGGGTACCAATAATTTTTATGAATCCGAATAATTGAACCCAATTTATAAAAACATCAAAAATCACTTTAATACGTCTTCGTTGAATCTGTTTATTTAAAGGAAACATGTTTGCTAATGCTTATGCGACCGCTCTCGATAGCTCTCGACCTGTCTAAATCATTTCGATCGAGAAAAGGCGTATGCAATAGGAATTCTCGATCGAAATCGAGTGAACTGTTGACTGCTTGAACATTTTGTTGAAATACTAAGTAATGTCTTTTGGTTTCTGTGGAAATACTCCACCCTTGGATCAAACACCAACACTATAGAGGAAAGCAACAAGAAAACACGTGTTGTCTCTCTGAAAGTCCAGTAACAATAATTTATTTCATACAGTTCAAGTTACGTTGACAGCCAAATGCAGTGCTGCCAACTTAAGTTCTTTTCTGGCCAAGGTTTAAAAGCAGAGGTATCCACCCATTTCCAACAAATTTATAGATCGTTTGCTTCTACGTTTCGATCGCGAAAGGTCGCATAACTTTTGCACACAAAAGTAGCTTTTGATAAGAGCTAGATTTTTATCCGTTACTTCCGAATGCTGTCTCCAATTGGTTTATAGATTTATGTGTAGATCTTTACTAGTTTCCAAAAGACGTAATCTCATGAAACAATCAAATGCTAAGCAATGAAAAATGCGAGGCGACATCGAAATCTGAAAAAAAAAATCATTGCAACTTGCAGTTGGATGTAGTGGATGTGGGTAAGCTGTGCAATTATTTTTTAACCAGATTTTGGCATGGCCTATCTTTGTAAAAGTAATTTCTTATCTGTAATATATTTCAAGCTAGGTATGAAGCAAAGTTTCTCGTAGAGGAAAAAGTACATCTTTCATCATTCGTACTGTTCTTTGCTCCGCATCCACTTTTGTTTTGCATGTTCTTAACGTATAAAGCACATGTTGCGGTCATATTTTAGTACCTTTTATTGCATGTTAAAAATGTGACGAACAACTGTAATGATAACACAAAGAAATTCCATGCGCATATGTATATTTAATGCTGCGCGAAAATATAACAAAAATAATCATACGGTGCGATCGGTTGTCGCCACACGAGTGTGGCAAAACAAGAATCAGCTGGTTCTTGTTAGCGGTTCTATTTACAAGGTCAACGCGCGTGCGTTATACACATGTGTATATCAAGCGACGCGTCCGTGTACTGTCACGCAAACACCAAAGCGGTCAAAGAAAACCCTAGTTAAACCCGAGGGTGTACAAGAATCTCGGTGGACTACTGGAACAATTCGAGATTAACACCCCACACGCTTCGGACTGGCAGAATCAAATGGTAAGTAAAAACTTTAATAACAAAGACAAATATATATATCTTTCACCCTCAGGCAACATATCAACTCCCAAAGCCGAAGGAACGGCGGAACACCTGCTACCAGGCGAGCAGAACACATCCGGAGGTTACAAGAGGACCGCAGAGGGGAGCGAGGCAGCAGAACGAGAAGGGCAGAACAGAACAGAAGAAAAAGGAACAAACGGAACAAGAGTTGTGGAAACAGCTTTTTTTGCAAAGTTTCAAAACAACGCTTAAAGCTGCATCGTGTAAGCTTTCTACAGTCGAGACACTTAAATTATTTCATGAACTGCAGTGCTGCTTCTGAATGAACGGAGCTGCTTTAATAGGAAAAGCAGCTGAACACTCCACAGAAAAGCAGCGGTCATTTTCCATAGCGAAATGTTGCCTGGGTGGTAGTAGGGTCATGAGCCGACCGACGTTCATGAATCCACACCGGCCCACGCATGCGCCGACCCGCACTTTGGGCACCATGACGGACAGAATGCAATGTGCCGCGAATAATAATTGATATAAAATGTTCCGCATTTGAATCAAAGTTAAACATTTTGTAGTGACACATTTGAGCCCATCTAAAAAGGCATATTTGTATGTGTCTTTTTGCATAAAAAGCTAACATTTTTTGTCAAACGCGAATAAGAAATTGAGTTTCATAATTTTGTCCAGACAAGTGTTCATGGTGTGGAGTGGCTAATTCGGCGCATGCGCCGACCGGCGTTCATGAACCCACGCCGTCCCACGCATGCGCCGACCCGCACTTTGGGCACCATGACGGACAGAATGCAATATGCCGCGAATAACAAATGGTATAAAATGTTCCACATTTGAATCAAAGTTAAACATTTTGTAGTGACACATTTGTGCCCAACTGAAAAGGAATATTTGTATACCGTAGATGTACCATATTTGGCGCAGTTAAGGAAATTCTGCATAAAAAGTTGAATAACCAATTCAATGTTCGGTCAAATCATACCATTTTTTGCACAGTGCTAGCCTAACTACCATAGAATATAAGAAAATAAGTGAGAAACTCTTAAATTGATATTTCTTCAAGTTTCATAAACTATTTGTGTGGCACATTATGTTCCTAACTTGGCGCATGGTTTTTGCAATGTTCCTTACTTGGCGCGATGTGTTCCTTACTTGGCGCACTAAAATAAAATGGATGTAGTTCATCGAGTTGAACAGCTTTATTCAAACTTAAAACAATAGAAACACTTTTCAACAGCATTTTAAAAAACAATTTAGCTTTTTTTTGTAGCGGAGTTTGGCTTCTCTCGTGAAAATAAAACTATCTTATCGCTAACTTTTATAATCTCATTCATCAAAGCCTTCTATGATTCAAAAATAGCTAGCAGTGCGAACAGTCATATTCTCCACGGTGAATAATTAGGAACACTGTGAGCCAAACTTGGCGCAAAATATTTTCGCTTCAAAATTAGTATAAAAATCTCAAAAAGCGCCGAATATAACCACGATTCATTGGAAATACTTACGTTTTAACAGTTTCTGATAAAAAAAAACACCTAATAATTTTTCCTTTGCGGATAAATGATTCAAAACGGTTTCACCATCTCCTTAGCAGCGTTGCTAACGCGGGTAAAAAATGGCGCACTTGTGGGATGGAATTTTTCATTTAATTAAATATACATTCAATAACAAAAAATCAATAACATGTTTTGATGCGGATGTATTGTACAAACATAAACAAATATTTGACTTCATATTTAAGGTTGAAATGTTTTGGAAATAGTCTAATATCGAAGAAAATATTAGGAAGTGCGCCATGTTTGGACCCGCGCCAAGTATGGTGCTTCTACGGTATCTCTTTCTGTATAACAAGCAAACATTTTTTGTCAAAAGCGAATAAGAAATTGAGTTTTATAATTTTGTCCAGACAAGTGTTCATGGTGCGGAATGGCTAAATCCGGTTCATGCTTTGCAAGAGTCCCCGCTATAGCTGGCTGGCATTTGTTGCACTGAAATTCGATATTTGATAATTGCTAGCATATTTGGTATAACTCGCTGTATGTTTTTAACGACATCAAGTAGAAATGTTAGGCAATGCGTTATGAACAAAATTAAGTTGATTGACATGGCGAACATGTTTGTCTTGCCGTTATAACGTTAAGTCAAGCTAGCCCTAGTATACTCGGGCCCCGTCAAAAATATGTTACAATAAATTAAGAATTTCAAAACCGACCATAATTTTTTTAACCATTTAAAACTGATGGGGCACTAGCGCATCCATCACGCACCAACTCTTGTCCAACAACTCCGGTGATAGTAAAGACTTTTAAATGTTTTGGGCGTGGGCACTCGTGTAGATAAAAAGTCGATTACAATCCATGCAATCCAGGCGCGGGCTTTGGCCACGCGTGTATCGTGTATTATACTTTCAGTATTCACCGATGGCCGCCGGTTAGTGTTCGACTCCAGCTACGAACATCTGATGACCCAAACGAAAAGGAACTACCAGGAGCGCAGACACAGTGAGGAGCATGCAGATAGCTAGCACGAAGACCATGCGGCGGCGTTAGTGCGAGAGAAGAGTTAGGGCCACCAAGGGGGAAGTGGGGTTCATGTTTTGCTGGAATGAATTCCCGATGAATTTTCATGAACACCGGATGTGTATAGCAAAGGCTAGTGCAACTGCTATAGCAATTCTTATAGATACTTCGTTTTATGGGTGTATGCGGGTGAATTGCGTTCATTTTGGCTGGCTGGCCCAGCCAGCCAAATGAATAGAAAAATTCATGATTTACCCTCAAATTCATCAAAATCGCTCGATCTTTGGATGTATTGGGTATCTGTACACGGGCTCACACCGGTGAATTCGTTGCGGTGAACATTTTCTGGCAGACGCGGGAGCGCACAACCCGCACACACCTTTAAACAGAATAATCGATAAGACCGCTCGCGTGTTCACTGCAGTGAACCACGTACACACCCATAAAAAGAAGTATCTGTAAGACCGGACGTTCGTGTAAATCCAATCGTTCATGCGCCGACCGACGTTCATGAACCCACGCCGTTCCACGCATGCGCCGACCCGCACTTTGGGCACCATGACGGACAGAATGCAATGTGCCACGAATAATAATGGATATAAAATGTTCCGCATTTGAATCAAAGTTAAACATTTTGTTGTGACACATTTGTGCCCAACTAAAAAGGCATATTTGTATGTGTCTTTCTGCATAAAAAGCTAACATTTTTTGTCAAACGCGAATAAGAAATTGAGTTTTATAATTTTGTCCAGACAAGTGTTCATGGTGTGGAAGGCTAATTCGGCGCATGCGCCGACCGACGTTCATGAACCCACGCCGTCCCACGCATGCGCCGACCCGCACTTTGGGCACCATGACGGACAGAATGCAATATGCCGCGAACAACAATTGATATAAAATGTTCCACATTTGAATCAAAGTTGAACATTTTGTAGTGACACATTTGTGCCCAACTGAAAAGGCATATTTGTATATTTCTTTCTGTATAACAAGCGAACATTTTATGACAAAAGCGAATAAGAAATTGAGTTTTATAATTTTGTCCAGACAAGTGTTCATGGTGCGGAGTGGCTAAATCCGGTTCATGCTTTGCAAGAGTCCCCGCTGTAGCTGGCTGGCATTTGTTGCACTGAAATTCGATATTTGATAATTGCTAGCATATTTGGTATAACTCGCTGTATGTTTTTAACGACATCAAGTAGAAATGTTAGGCAATGCGTTATGAACAAAATTAAGTTGATTGACATGGCGAACATGTTTGTCTTGCCGTTATAACGTTAAGTCAAGCTAGCCCTAGTATACTCGGGCCCCATCAAAAATATGTTACAATAAATTAATAATTTCAAAACCGACCATAATTTTTTTATCCATTATTTAAAACTGATGGGGAACTAGCGCATCCATCACGCACCAACTCTTGTCCAACAACTCCGGTGATAGTAAAGACTTTTAAACGTTTTGGGCGTGGGCACTCCTGTAGATAAAAAGTCGATTACAATCCATGCAATCCAGGCGCGGGCTTTGGCCACGCGTGTATCGTGTATCATACTTTCAGTATTGACCGATGGCCGCCGGTTAGTGTTCGACTCCAGCCACGAACATCTGAAGACCCAAACGAAAAGGAACTACCAGGAGCGCAGACACAGCGAGGAGCATGCAGATAGCTAGCACGAAGACCATGCGGCGGCGTTAGTGCGAGAGAAGAGTTAGGGCCACCAAGGGGGAAGCGGGGTTCATGTTTTGCTGGAATGAATTCCCGATGAATTTTCATGAACACCGGATATGTATAGCAAAGGCTAGTGCAACTGCTATAGCAATTCTTATAGATACTTCGTTTTATGGGTGTATGCGGGTGAATTGCGTTCATTTTGGCTGGCTGGGGGGTCGTTTCCGGTACGTCGTGTCCTTTTCGGAAACTTTTATTTGGACCAATGATCATACCGGGTACTGAGATGTTACAGTTTATGGTGGGGTTTTTCCTATGTTGTGGTTCGACTCAAGGGGGTAGCGTTATAATGTTTTTGGGTTTTATGGTGCAGTTCCGTTCGGGTTCGAACAGGCCGTAACTATTTTGTTGTTTGAATATTTTCCGTTGAGCACCTCGTTGGTGCAGCAACAAATGGTCGGAATCAAATTTCAAGCACAGTTTTAGAAAGGTATATTATCATGCTTTAAAATTGTTTACAGTTTAAGTAAATTGAAATTGAATGTCACAAAATATTAAGCATTGTTTCGGAAAACTCCTGGAAAATTTTTCAATTTTCTGTTTTTAATCTTATGCCATCGCTAAGGATTGTGAAAGATTGTAATATGATGCACACCCACTTATAGTCTAGAATGTTTTGTAACAATAAATGATAGTTTTTTTTGCGCATACGCGCGCATCTTTACGTTATTCTGTACTTTATATGTGAAGCTTATAGTTTATCACCTACTAGGCGTCTCCATCATGCCATACGCAGCATCATGTGTGGTAAGAAATATATGAAATTCTCATTCAATGAAATATAGGTCGATAATCGAATCGTAAAAATCTGAAGCAGGGTAGGGGTTGAACATCACGTAAAAGGGGAAAGACAAGCCAAGTCAATGGCAAAGAATGAAATTTGGTTTGGTTTGCTTTGAATGTATTTGGTCGCTTTTTCTTGTTCTACAGCTCACAAACCCATCTTTTTATACCCAAAATTCCTATTAATAATGTACCCTACACTAACATTTTGTTTTGTTTGTACCCTTACCTGTAAAAGTTGAAGTTAATCTTCAAGAGTTGGTGAATCACACTGCGTGTAGAATAATTGAAATGCAAAAAGCAAAAATCTTGCGGCACATTTTCTTTGTGTGATTCACTAAGCGTCGTATTATTGCGCTTGTGGGGCATTGGCGGATCTAGTGGACACAGCATTTGCAATCAACTGTTTCATGGTTTCGGAGAAAATACTGCATCAGACAGTGATTTACTAGTATCGGCAATAACTCCTATCCGTCTTTCCTTCATTAGTGACAATTCAGATATCATCTGGATAAACTTGATGCCCCAAAGTGTTGGTTCTGCAGGCCAATTGTGATCAAGTTTGCGAATGAGTCAAAAGAAAAAGTTTTATAAACAGTAGATGAAATCAAAAGCCAAATAACCAGGTTAGTTCCTTATACAATTCAGCTAAATGAAACAAGTTAAGTGACGGTAAATTACTCATTGTACATGAGTTGAATTGATGGAAAAATTTTGACTTATTTAACCGACACTATGTATACGCAAACATGTTGTATATATGGTGCAAAACCAACAGAAATGAACAGTGTAGAGCACTTATAAAATGGATTTATTCCATATCCTGAGAATTTATCTTGTGACTTATATACGACTGCACTGAACTGTTGGATGAGATTTTTTGAATGCTTGCCTCACATTTCGTACAGAATTGAATTAAAAAAAACGGAAGGTTACTAAAAATTATAAAAACATGTACAATGATCGAAAAAAAATTGTATTGGAAAAGATGTACAAGGAATTTGGTGTTAAAGTAGATGAACCAAGGTAAATGGGTGGAAATAGTACGACGGGAAATGTTTGTCGTAGGGCTTTTTCAAACATTGAAAAATTGAGCGATATTTTGCAAATAGAAACAGAACTTATAGAAAGGTTTCGAAATATTTTAATAGCCATCACCTGTTCACAGTCTTTAAATCCAAAAACTATTACTCTATATTGCATAGACACATACATGTTTTACATACATCATTACAATTGGTACAAAATGCCTTCTACTGTCCATAAAGTTCTTGCGCATGTAGATGAAATAATTGTAAATGCCCCAGCTCCATTGGGATCCTTAGGAGAGGAAGCAGCAGAATGTAGAAATAAAATGTACAGAAGGGATAGCATTGCAATCATCAGAATAGTTCAGAAGTTATGTCCGCGTTAGATGCTTTAAATATCAATTATTTTCCAGATAACAATATTTTGAATGAAATTTTTTTGTAAATTTAGTTTGTTTTTTAACAAACTAAAAACAATTTTTAAGTCAATGTAAAAAAAAAGATTGAAAAGTTAATGCACCCACAGAAAAGTCCAAAAATATGAGGTTTTTGCAGCGCCACCTGGCGGGATTGTTCAGAAACATCATAATTTCGTGTAATTTAATAGTACTACACGATATTACAATGACAAAATTGCAAAACATTTGATTCCGAATTTTATCCCTGCAATTCGCTCTTTTCGCTCCATAGTGGACCTGGAGAAAACAGGAATCATAGAGAAGGTCGAAAGTTATAGTGACTGGGTATCCCCACTAGTGATTATAATTAAAAACAACGGAGACCTGAGGCTATGTGTGGATATGCGGATGGCGAACAAGGCCGTCAAACGGGAACACCACCTAATGCCAACGATTGACGATTTCTTACCAAGGCTCAAGTCTGCCAATGTTTTTTCTAGACTAGATATCAAGGATGCGTTTCATCAGATATAATTGGACGAGTCGAGCCGACATATTACCACTTTTATTACGCACCGAGGAATGTATCGCTATAAAAGGCTAATGTTCGGAATTAGCTGTGCTCCGGAAATGTTTCAGAAGATCATGGAGCAGTTATTGGCGACTTGTGAGAACGTGATAAATTTTATCGGCGACATTTTCGTTTTTGGGGAGAACGAAGAAGAGCACAACCGTTGCCTGCAGAAAGTGCTAGCCGTTTTGAAAAACCGGAACGTTCTTCTTAATACGGATAAATGTCTCTTTAGAGTCATTGAGGTGAAGTTTTTAGGACACCACATTTCGGATCAAGGAATTTGTCCAGCGGACGATAAGATCTCGGCCCTGAAAGCATTTAGACCACCCAAAGATGCCGAAGAGCTAAGGAGTTTTCTGGGCATGGTTACGTACGTAGGAAGATTTCTGCCAAATTTGGGAACAGTATCGGCACCACTCCATGAACTAACCCTACAGGGAACACCATTTCAATGGAATAAGGTCCACAATGAATGCTTCGAGAGGCTTTAAAGCATGATCACCGCCGCGAAGCATCTAAAATTTTTCGATAACACATTACGAACAAGAGTCATCGCCGATGCTTCTCCGGTTGCGATGGGAGCAGTGCTGATCCAATTCAAGAATCAAAACAGTGACGAAGATCCACGGGTAATTTCATATGCTAGCAAGAGTCTTTCTGCCACGGAACAACGCTACTGCCAAACAGAAAAGGAGGCTTTGGCTCTCGTGTGGGCCGTAGAAAGATTTGCTACATACAGTCTGACAAGAAAGTATCCGTACAGTCACCAATTTCAACTTCAAGCCTAGTTATCTCAGCGACTACGTGATCTAGAACAATCATTTAAACGACATCTCGTAGATAAACTTCTATTCTATCCAATGAGTACTTAACATTTCGAAAAAGTTACTTGTAGGTCACTTTGTTCTAAAGAAACCCCAAAAAAGGCTAAAAATTGATGACAAAAAAGTATCCGTACATGATTAGTATTGATGATGTGCCATCCGTACATGATGTGCCAATATGTTACAAACAATGCCACTTGCCTCAATAATGGCCTGCAAGTGCCAAGGCATCATTTCTACCAGTTTTTTTTTTCCGAAAGATGCTGGAAATTTGACCCGATTTCTATAATGTTTCTAAAGGGGTCTACTAAGATCAAGATAATGTCCCGTTCATGGTAAATCGGCTTTCGATAAATGTTGTATAGAGATCGATTCCGGAGACTTTGGGAGTATCGTCAACACTTGTACGGTCTCATAAAGTGGTAATTCTTGGACAATACATGGCCTATTCTTGGGATCGTTATTTTACTCAGTTCTCGTTATTGAACATTTAAAGTTTAACCTAGCCATGGCTTGTCCAAGTGACAAAATGGGCGAAGTAGACTATGTCCCACAGATGATTCATACTTAATTCATTATTTCCAATTCGATTAATGGCCTTGGAACACCATAACACAAACTCTCAACTACTGTGTTTTATAGTTGGAACAACGTTGCTCGTAATGAGTTCGACGTCTGGTGTCTATTGTTATTCGTTTTTTGGCCAAAATTGCTTAATTTTGTCTGTATTAAGTCTGCATATAGTGCATAAAACACTGAGCCTACACGCCAATGGGATCAAAATACAGCGATTTGCAAATCCCCAGTCTTTTTTTATTCTTTCCTAGGAGATGAAAAGTTTTCAACTTACAATAATGCAATGTAATTGTTATTTCCAAAAAACCTTCTTAAGAGTTGAAACCCAAATCATATGATAGATGATCTAGGCATTTCGTTCGTCATGTTTGAGGACTCGAAGTATGGAGAACTTAATAGCTTTTCGAGCAATCACCCAGATTGAGTAACCACGAAAGATGTCTGTTTGCAGGGTTTAGTCTAGTTGCATCCTGGTTAATTCGACAAATTATAAGTTCCTGAGACTTAGCATGAGATTTTTCACAGGGTTCATCAACTTGCCAAGTTAGGTTCCCTTTACATCACATGAAAAAGATAGTTCTCTATCGGTTGCAGCTGTTCGCCTAGTTTAACCGGCCATTTCACGTTAAATGATGATATAAAATTGTTGCCGCCATACTTTTAGACACTTGATAACTCTAAATAATGACTAGGTTGATATTTTGCCTACTAGAACATCACCAAAACGGTGTTTTTCTTTAAGAAACGTGATTGTCGTTTAATGATTGTCCTAGGTCACGTAGTCGCTAAGATAACTAGGCTTGAAGTTGAAATTGGTGACTGTACGGATACTTTCTTGTCAGACTGTATTTGATCGGTCGCAAGTTTGAATTGGAAACAGACCACAAACCATTAGAGAAGATTTTCTCCTCGACATCAAGACCATGTCCGAGGATAGAACGCTGGGTTCTGCGCTTACAATCCTTCAACTAAAGCCTGTCTCATAGTAAATTGAGCCAAAGAAAGCGCGCTACTGTGGCGCCTCTAGTAGCGTCAGCCGGAAACTAATATTTTTAGTAGTATAAGTGAATAGTAACAATCAAGTTGTGAAAGTTTCAGATCTGTACTATTGTTTTTCGCTAAATGCCGTATAATGGAAATTGAACGACCCAAAATAAATCCGCACAAATAACTGGAGCGCCGGTGGACAGATTGACAAGGTCTGGAATCCATAATAAAAGCAAAGAAAAATTAAAAGTATTTTTCATTTATACAGTTATACATAAGGTTTGTTATAAAAATAGGTTTTTACCTTTTGCGTGTTCCCTGTTCTTATAAATTCACGTACTTTTTTTGGCCGATTTTTCGACCTGCCATTATTCCAAGGTTGTCTCGGAGTGGTACTGGGCCAATAAGATCACTTGGTACCAAAACCAAATTTCCCAGCGTTTCACCCCATCAAAAAAATCTGGGCAATCACAAAACTTCGTCTTAGACAAAGTGGTGAAACAGTTACAGATGTTCTTGGGAAGAGGAAGTTAACGGAGGTTGCGAAAACGGTGTTCAATTCCACGACATGGGCGTTAATGCAGGAAACAAAAACAAACTACGTGAATTTAAAAGAACAGGGAACACGTAAATAGTAAAAACATATTTTTATAACAAACCTTATGTAAAACTGTATAAAAGAAAAATACTTGTCATTTTTTTGTTTTTTATTTCAATGGGTTCCCGGTATATTCAATTTGCTCAGTTGCCTTGGTGCTATAGTATTTTGTGCGGATTTATTTTTGGTCGCTTAATTTCCATTGTACGGTATTTCACGAAAAAAATAGTACAGGTTTGAAACTTTCACAACTTCATTGTTACTATTCATTAATACTACTAAAAATATTAGTTTCCGGCTGACGCTACTAGAGGCGCCACAGTAGCGCGCTTTCTTTGGCTCAATTTACTATGAGACAGGCTTTATGAGGTAAAATATCGGAAGGGTTCAAGCAACATTGCCGACCCGCTGTCTCGTTTAACTGATCATCTACCAGCAGAACCCGATAACAAGAATCACCACGAGAAGTTTTTAGTATTGGCAATTTTGGAATCAGCTGCTATCGACATCAGCGAAATCGAAGAAGAGTCAAGGAAGGACATCGAGCTCACATTAGTCAGAGATAGTTTACGCAGCGGAACGTGGACGAACATCGAAACTAAACTGTATGAACCATTTCAGGGAGAGCTCGGTGTCGTTGAAGACCTAGTAGTACGAGAGAATAAAATGGTAATTCCAAAAAGCCTGGAGAAACGCTTCCTTCAGTTGGCACATGAAGGACACCCAGGGGAATCGGCGATGAAACTGAGACTTCGCGAAAGAGTATGGTGGCCAGGAATGGACAAAGAGACTATCAAGTGGGTAGCAGGGTGCGAAGGATGCCGATTAGTAGGTCTACCCCAAAAACCCGAACCTCTGCGCAGACGACCTTTACCGGAAGAAGCATGGACAGATGTGGCGATTGATTTTCTTGGTCCGTTACCCTCCGGAGAATATATCCTTGTCATCATTGACTACTTCAGCAAGTATAAGGAGATCGAAATCATGACAAGAATTACAGCAAGTGAGACAGTCGACCGACTACATAAAATTTTTAGGCGGTTAGGATTTCCAAGAACGATTACCCTCTGTGATATCCCGTGGAACACATTGATACACCAGGGTTAAACACGTCCGTTCTTTATTCCCGTTCTCCAACGACTGCCTCTTTCTCAACTCAGCTCTCTCCACTTGATACCTGTTCCGCTCTCATACCTAATACCTAGGTATAATACCTTATACCTAGTAGCTACTATACCACACCCTCGACAACGGGAAACAATTTGTTAGTCGGGAGTTTAGAGACTACTGTAAACAAAAAGAGATCTTGTTGAACCACAGCACCCCATACTGGCCTCAACAGAATGGAGAAGTCGAGCGACAAAACCGTTCGTTATTGATGCGCCTTCAAATCAGCTGTGCGTTGAAACGGAATTGGCGGCAGGACCTGGACGACTATCTTACAATGTACTATTCTACACCACATTCAGCCACCGGTAAGACTCCAACGGAACTCCTATTAGGCCGCACCATAAGAACCAAGATACCCTCACTGAAAGACATCCAATCGGCCCCACCGAACGAAGAGTTTAGTGATCGTGATTGGGTTCAAAAATATCAATCCATCGATTGGGAGAACTCTAGGCGACACGCCAAGGAATCGCTGATTGAAACCGGAGATAAAGTTCTGATGCAAAACCTACAGCCTGAAAACAAATTATGCACAACATACATCCCCACGCAATTCACAGTCTTAAGCAAGGAGGGGACACGAGTGACAGTCCAGAACGACGAAACTGGAAGTGTTTTTCAGCGAAATGCAGCGCATCTTAAGCGTATCGACCACTCGCCCTGGTAACACAAAATGAACTTTTCTCCATACAAAATGGAAGCCGGTTGTCTGTCCGGTTCTCTGCACGGTCTTCCAGTAGAAACGACTAAATTCATTCGATCCGCGATACCGATTACACCGTGTTGCATACTTATAGGAGCTGAGAAACCCGGGTTTTGTCCCGGGTAATTGGGTCGGTATGCAAAAGTCACGCACAAAACGGCAAAAAAAAGTTCCCACGCTTTCCCCATATCGGTTATTGCCTTGCCTAACTCTTCTCTTTCGTTCCGCTGGTGTGTGCGCGTACGCCCACACTCAGCGGTCGGAGTCGGGTCGGTCAGTCGGCAGTTGATGCTCCTGCGGAATGGACGTGTACTCGGGGTGGTGTTGGCTCTTGCCGCACACGTGGTTCCGTCTCGTTCGCTCTTGCATCGTCGTCGTGTATGTAGCGCTGTTGACGTCTCGAACCCTTGAAATGGCATGATTGAATCTGAAAAAGTTCTTGCACACATTGCCAATGTTGGCGCCAACTTTCACTGCCAATACGCAGATTCTATGGTATCGCCATCTGTCGGAAAAAAATGCAACCAAATCTTGCTCAACCAAAAAATTTTGGTTTCAACCTCGCCAATGTTTGACAATTCAATATTACCTAGTACAGAAATGGTAAACAAACCAGTATACCAAGCGTAAACAACCATTCGCATTCAAACACAACTGGTGTTGTTTATTTTTAATGTAAAAACGAGTATAGAATGAAATTTACAACAATGTTGTCGTCGACAACTTGTCGACAACTTGCGGTGGTACTTCACACATGAGCAATGCCAAGGCAAGCTATTTTGGCAGAAAAACAGAGGTTGTCAAGTATTGCTTTGGTGTTACCTTGGCAGGCATTGCTCAGGTGTGCAAGAGTTTAAAGAAATACTGGAAACAAGGTAGGCTATTGCCAACCTGAAATCCAACACGTTGTGTACCCAATATATATCAACGAGTTTGGGACATGAGGTTCACACACCAAACGGACGAAATTTAAAAAAAACAAGCAAGATAAATTATCTTGGGTATGGCGACGCCCGGTCGGTGATGTAGTCAAGGGGCAATCAGGGACGTATTGAATTGATGGTCGTCATTTTTTATTCGAAAAATATAAATATTTTTTGACCAAAAAATTTTTGTTCAAGAAATCGAATGCGCGTCATCTCATTGTGTACTGATGTCAATGACTTTTGTAGGATTCAATGGGAACATGTTTTTTGGCACTTGCGCCCAAACGGTGGTAGATAGCGGCTTGCGGTCTTAGACAAACTTCAAGTCCTTTTTAAAACACAACTTTTAAAGTTCCACGAAGATTCCCTCAGACCCTTGCTTCTGCCCGTAAATACAACCCAAATGTATAAATAGGTGCCCTTGCAAAAATTGTCACAAACCATTCAAAACAAAATTCCTCACTCGTTTTACCACTCGGTCGGTCACACCAGTGTGATGTGAAGGCAAACACACACTATAAAAATTTAAATCATCCACTCGGAATCTTCTAGTGTTGTTGGAGTAAAATTGTTGCAAAACGATGCAAAGGTGGTTATAATGTAACAAGTTCTGTTTATTATGAAAAAAAAGGAAAACGAGAATACCATGTACCAGCGGATATGATGCAATGCAAGATAACGATTTTCAAAGCCATGATTTTTCCAGAAGAAACTTTTATTCATACTTAGCTTACAAAATTGAACAGACCGGATAGATCGGGTAATGATAACGATATTTACAAGATATTTCACAGTATTTCCTTTTCTCCTGCCACCCAGCACCCCCATGTTGCCATGTGTTTAATGCAGAAATCGGCTTCGGATCGGAGTTTTCAGCCTAGCTTGTCATTTGAGGAAATCAGAGCGTTTACGCTAGTTTTGATCCCAACATGACTTTTCACTCACACGGTTTCCTCTCCAAACGTTAGCAATTTGCAACATATCTATATTGTTATTTTTTACTGTATTATGATGGCTTCAAGCTGGTGATGCCAATCTTAAAGAGAAAAGATTTCGTCAAGCTAATGTAATTTTATTTATAAAAATATATTTCAAAATATTATTGTTCAATTGCATTTGTTTACTCGGCGTGGGTAATGCTGTTGCAAAACATAAGCTTGTATTACTGTAGCAACTACACGCGCCGATAGAAAAAAGATCACTACCGGACAAATTATCATTACTTTGTAAGTTTCCTAGGAACACAAATGCTTGGGTTTCGAAATTACATGGCCTTATTGTAATATTGGAGTTCGTCTAGTGATGCGATTGTATTATGAAAATCGATCGAGTGGATTATTGAAAACATAAAGTCTTTGGACAAAACGTTGGCATGCATTCAATTATTCAGTGTTGGTGACACTGTTGCAAAACATACTGCAATATCTGATGTAGCATCTACGCGAGAGGAGTGATCGAGGCCGGAAAAATAATACCGTTATACCGTACCTTTCCTTTAAGCACAGGAAATGCACATAGTTTGATTGCGCATTCATAAAAGGTGCTTTGAGCCTGGCACTACTTGAGCCTAGTGCAATGGAAAAGTTGTGATTTGTTTGTTTGTTGATTGAAAACGAGGTTGGATGCGTGGTTGGATTGAAAATGCAACGCGGTCGTCGGAATTTTAAATGCATCAACATTACTTTCATGCTAACTTGTAAATATTATAAATGACTCGATTGTGTATTTGTTGAACCTTGCTCTTGTTACAAATGCTTATGTTTTACACCACGGCGTAAGCGCTTGTTATTTTCATTGATGTTGAACTGTGATCGATTTTTTCAAACAACTTGTCAAACGCGTGGTATCTCCCCGCAGCTACCATATTTGTCCAAGAAGACATCTTTCTACCAGTTGTTGTTTGGTAGGAAACATATGGAAATGTTGAAAATGCATTCAAAATCATTGATCTTTGATCGTTCAAAACTCCATCAGTTGAAAAGCGATTTAGTAGTTATGACCTGAGTTGAAAAGATCCTTTTCAGGTTAACATTATGTCTTCGGATTGTGTTTAGCTACGAAAAACCCCAAAAGAGATATTTTGGAATTTATATCATGCATTTTTGAAACTTCGTGTATACACGAAAGAAAGACAGAAATCTAGTTTTCTTTCCGACTCTTCACTGCATCGAATGGTAGAACGGAACATAAACAAAACAAATGTATGAAAAAAACGTGCGGCGTACGCGCGAACACAACGAACTTGCATACATTTTACGTTCTTCATTCTTCGCTCTCACATACAATTCGAATCGGTGATACCGTTTCCCATACGATTTCCATACAGAGTCCCTGCAGGTATGCAATTTTTGCGAGCGCTTGGTACAAAATCGAATCGGTTACATCTTTTCCCAACCGGAAATTTTGAACGCCGGCGGTGCGAGTGCGACGGCAAATTCGACTGGTGTATGCGTCACTCTCTGATCCACGGTGGAGGCGTGACCGGTTCGCGATCGAAACGGTTCTTGCTGGTGGGGGGGGCGGTTGATCACCCGCCGGCGTTCAAAATTTCCGGTTGGGAAAAGATGTAACCGATTTCTGCATTAAACACATGGCAACATGGGGGTGCTGGGTGGCAGGAGAAAAGGAAATACTGTGAAATATCTTGTAAATATCGTTATCATTACCCGATCTATCCGGTCTGTTCAATTTTGGAAGCTAAGTATGAATAAAAGTTTCTTCTGGAAAAATCATAGCTTTGAAAATCGTTAACTTGCATTGCATCATATCCGCTGGTACATGGTATTCTCGTTTTCCTTTTATTCATAATAAACAGAACTTGTAACATTATAACCACCTTTGCATCGTTTTGCAACAATTTTACTCCAACAACACTAGAAGATTCCGAGTGGATGATTTAAATTTTTATAGTGTGTGTTTGCCTTCACATCACCCTGGTGTGACCGACCGAGTGGTAAAACGAGTGAGGAATTATGTTTTGAATGGTTTGTGACAGTTTTTGCAAGGGCACCTATTTATACATTTGGGTTGTATTTACGGGCAGAAGCAAGGGTCTGAGGGAATCTTCGTGGAACTTTAAAAGTTGTGTTTTAAAAAGGACTTGAAGTTTGTCTAAGACCGCAAGCCGCTATCTACCACCGTTTGGGCGCAAGTGCCAAAAAACATGTTCCCATTGAATCCTACAAAAGTCATTGACATCAGTACACAATGAGATTGTGGCATCCTGGGTTTCGGGTTACACGGATACAGGGTAGTCAGTATGGATCGGACTCTGAATAGAGACGGTCGTGTGTGGCGACCGATGCCCGTTGACTCGCAGCGTATGCGTTGATACAGTAATATACGAGCATGGTGGATATCACATTGGCGATCCTGCCATGATAACGAAGTGGAAAATTGATAACCGGTAGTGATGAAGAAAGGAGGACGCGTATGTGAGTTTTAGGGAAGAAAGTTGAGTCGGGTTCGGCCCATGACCAACAGAAAGGCAAAATCGGAGACACCACTGAGTCGGGTTCGGCCCATGGCCAGTGAGAGAGAGTGCGACAGTTGAGTCGGGTTCGGCCCATGACCAACAGAAAGGCAAAATCGGAGACACCACTGAGTCGGGTTCGGCCCATGGCCAGTGAGAGAGAGTGCGACAGTTGAGTCGGGTTCGGCCCATGACCAACAGAGAGGTAATATCGGAGACACCACTGAGTCGGGTTCGGCCCATGGCCAGTGAGAGAGAGAGTACGAAAGTTGAGTCGGGTTCGGCCCATGACCAACAGAGCGGTGCGGTGATCGCGAACGTCACTGAGTAGGGTTCGGCCCATGACCAGTGCAGAAAAGCGTTGAGTTTTGTTTTGTTTTGTTTGTTTTTGTTTTAGACTGCTTGAAGGGCAAACGGTAGCCCATATGCACGAATAAAGAAACAGGATGAAACATGAATATTAGGCCGGTGGCACGGAACAGCGGTTTGGTATTGGTGAGTAAGGTGAAAATCAAGCTGATGCTGATTGCCGGTGAAATCAAATAGATGATCACCGGGTGCCCTATGACTCCGCAGTTCGATTCCAATAGCGATGGGGATTCCCGGTTGGTACATTGCGTGCTTGGTTCTGAGAGGTTCACATTCCTAATCGACTCCGGGGCCACGGTAAATACCATCACGACCCAGGGGTGGCAAATAATAAGACAAAAGTTCCACGCTATTGGCCAGGATTTGACGGTGCATCCAGAAGAGGTATTAAAAGGGTATGTGGTTGCATACAACTCATGGCCGCATCACGTGACGAAAATTCCTCCAGCACAATTGATTGTTTGGTAGAGCAGTGAGGAATCTGCTCCCCAATATTAATGTTGATTCAGCACGTCCTCAAGACGAGGAGTTGAGGGATCGGGACCAAGTTGCCAAATTTGACCGTAATGCGAGGGAAGATAGGAAGAGTCATTCAAAGAGAATCCGAGGTCTGAAGGGCGTAGCGGTAGGAAAATAAGACCACCGAAGCGGTATTTTGAACATGTGTGTAGAGAGTAGAGAATTGTGGGAATAGGTAACGCTTTATTTTTGCCAAAGGGAGGATGTGGCATCCTGGGTTTCGGGTTACACGGATACAGGGTAGTCAGTATGGATCGGACTCTGAATAGAGACGGTCGTGTGTGGCGACCGATGCCCGTTGACTCGCAGTGTATGCGTTGATACAGTAATATACGAGCATGGTGGATATCACAGAGATGACGCGCATTCGATTTCTTGAACAAAAATTTTTTGGTCAAAAAATATTTATATTTTTCGAATAAAAAATGACCCTGATTGCCTCTTGACTACATCACCGACCGGGCGTCTCCATACCCAAGATAGTTTATCTTGCTTGTTTTTTTTTTATTTCGTCCGTTTGGTGTGTGAACCTCATGTCTCAAACTCGTTGATATATATTGGGTACACAACGTGTTGGATTTCAGGTTGGCTATAGCCTACCTTGTTTCCAGTATTTCTTTCAGATTCAATCATGCCATTCCAAGGGTTCGAGACGTCAACAGCGCTACATACACGACGACGATGCAAGAGCGAACGAGACGGAAACACATGTGCGGCAAGAACCAACACCCCGAGTACACGTCCATTGAGCAGGAGCATCAACTGCCGACTGACCGACCCGACTCCGACCGCTGAGTGTGGGCGTACGCGCACACACCAGCGGAACGAAAGAGAAGAGTTAGCAAGGCAATAACCGATAGGGGGAAAGCGTGGGATCTTTTTTTGCCGTTTTGTGCGTGCCTTTTGCATACCGACCCAATTACACGGGACAAAACCCGGGTTTCTCAGCTCCTATAAGTATGCAACACGGTGTAATCGGTAACGCGGATCGAATGAATTTAGTCGTTTTTACTGGAAGACCGTGCAGAGAACCGGACAGACAACCGGCTTCCATTTTGTATCGAGAAAAGTTCATTTCGTGTTACCAGGGCGCCGTCCTTCCAAACTAGACGATTACGTCTAAGAGCCCCGCTACACGACCCGCAAACTCAAAAACTTTGCGGCGCAAAGAGGGGAACAACCGAAAAGTTTGCGTCAGAAACTTTTCAGCTCCGTGAGCTGAAAACTGCACCCGCGAAGTTTTGGCAGCTAACCGCAAACTCAAATGCGCCAGAAGAAGAAGATGAAGAAGAAATAAATGTAAACATAACAAATCTCAAAAACAAAATAATCGAACATATGGTGATAAATTTACGTGTTTATTTTGCAGCTACAGTAATATTTTGTGTAAAAGAGTAAATGAGGCCCCGGGCTAGATTCTCCTATTCCTGCTGGTTCACATTAAGCGCCTGAAGCTATGCAAAACGCGACGCATGCATTCTTTTCGAATATTTGATCGCTAACGGTTCGCTTAAAAGAACATAACGGTTTAAATTAATCACGCAGTGGAGGTTGAATGCGGGTTAACATACTTTTACATGTTAAGTTACTAGTAAGTAAACTATACCACACATGATGGACAGCAGCGAGCGCAGCGAGCGGACTGCGTCTACCGAAAAAGAGAGTTTGTTATAGTTTTGAGAAATAAGGGGGGCCCGTGGGCCCCCCTCATACCGCACCCCCTAGGTTGATTGCGTAGCCGAAATTAACCCCTGTTGACAGAAATTGACATTGTTGCTGGTACTATATAGTTCCAGCAAGAGTCCCAGCAATCTGCCATGGAAAAACTTGCTGGTACTACATGACAGCTGCAAAAAATTTGAATTTTTGCCAACCGGGAACGGTACACACTACAGTTCAAATATTCGTAGGTTGAATTTCACGAATTAATGTATCACCAATTGCATACATTCAGTTTAAACGTCCACAAGAGGTGTAGCCACGATCGAAAACATGGCGGCCGGGGCCTCATTTACTCTTTTACCATATTTTGTTATTTTATAGCTAGAATATCAATTATAAATTCACTATAGATCAGGGGTCGGCAAAGTCCGCCCCACCAACTGATTTTATCCAAAAGTTTCAAAAAGTTTAATGATAAAGATTAAAATATTTTATCCTACCACTTTTTATGTAACTTGAGAACATCAAAATCTTCCTTCTTCATGCGAAGAAAGTTAATTATAGTTTCATTTGCTTGCTCTGCTACAGTATTTTCCAGCAAACGGTTGCCATCTTCTTGCCGCCGGCAAAAATTGGACGCATCCACTACCTACGCGCAATACGCCTGTTGCGTTGCCTGTTGCGTTGCAAGTTTTGGGTACTCAACTCGACGAATTGAAATAAGATCTTGTTTGCTTTGAAGGAAGATTTTTGAGTTAACTGAAATATCAAAAACATAAACCTCTTTGCGCCGCAAAGTTTTTGAGTTTGCGGCTCGTGTAGCGTGGCTCACAGAATTGGTACCGCAAAACGCGGCTGCACGAACCGCAAAGATTTTGACGTAAACTTATACGGTTTTTGAGTTTGCGGTTGGAGTTTGCGGCTCGTGTAGCAGGCCGGTATGGATCATTTGGTTCAAATCTTTTTATAACTAGTATTGTTACTTACTTGTGTTGGTGTTTGCTGCTTCTGAGGCTCGAACTGCTTGGGACAAGAAGAGATACGAGGGCTAACAATAAAGTAAGGTCTCCAACGCTGCAACTTCGCCGGATCACGCGCTAGGCGAAATCTGGCAACACCGCCGTGTTCCTTGGTTCCCCCACTACCACTGGGTGAGGCTTCCCCGACCGCTCAGTCTTGGCTGAGCAGCCGTCAACGATGGAGGTACCCCTCGCGTCAGCGTCCAAGTGCGAATTGCGTTCTGTAATACGTTTTTTGAGTGCGAAAAAGGTGACACCTATTGAAATCTATCGTCAACTAGTTGAAGGCAGCGCTCTGTGAACAGTCCAACAAACACGACAAACACGACACTGTTCGAAGGGTGCTCTGCGAATTGTCGTGAAGAACTGTCACTCTCCCAGCAGCAAGGTAGCAGAATAAACAAGGTATATACAGTTTCACCGTGGGATACAGCCCTGCACGACAAAATCAAACTGTTTTGTTCTGTGTCGTGTTTGTCTGACATGTTCGATGCAGGTTGACAGAGCACCTCCATATGATTGCATGGATTTGATCTTTTTTTTTTGTCGTGTTTGTCGTGTTTGTCTTGTTCGATAGCTCACAGAGCGCTGCCGAAGTTTACGGGGAAAAGTGTACGGACATAAAAAACGTGCGTAACTGGAGCCGCGAGTTCAATTCCGGGCGCACTAATGTTCACGACGAGGAGAGAAGTGGCCGACCGTCGGTCTCGGATGCGATTGTTCAAGCAGTGGAGGCAAAAATGCTCAAAAACCGCCGTGCGACAATTAGGGACTTGGAAGAGAAGCTTGGAGGAGTGTGTAGCAGCGAAACAATCCGTCATATCCATATCCTGAAAAAACATCTCGGAGGGAAGAAGTTTGAAAGTGACGCGGAGGTTCAGAAATAGGTCAACACCTGGCTGCGCGAGGCGGACGGAGAGTGGTATTCTGCCGGCATAGACAAGTTCATCGTGCGGATGCGCAAGGTGTTGGAAAAAAATGGCGATTATGTAGAAAAGTAGCCAAGACCTTGGCCTTTCCAACGGTGTATCGCTTTTTGTAAATAAATGTCATTTTCTATGAAAAAAAATTGGAGACCTTACTTTATTGTCAGCCCTCGTATGTTGTTGTCGGCTCACCAAATCACATGAGCCACGCTCCGCTTCGACGATTGGTAGCTTAATTGCCAATATCTATCAACAAACATTTTCAACAGGTGATGACCACAGTTATTCCTTGGCACAACGAAAAGCACCAGTCTGTAAAAGTAGCCGCAATATATCTGTATGAATCTGTATGCTGATGCACTGCTTTTGCTTTGATTCACTATATGCTGCCACCAAACGATTAAATCTTTCTTTTTGATCTTGGTTTTGCAGGTGCGTCTTGTGGATCATAATTTGGTTGCTTGCTTTGGGTAATTCCGTGGAGATGAATGTCGGCGCATCACTTGGTGGAGCATCATTTTCATTGTGTGTTTCATTGATTTGGCTACTTTTCCAACCGAATGGTGCTTTTCATAATTCCATCGAATGATTGTGAATTGAAAACTGAAAAGTGATTTGCTATTGGGTTTTTTTTAACTACACTATTGTGATTTCCATTTTGTTAATTGGTTTCTCTAGTGTTTATGTACACTAATAATCGATATTTCTTTTATGTGTAGAATTATTTTAAAGTCAAATTCTAATTAAAATGCATCGATGTCGTTATGGAACGAAAAACCAATATTTTGTATTTATTGTGTATGTTGGATGTCCATATATGTTACATGCTTATATTATTCTTTCGATTGATTAGTCGTTTCTTAACTTACTCCACTAATGAATGAGATAAACGTATAAATAGATGTTGACCCTCCTCATCTACTTGAATGGCCGCAAGCTTGTATTTTATTTCCCTTGCATTGGTTCCACTCAGTGAGGTAAACAAACCTAGGCAAACATTTAGGCCAGTAGGTTCACATAGATTAAAAAAACGCCCTTCAAAGCTAATGTGTGGGAATTCAAATTATATTCGCCTTCGGTAGTACACTTTAAACAACCATGTTTCTCATTGAAGTTTGTCACACCTGAAAACGGACGTAACAAAGATGAGTAAAGTAACAATTAGAGAGAAAGAAAGTCTTACCTTTAACAAATGCTCGTGCCGCTGCATCAGCTATAATTGCACGAACTTTTATCTCATATTGCACTTCGTTGATGATGGCTCCGTAATCAAAGTCGTTAAGCTCCTGCACACATGTCTTAGGAACTCTTCGACCCTTAGCGGCTTTGACGAGCCGCTGAAGATTGCCACCGAGCCACTTGTGGTAGCTCATGGATGTTCATAAGAATCGGCCAAAACGTGTCCAGGCCACGTCTGTGTAGTGGCAACCCATCGATACATAAATTTAGAGATATCGACATTTCACATTGCTAGAAATAAATAATAATTCAACATCACGATACGTGTTAGCGCATTCGAATAGTATTTCAATCATCTTACCTAAATCGTTTGGACAAACTACATAGGATGGCTTTGTGCCAATATCGACCACCATTCACTGCAATAATGTTCGCGACGGTCCTATTAGTTTTCAAAAGAGTACAATCGTTCTTCGGCAGCTGATTCTCTCGTAAAATATCTAACATCTTGTTCACAATCGAATGAAACAGATTTTGAACAACTGCCAAAAACCTTATACATTCCTCCATCGTGGGGTTGCCCTACTTCAAAGTACTTCCACCAAAGCTATCTATACTGCTCACGTTATCCGGTACACCATCGATTCTTGAGACTTCGTCTTGACCGTGATCGTCTCCAGAACGCGTTTCTTCTTCTGAGGTCTTCTTCGACAACTAGATCGAAGACGATCAAAGAATCGTCATTAATCTCTAGCTGACCCACACTGGTACTAGGAGCTTCTAAAATAAATAATCGTTTATTTAAATTTCGCATTCAAATATTGAGCAGCACAAGCACAAACACTTACGATCCATTCCACAAGAATGTTGGCTCTCCTGATCAAATCTTTTCCCATTCACTTTGTACAAATTACCTGAACGCTTAAGCTGCCCTAGAAAGTTGTTTTTGTATGCCATTTTCACTACCCGGTTAACAACCCGGTTGACAAAAATTCAAATTTTTTGCAGCTGTCATGTAGTACCAGCAAATTTTTCCATGGCAGATTGCTGGGACTCCTGCTGGAACTACATAGTACCAGCAACAATGTCAATTTCTGTCAACCGGGAACAATTCAAATTTTTTGCAGCTGTCATGTAGTACCAGCAAGTTTTTCCATGGCAGATTGCTGGGACTCTTGCTGGAACTACATCCCAAGCTGCAAACGTCACTTTAAAAGACGTCTTTTAGTGGTCTTTTAATAGATTAAAAGACCGTTAAAAGACGTCTAAATAACACGGTTAAAAGACCGCATAAGTCAAAAAGTGGGGATTTCGAAAATTCGAAATAAAAAATTGTCCCTCCTTTTTTCGAACACCCACGTCTCTGTCCTTCGTCATTGCTCTGCTTGCTACGTGTTGTTGTAGAGTTTCCTTTTCTGAAAGCATGTAGATTTTCATATATGTATTAGTAGATTTTTATTACATACCTGCATGTGTATCAAACCATCAACTGCATATTTCGTGTTCAGCGCTCCTAACCACTAGACCATTCGATTGGACAATTCTTTTTAGTCAGTTGCCATATATAAATGGAGCAAGCGCAATACGTAGAACATTTTATTACAATTTTTTTCCGGTTATGTCTTTTTTAAATACATATTCTAAACACTCACACAACTACAAAACAACAAATGTATCGTTTTAAACCGTAAGAACGGTGTTTAATGATTCTTCGCATAAAAATGATAATGACAAAATGAGGCTAATTCCAATACTTTCCAACAGCCGCTTTGAGAAAAGATTTTGCGGATTTTTTATTTATTTTCAATCTAGTAAAACAAGAAACACGATTGTTACATTTCGAGCAATCGAGGTCGACAAATTATTCAACATTCATATCGGCAGTCACGCATCGACATCGTTCGATATATTCTCCGCTAAGAACGCGTTAACACCAATTATCAGGTGGTCTTGCGGTCGGCACTTCGAAGATGATTCCTTTGCTTAGCGGTCAGCCCTCATGCAAATCTTTTGTATCAAGATGTTCCACATCAAGTGTTTCATTTGATTCCCCTGCGCATGACACAGTTGGTTGAGTCCGTTCGAAACATCCTCCTGCTGGGGTGGATTTTGCGCATTGTTGGGCAAATCATCCTCACGACGGAAGGAGTTGATGGAGTGTGTTGTTGTTGAGTTGTTGTGAGCACAGCACCATTACACAGCACACAGCCTCGCGCCGATCCCGAGAACCGTAGCCGAAGCAGCAGGCAACCGAGGAACAAGGAGGCGGGCTACTGCACCACCAGCCGTTCCAGAAGTAGGAGCAGTGACGCTGTACAGGAGGTGACAGTCGACGAGACTAACCGCAGTCCTCTGACGGCGGCGAAGGAAGCGGCCGTCTCGGAGGCCTCGACGTCGGGCCGCTAACCGGAGGTAGGTTGTCCTGTAGGTGCCAGCTGATGCGTTCAGGCAGGAGCTTTCTAGCGCAAGAGCTTTGCGAGAGCCAGGCGGCTTTGGGCGTCAATGCTCTTCAATGAGCCATGCCCCAACCACTGGCTCAAGCCTCTTCTTTCGATCTTTCGAAGATTCCCTTGATGTTAAACAAAAAAAACACAGATTGTTATACAAACAATTATGGCTGAAGATGAAAGCGGGATCACTGCGTTGAGTTAATCTTCCGAACGATGATACGAACATTACCTCTGCCTCAGCTGTGTCGTCTGCTGTTGCCGAACCTTCTTACGAGTTGTTCTTTTCTTCACTGTGATGAATTTTTCACCCTTTTCGTTCATGTATCGATGAAAAAACTCTGATCTAGGATGCTACGATAGTCGGCTGCACGGAATAAACAATCAAATATTTATGATTCGTATCGTGCTTGTTTTGCTGTGACAGAAATACAATGCAAGGAAGAAAAATAAGAACCTTCAAAACCAGATTGAAAATCGCACGAAATGCATTTTAATCCCGCTTGACAGTATGTAACTACACGGACACAAGCAGAAACCAAGCGCAGTAAAAACCATTCAAACTCCTCAACCCTGTATCGTAAATTGAGGCATTCGGTCTTTTAAGCCAAACCTTGCAGATTGGGATAGTACCAGCAACAATGTCAATTTCTGTCAACCGGGTAGTTATGGACACCACTTTTGATAAAATCAAAATTTCCGAAGTGCTGGAAGCTTGCAACGTTGCTTCTGATTTTGTTTATAAATTTGTGTGATGCGGTGGAAAGGGAGAGGCACAGTGGGATTGCTTCCTTACTCGTGCGCTTCCATGGGAAAAACCGCAACCGCATGCGGTTGCGCAAAGCTGTGACCAGGGGTTTAAGCAACGCTATGAGCTGTCAGTTGTAAAAAAATTGCGAATTTGCGTACAGTCTGTTCTCGAGTTACGCGGTTCTCGACTTACGCGGATTCGGAGATACGCGGTTTGCAAAGTTTGACAGTAGATTGGGTTTATTACATCGATTTAAATTCCTGAGATGTACAACCACACGAATAAATATGTAAATTACACATTTGCATAACTTACGCTTTTTATTTCGTTTGTTGCAATTTATGTTGTTTGAATACGCTTGCATTGCATTCATATTAATGAACAAAGAAAATTTTTGAATATTCTATGATACATGTACACAAGAGCTCGATCTCGTAACTCCTAGTATAAACTATGTGTCAAGCAATATTCGAGATACGCGGAAATTCGAGATACGCGGATTTCTCTGGTCCCCAAAATCCGCGTAACTCGGGAACAGACTGTATATCGAGTATAGCGTACTGCGGGGATCAACTGTACCTATTTAATTTACAAGGCTTTAGGAAAGATCTTCCACGCTTTCCAGACTGCACCGTCGCGTAACGCGACGTCGCCTGACAGGCGCTGAACGCCATGCAAAAAAAATCTAGCGCGATTCGCGCGGCATCGCGCAAGGCGACGTCGCGCTGTAGTGTGGACCCCGAGTTCCACATACTGCAAGCATGTTTGTAAACCCTTTTCCAACCAACTGTCACAACAATGGCGGAACAGAAAATAGTTTTGACCCGACATCTCTTTTTACTGATCTTGGCCCAATCCCATGGGGATCCCATTTGCTGTAAGTCAATTGTCTGTTTACGTTTCCCTTCATCAACTGCCACTATTTGGCAAATTGCCAAATCACAGCATTTAAACCATTGTTTATTTTCAATTGTAACTAATAAGATATAGTGATGCTGTTACTACTTCGGTAAGCATTTAATTCTTCTGTGAATTCCTCTCAAAGTACGAACCGTTATGATACGTTGGCGGAATCTACACTTTTCGCCGGGCCAGTCGATGGTCGCTTTGTTATGGTGCTGCGTCGCCGGATGGGGACTGTTTTCCATAGCAGACGTAGAATGCCTCCGGAGATACACGCAGGATGATATGCACAGATTACGGTATACTTCTATCGCACTTATATTGTGGAACGAATGTGTAATTGGTTTTCTCCATCTCATCCCCTTGGTCCGCGCAGCGAAAGAGTCCGCAGTATGTTCCAGCACGCCTACGGCGGCTACTTACGCCATGGTGCACCGTATGACGAACTGCGGCCCTTATCGTGCGATGGAATTGACACTTGGGGGAGTTATTCACTGACGTTAGTCGACGCTCTGGATACGCTTGCCGTGATGGGTAACTACACGGAGTTCGCCCGCGTTGTCGAGCTACTGAACGGCCGTTCTTTCGATGCGGACATCAATGTATCGGTTTTCGAAACGAACATTCGGATCGTCGGTGGATTACTGTCAGCGCACTTGCTGTCCCACCAGGCCGGTTTAGAAGCGGTAGGCCTCGTGGAGCCCGGTTGGCCCTGCGAAGGACCTCTGTTGCGCATGGCAGAAGACGTGGCGCAACGTTTGCTGCCGGCATTTGAAACTGCCACCGGAATGCCCTACGGAACGGTGAATCTCCGCCACGGTGTTCCCTACGGTGAAACCGCCGTTACATGCACCGCTGGCATCGGCACGTTTATTCTAGAATTTGGGACACTAAGCCGTCTGACTGGGAATCCGGTGTACGAGGACGTGGCCATGAATGCTCTCCACGCATTGTACGATCACCGGTCGCCTATCGGACTTTACGGGAATCATATTGATGTGCAGACCGGCCGATGGATTGCTCAGGATGCCGGTATCGGTGCCGGTGTGGATTCATACTACGAGTATTTGATTAAAGGATCACTGCTGCTCGAGCAGCCTGACCTGATGGCAACATTCCTGGAGAGCAAAGCGGCTATCGACCGTTATCTAAAACGTGACGATTGGTACGTATGGGTCAGTATGACCAAAGGACAGCTTACGTTGCCCGTCTTCCAGTCCCTCGAAGCGTACTGGCCGGGGTTGTTGAGCCTGTACGGAAACACTACGGAGGCGCTCCGTGTACTGCACAGTTACCAAGCAGTTTGGCGGCAGTACGGGTTTTTGCCCGAGTTCTACAATATACCCACTGGTGAGGCTGGAACGAACCGTGAAAACTATCCGCTGCGTCCGGAACTGATCGAGTCGGTAATGTACCTGTATCGTGCGACGGGCGATCCGTTTTTGCTCGAGGTCGGTGAAAATATGCTCGAAAGCATCGAGCACAGCGCCAAAACGGCATGTGGTTACGCGACGATACGGAATGTGCAGAGCCACCAGCAGGAGGACCGTATGGAATCGTTTTTCCTAGCAGAAACCACAAAATATCTGTACCTTCTGTTTGATCCGAGCAACTTCCTGCACAATGATGGCCGAATTGGCAACATCGTACAGACCACCGTAGCAGGCGAGACCGAGCAGTGCGTGGTTGCGGGAGGTGGTTACATATTCAACACGGAAGCACACCCAATTGATCCGATGGCATTACGGTGTTGTGAGGCGCGCCACACTAATATGTTTGGCACTGCAGATGCCAACCATGTAGATCAACCCAGCCATCGTGGGGAGCTTTACCAACGGGGTTTAAAAAAGAACAAGAAATTGAATAAGGCAGATGGCAGCCAAGAAAAAGGCTCGACTGTAGACACTCCGATTCATCTGCATACGACGGTCGCAACCGCCGTAGAAGAAATCAAACCGATGGTAACCGATGACACGATCGACACCACTAAGCTTCCATGCAGCACAATCAGCCGCGATTTGATGGGGGATGGTGATGGAACCGGGCGGGGGTCAGGTGCGGTTGATGGGGGTGTGAAAAGCAAAACCATCTCGTCGACAGTGACCGTCTCAAGTCAAGACCAATCAAGTAAAAAACCTCTAAACCCCGAAAACCTGAGCGAGTTACCTGCTGAGATGGACGAAGAAACCACGGGATCAACAGCAGCGTTAACCGAACCCGATTTACTGTTGGCAGTGCCGCCAGCAAACGGAAACCCGGATGATTTGATAGTTCCGCAAAATGTTCCATCGGTTGTGGTCGACGAAGCGCGTAGTTTGGACGGGCAACGCCATGAGAAGGACGGCAATGACGAAGATAAACCGGCGGCGATGCTGGTGAAACTTGTGCAGAACATGTTTCGGTCAGCCGCCCGTCACGCACCGGGGTCTGGAGGAGGGGTCAAATTCGATCGAGAAAAGTTTTATCACCATTGGAATCGAGTTGGTGGCAGCACGCGTAAAGACAGCTCCAATGCCTCATCAACAACCTCGGCGGGAGAACCGCTAGTTATCCGACCGCGGTACGACTTGCTTACGTGTCGAGCGCAACCCTACTTACAACGGATAACGCTGATGGGAGAGTTTTACTGACTATTTCCATAGCAACTATGCCCATAGGAGATTTAAATCGTAATAAAGTACTCACAAAACGGAGTAGTTGCACAAAATATGCAAACCGAGAATGGTTCATTACTTACTAATGGCATTGAAAGGAATGGAAAGAAAATCCGGTCAAAAGAGCTGAGGAATGCTCCAAAACGTGCGAACAATTTTGCTAAATTGATTTCTGTTAAAACTATCGTTACAATATTGAAAGAAAAGGACTAACCGAATTACTAGAGCTTAACGGATCTAAACAAGATGATGGTTCTAAACATACGTTTAATGCAAGAACGGTGTAGGGATATGAAGGAGTGACAGAGAGAAGAGAGAAAGAAAAAGAGAGGGAAGCAAGATGTATGAACAGGCATTGTAGAGAGTTAGAAGTTTCAGCAGGAACACATGTAAAGTGAGAGTGCGACGTCTGGAACTAATCCGAAAAGCGAATTTTCTACCCCCGATCACTAAAAATGGGGACTGCAAAATGTCTTCAACCAACTCAAACCAATTGCCTAAGCCTCAGTCCGATCAAATGTGGCAGAAAATATCCCGGATCGGAAAGACCAATTGCCAAATGTCTTCAACCAACTCAAACCAATTGCCTAAGCCTCAGTCCGATCAAATGTGGCAGAAAATATCCCGGATCGGAAAGATCCGGGCCACTCGTCGAGTAAAAATAACATTAAAACTAAAATGTTCGTTATGATTTCTGGTTCGATATAGGTTTTTCTTGCGATCTGAAACAGACTAGAAACGAGTAAGCTTCATATTAATAATATCCATCCAATAATATTAATAATAAGTTCCTTCGTTTGGAAAACACATGCTCAAACCAACCTAGTACGATGATATTATATTAATTTAATACATTGATTTATTCGCGCCGGTAACGTTCACAAACATTGTTCCTGTTAGGCAAGAGTTAAGTAAGAGTAAAACAAGGTTTTGTTGTTGTTAAGGTAGTATTATATCTGTGTAGCTGTTATTTATTAACTGTACTTTTTTTCTGATTTCTCTTCTACTATTCATGGCGTCGTTGGCTTCTCACAAATGGGAAACGCACGCTGATTACTAGAATTTGAGGAAAGCGTATATCAATAAAGTTTTTCTAAGGAGCGAAAATTGAATGCATAAAAAGGATTAAAAAAAAACAAACGAGTCGTTGGGGTAAACAAACGATACAGTTTCCGGTATTGACACATGGCCGCTTACGCAACAAAAATAAATAGAGAGACCACCGTTCGCTTCTGGTAGCTTGATTCGTGTTGATAAGGAGGGAAGGTTCAAGCATGTTTATGGAAAGGGCTTTGAAAAAAAATCAGATCTCGAACTAAGCTTTCGACTACAATCGAACAATGCACAACACATTGTAAAAGAGTTTAATGCATTGGGCCCCTTGGAACAACTTCACATAGCATCTCTTTCTTTTTCGTCTGCACGATATTCCTCCACACTGTGACCGTCAAGAGGTTGCAAAACAGGTAGAGCTGCAAGGAGATGGGCGCCTTCGTTTTCCCATCACTTTTAATTGGTTTCGCTAATCAGCTCGTCACAGATTTTCACCAACTCCTCGTTTTCCTTCGACTTTTGAATGAGCTGTTCATTGATTGAAATTCGGTACAATTCCTCCTTCTTTATCTGTGCCTTTAATTTTGCCGATTCCTGGGAATGGTTGCGCAGTGCTTCATCGATTTTGGTATTAGCACTGTAAAAATCAATAAATGTACAACATTAACACATGTTACAGAGGGAAGCATATCATTATCAATAGAACTCACATCTCTAGTTGACTCATTGCATGACTTTTCATCTTTTCGTACCGTTGCTCCTGTGCACGAAGACTTTCTTCCAGTTTCATTATCTTTTCCAATAGCTTTTCTTCGTGCTCTTTGTACTTGACGGCATTCTTTTTCATCCGATCATATTTCCTAGTAAGTAGGATAGTTTCAGTTAGTTTAACAATATACGGTACGTGGTTATTTGTAACAAGCAATACTTACATGTACAGGTTGGAGAATGTTTTTTCCAACGATTCAAGATGCTGGGCATTGATCTCGTTGTCTTGTTTTAGACTTTCACATTCTAATTCATGATTTCGAATCAACATTTCCTTTTCTGATATCAATTCTGCAATCGTACGTTCGTATGCCTCAACGACATTGCTATTAAGCAAAAGAACAAAAGAACCCATTAAAAACCGAGACCGAACTAATGAAATAAAAATACATGGTCAAGAGATTAAAAAAGCAAATTTGTATACTTCGAAAAAAGTGATAAAAGATAATGTTAAACGCATGAATACAGCAGGTTCCTATAAAGATTTTTAAATACCATGAACACATTAGATAAAGGTGCGGAAAAGGAAAACTGTTCAAGGTACAGTGAATAGTTAACTCGATTGTTTAAAAACTGAAAACATTTTTCACCACGCGACAGTTTTACTCCAAAGAAGTGTTTCATTTTGCACATACAAACCTCATTTTAGAAATAGTTTTATCCTTCTCGGTGATTCGTTTCAGCATATTCTCTTCCCTCAGTTCAACGTCATGCATCTTTTTTTCCATGTCTGCAATGTTGATGCTAAAAGAATAATAAAGTGCTACATCAGTAACTTATTCAATGTAATTATCAGGTATGTTTTCAACAATTCAAACGTATGTGTCAATAGAGTACTTACTCTTCACTTTTATTTTTCTTTGCCGAATCCACATTTTCATCTTCGTGCTGAGCCATTCGATCGTCACTAAAATGAAAAGAAAAGTCAATGTTTACAGGCTTGCTCCACATGAAAAGCTATTCGTTTATTGTGAGTTTAATATACCTCATATTGTGGATTGTGCTGTTCTGCTTTTCTTGTAATGGTTCGGCAAGCATGTTGCTGAAGGAGATTAGCACATTGCTTTCCTATAATATACCCCAATAAAACTGGATTAGTTGAAAGACCCCAAACTACCACAACTTTACCTACTTACCACAGGGGCCGTTTCGAACTCAACAAGAGTTTCTATATCCTTTTCTGTTTTAACGTCCGACGCTGAGTTAGACTGTGCAACGAGCAATACCGCCGCTAAGGCAGATTCTGTCGTTTCCTTTATGTCGTCTTGCTGCTGTTCTCCGTCATCCGTGGATACAATAGTTTCGCCCAATGGTTCCTCGGAATTGGTCGGTTTAACCGGACTCACTTTTGGCGCTAGTTCCACAACTGGGTTACTCGTATCCGTGAAAAGTTGCTGTGTGTATTGCTCTTCACTTTTAATACTTTTAAAGAAATCTTGCTCTATAGAGCTACCAGAAAGCGAAAGACGATCCGTATTTTCCCCGTTCTCTTCCTGGTTCTGATCTGGGGCACGTTCTTCCAAAGCGATACTCACTGAATTATTCAAAATCTGCGCTTCAACGACGGTCTGCTCTAGGGTGTTCGATTCAGTAGGCTGCGTTCGTTCTGGGGTATTTACACCTTCGATATAACCACTTTCAACTGTAGTTAGAGTTAATTCTAATTGCTCTGTAGCCGCATCTGGCACAGCCGAAGACACCAAACTTGAATCCTCCTGTTGCAAAACTCCTATATGCTCAAATTCATTCGTCTCCACCAGTGGGATGAGTGGACTAACGTTGAAGGAACCGTGTAGCTGCTGTTGTTGTTGTTGTTGTTGTTGCTGCAGCTGCTGATGTGCAAAATCAACCAAGGCCAGACATGCGGATGTCGTTTCGAGATTTCCTATGGTGTCATTATTGTCTGGCGAAGCGATGATGGTTTGCCGACGCAAAAGTGGGTCGAAATTGATGAGCACCGAGTGCCTCGGAAGGTCGGTAGATGTTTCTTGTGATGAAGATGCTGCCGATGCTGTTACTGCCGCAGTCTCCGCCTGCGAGGATCCACGGGACAGTAAACAATCGAAGTCAGCCGCCGAAAAAATATCTGTTAAATCGAACGAGAATGGTTATACCATCTGTTTCGTTAGCAATTAGAAGCAATGTATTTTGGTGACACAAGTTGAAAAATTTAAATAACACGTACAGGGGACGAACGGTTGCACGAAACGAAAGCCTTTTCTTGCCACACGGATTTTCCCTTTTCGTGTCGTAGCAAAATATATGTGTATTTATGACAAATCGGATCGACCAACTGTGCCGAGTGTCGTAGAAAAATCGTGGGAGGCAAAAAGGAATGGCAGCTTGATTGAAAATTACTGTTGGACTCCTCACACACTCCAGCACCAACTTTCTTCTTCGGTAAACGTTTGAGAGCACGAGTTCAATACTTAATTCCATGAATCTTTCCACCCTGCTATTGCATTCAATTCAAGCGTTACTAGCGTTACATGTTTTTCGATAGAAAAAAGTTTCTTCGATAAGTTAGGAGGGAAAAAGCGTTTCCACGTATTAAGGAACATGCATTTACGATTGGCTTGTCGCCATTAACCTTAACTAACCTAATTGCATTTATCCTTTATCACTTTACGAACTGTTACACACTTGCCGTTAATTTAAATTTTAACGTTAATTGTAACGTTAGCCAATTCAAACACTCTCACTCTAACCAAAAACGTACACAAGCACTTTTACTCTTTCAAATTTATCATCACACCTGCCGTTTTACTTCACATAATGAATAAGAAAGCACTCCTATACTTACAATCACTGCCAGGTGTAAATTGCTCCTCTTCTGATTGAGCGCAGTGGGCTGGGATTGCATCAGGAACCGACGATATTTCGTGCACATCCAAGGGAAATTTATCGCCCTGAGGCTTAGTTTCCGTAGGAAATTCGAACAATTGAGCATCGAACGTGTTTGTAAACATGTTTTCTTTTCCCGCAAGACGCAAGTCATTGCTAATGGGACTGCTGAGCAAGCTCGATTTTATGCGCTCCTTACTGCTATTCAAGGAGTTTATCGTTTGGTTGCACTCCCTAGCAATTCCCAGTGGAAATCGCGTGATTTTGTCTAAGCCGTCAGGTGCACTTGCTTCTTGTTGCTTGGGAAAACTGCTATTCAGCACAACGGTTGTGTTGGCCGAGTCTCCCATTTCGGACGTTGCATTGTTGGACGTACTGCCTTGGGAGTTGTTCGCGTCCAGCACGCTGTTATTTACGCTAAGGGTGAATTCCTGCAAGCGACTTTTTTCGGAATCTGAGCAAACGTCCATTCCTTCGTCGACTTCAAGACAGAGTATGAATTTTGGGGAAGAAGAAGAACGTTATTCGGCTGCTCTTGGAGGTCATGGCTTTTCCAGCAAGACAAGTGCAGATACACTTACCGTCCATCGCAGATTCATTTCCCGGGTCTACTTCTCCGCACGATATGTCCATGTTTTCCATCATTTCACACGGCTGGTGCTTAAACAGTCTAAAAAGGAACATTTCATTTATTATGAGTGGAAGGTAACAAAATGCGCCGTGTAAATTTATTTATAAACACCACTGATGCTTTCGCACTACAAATACAATGAATAGGCGCACATACCAAAAGTATTCTGCGCATCGCTTGACAGTTTTGACTTACTTTGTTCAAGGTAAAATTAACACAGCTAAATATTTGAGTTAAAACGGAAATTCGATACAGCTTTTACACCTACCAACCTAACAGCACAGTAAGTTGCACCAAACCCTCAATTCCCGGCAAGTCCTTCTTTGAGCAAACAAAAGGCACGATCGTTGCTATCATACGAAATCAAGGATCTAACCTACGAATTTTGGCATGATTCCAAAGAAATACATATAACGGATCAAGTATAGCATACCTTTTACAGTTACTGCTTTGTTGCGTTGAAATCAGCGGCGAATGATTCAATACACTTTATCTAAATAACACGAAAAGAAGCATATAACCAAGCGGCTTATGTTTTACTGGACTGACAAAATGTCTCAAATAAACCCGCCGAAAATTGACTTTTCTATGAAATCTGTCTCGCTCAATCGTGTACATAAGGTTACTAGATGAAATCGAAGGCAATCTTTGTGACAAATAGAGTAGTTTTGAAATATTCCAAGAATAATTGAAGTCAAACGTCTCAAGCCAGCCTAACAAGTAAAAACTATAGAATGTCGTTAGTAAAACTATGGTTTATCATCACAGTAAAACTTAACTGATAGAACACGATATATGCTGTCAAGGATATATACACCTTGAACACACTGACTTCAATTCGTTGCATTCCATTTGGTTTGAACTCTTCAATCCGACCTTTTAGTTACTGCCGTTAGATGAGGAATCGGCCGCGGATAATTTTAGTGATGGGGAAACTGAATCCCTACAGGGATTCGAATCTTTCGATTCAAATCCATTCTGAGATCCCGACTCCCAATCTGTCATATCATATCATATGTAATCATATGGCTAATCTAATGCCGATTTTTCATATGATGCGTTTAATTCAATGAATGATTTACAAAAGAATATCAGTAAAGTAGACATTATTCTTCTCATTGTATTCAAACAACACGAATAATCTAGTCTTTTTTGGGAAAATGCAGACTAACTGATTTACCCGAGTTCATTCCAAGAAGAGTAGCATTTATTATGTTTCAAACATGCAAACCATTATGACAGCGTTATCATTCAAATTGATTCCATCGTGGGTCACTGAAACAGTGAAGCAAGTCCTTTTGATGTTTTTCCGCACTTCCCCGGCGGGAACTTTATCGCGGAACGAACATGTTTGATGTTCTGATAACAATCTTCACAAATAGCGCCTCAGACATGGCTGATATAATGTATTTAAAGCTAGACAGGAAAGTAAACTGGTGCTTTGCGTCCATTACAATATCTATCAATCTCTAACGTATTTGAGATATTCTATTGGCCCAAATGAGCTGTTTTATTCACAGATTCAAGCTTGTAAGAACCACCACTAGCTCACTTTTTTCGCCGCTCGTTTTTGGTGGGAAAAGGCGAATTCTCTCCCAAAATCCGGGCGAAATATGCTCACGACCTTTCGTGCCGGGTCTTGTTCTAGCGAATGACCTTCAAACGCTGAACCGGTAAACGGGTTCGGGCGACACGTTGTGTCTGTACACGCACCGCGCATGTGTTGGTGCAACAAATGCAAATGTGTGCGTGACCAAATTTGGTCTCGCGGAGAGGAAATTGTCATCTTTTCTCTCGACGAGAGCTGGTAGAAAAACTAGAAAAGGTGGATAAAATGTAATATGTTTCTTGAGACAAAATTACGCGTCTTGCAAAGACCTTTCATTTGAGGGGTCATTTGTGGAAATCGGTCAAGGAACTAACAAGTTATACGGGAATTGGCTTTTTTAACCTATATTGCCAATCAACCTGATTTACCTTTTCGCCCCCTCGGGCGAACACTTTCCAGGTGTGGTTTTGATCAGAAACAAGAAAGTACGGTTACATTTACTTTCAACACAAATGCGCGTCTTGAAAATACCTTTCATGTAAGGGGTCAATCGTGAAAATCGGTTGAAAGAATCAATAGTTATTAACAAATTGGCAATTTTTTGCGTTTCAGTAATCGAGGTTTATCAATCTTGTTCCCGGTAGAGTGCTGTCTCTTTTCCACACAATTAGTTTTCTCAAAAACTAGAAAAAATAGAATGGATCTATTGTAAAACAAAGTTGTGTGTCTTGAACAGACCTTTCATTTAAGGGGTCACATGTACAAATCGGTTCAGCAATTGTAAAGTTATTTCAGCAGAAAATACCAACCAAGGTTTCTGCACCTACGCCTCAGAAAATCATAAACTAAGTATTACGGAAGAGTCTTTGTTGCACAGAGTTACAGTCTTTAAAAGACCTTTCATTTGAGGGGTCTGGCACTAAAATTGGCCAAGCCACTAAAAAGTTATTGAGAAATTAGTTGGTTTTTGAAGCTTGTTGCACAAAGTTTGGCGCGCAGCTTCGTTCGTAGTGGTGGGTAAACCAAATCCCCAAATCCGAATCCCAATCCAAGAAACAGTCGGAACAGTCCAAGCAGTGGATAGTGTTCCTTTGGAACTGTGGTCTTTGTGTACAAAATTTTGAAAGGCCTGGTACCAACGTACTTGGGGGAAAGGATAGTAGTTAGGACTTACACTCGTAATGCCGGTGAGCCAAGACTTCCCGGCTATCTGTCTAGATGTCTGCCCGAAATTCGTTGTTTTTCAAAGGAGTACAATGGTACAACAGGATCCGAGAGAGATTAAACAAGCGTGAAATCTTAGGGAGTTCAAAAGCCTATGCGCCGTATACGTGAAGCGGGTAGTGTGACGCTGTCTTGCAATGTATTTAGTAAATGTTGTAGTTTTTGAACCCGTAGTATTGCATTTGTCAACATGATCTTTGATTATGATGATGATGAGTAAAAAAATGAACAGGGACGTTTTATTTTTATTATCTAATTTAACTTAATAGAATGAATGAGTCTACATAGTTTTGAGACACGCGCGCGTAAATGAGGACAATTGGTGGTCATGGCTGTACGAAAAGAACTAATAGTATCTACACATCTCGCTGTAGTTGAGTCCCTTTCTGTTCTTGATAGTGGCACCACATTATCAACCAATTGTAATTGGCGGTGGGAACTACAAACAGAGCAGAAATACCCTCTTACACTCCGGAAAGTGGTGCCTCGTTAACGTTGGGAGATTCGGCGATTTACCTTTCGAGGTGATTGCTCGGGACCGTTGTATGGAAGGAACAAGATCAGGCCCCTTAAGTAGTACTGGTGGGTTTCACCACACTATCAATCATTGATAGCTGGTGGTATTAACCAAAACTGTGCGAAAATACCTGCCCTACTCCGGAAAGTGATCTCCTTTTGCTAGTTGGGAAATCTAAAGCAAGCCGTAGACGTTACATATTAATCTGCACAGATGTTTGACGTCTACGGCTTTTCCTTAGCTCTTTCCAACATCCCTCGAGATATTCGGGATATCTGGAGGGATGTTTGACAGACGATGGGTACGAGAGAACAAAGGAAATCTGTAGACGTCAAAGATCTGCACAGATTAATATGTGACGTCTACGGGCTGCTTAAGATGTACCTCCTTGTGAAATCGATGGCGACCGTTGTATGAATGGAGCAGAGTTGGATACGATTGTTCTGGAGAGTAATGCCCCAATGCCCCCTCTCGTTTGGTGATTTATATTTAATATCGTAAGATACTTTCGTCCCTCTCAAACCTATGTAGGGGTAAGCGGTGGGACTCATCATCATCATTATCATCATCAGCATCATCCCCGGTTGACGACAAATGTCAGCTTATCCTGGATTTGGGTCCCCGCATCCAAAAATCTGTACTTCTCCCCCCCTAAACTCTATGATTAGAAATGAGAATGTGTGCGTTGGTCGTTTTCTTAGGGAAAGAGAGGGTGCGAATGCTTCCTATGCATATTCTATCCTTTGAAACCATGCAACGCAAAACTATCCCCAATATGCTTACTGCAGTAAGCATGTGTCGTTATTCGCGTATACGCACGTACTTACGTACGAAACCTATTTGAGATATGTGAGTGTGTTTCTTGTTGGAGCAACCACAGCATCATGTATTTGCGCATTCTGGTCATAGCAATCTCAGAGGGCAGGCGCAAGTGCATTGAGCAGCAAGTGTAATGATCGTGCCATTAATACTGTTGAGGTAAGAACAAACTAATAAACTTATGAAAATGATGAAAATCTAGGTAATTTAAATCAGTAACATTCTAACTTTTTTTTACTTTTAGGAATGAAAGCAAAGCTAAAGAATGCGTCGAATGGTGCATGAGCTGGATCGCATATGCTGTTAAGAATTGGATCTTTCTGGGACGTCAAGTCCACTGCAGAGGCCAGATCTCTACACTGGTAAGTCAGCAAACAGTGTGATCGCAAATATCCGAATAATAAACATCCGATGACTTAATTCTCAAAAAGCAAATGTTTTAATTTCACCGCAGCATTCTGCGGGTAGAAGAAAATATCACATTCGTAGAATATACCATACACACACACCTACACGCGAGCTAGTCTCACCCACACCACCAAGCAAATCAATGCAAAGGTGGGGAGGTTGCTGGGACTCTTGCTGGAACTACATGACAGCAGCAAAAAATTTGAATTTCTGTCAGCCGGGTCATCATCATCATCATGTAAACAAATCAATGTCGGTCTGGAAATTGTTTATCCTAATCTGAATCCCCAGAATCCGATTCAGAATTCGGTAAAAATGGTCTGGTCCTGATGAAATGGGTTTGGTTGGGTAGAACAACTCGGATAATGGACATTCTACTGTATTTCTTTGTAAAAAATAGGTTCCAGGAATTTTTCTAGATCAAAACTTGCAAATCGCTCAAATACTCAATCTATGTCCATTGGACATTCTACCCAGCGTTCGATTTGAGTAAACTTAAATCAGTTATATTGTCTCTAGATCGACTAGTTATGGGACTAATTCGACTCAAATCATTGTGAGTCGATTCAAACAGTTGAAGATCAAGTCAAAATCGAATCAAATCGAGTCCCAAACCAATCAAATCTAACTCAAATCCTAATCGAATCAAATCTTTAGAATCTGTCAAATGGGACTCGAATCTTTAGAATCCGTCAAATGGCATTCGAATCTTCGAATCTTCCGAATCCCGATTCTGCCAACACTAGATAATTTGTTTTTATTTTGTGTGCAATTACGTTTGCTGTGTGATTCCCAGATGATGTGTCCGGAGTAACATGAGAAACTGTAATCCATGTAGTGCCGATCGTGCAAAAGGCAGATAAGTAACTGCAATATCACAACTTGTAGCATCACGAACACGTCGAAATCCCGTTGGGGGAGGTTTTATAGGCGAAGTGCTGTGTGTTTCAGCTTGAGAGCTGTGATTGATAAGGCTGGTACATCCTGCTGCTGTGACAATGAATGCCAACGAAGACGTTCTAACCTCCTTTGGAGGACCGCAGGATGGGAATAATGGAGAAATGAACAGTGAGGCTGTGAGCCGATCATCTTCAGCTTCCACAACTCCAAGCTCCACGAAAAGCTTATTCGAGCCTTCGGAAGAATCCTCACTTCACAATGGATCGAGCTCATACTACAGTGGGGGACGGGTTGCAGTTCCGGCCGCAGAAGCTGTAAGAAAATAATTGAATCTCTCTTCCATTTCATAATCTCATCTTGCATGATAATTCCCCCATTCGTTTTCAAAGTTTCAATTTTATTATATTCAATTTTTGTGTTTTGCTGTGGCAATCGCATTGCTGACATCAAATTAGAAAATAATCATTCTACACATCACGAACAAGTGTCCTTGTCCGAAAAAGCATTGCTCCTATAATCAGCGCTTTATTGCTCAATGTGCATTAATCACATCTCATCATTTTAACGTAGTTTCAAACCCGCATTTTTTAAATTATAGAATATCAAAATTTTATCAATTTCGTCACATAACGAATGTTCAAAAACGTTCATTTCAGATTGAACACAGTTCTAACGTTCATGAAGATCATAGCATGTAAAAGAACTAAAGCATTTCACAAACAATGAACATTTTGAAATTAAAAATTTCGAAACATTTTCCATTCTCTTGCTTTAAGAAGCATCCGGGGGCTGTGTGAAAAATAGGTGCTTCACTTTAATATCCATTAACAAGTACCTACTAATGGGAGCTTACTGCATGCCGTGGGGGAGTAAAAAGAAGATTTTTTTTCTTCTGGTGATGATAATAACGAATTGCGTTATGGTTTATAAAAAAAGACCGGTGTGATCTATAATATGTTGAAATCTGACTGAATTTGAATAACGGATTCTAAACCTATACAAGTTTAAAATATTATAAAAAATGCACGATTTTTTTATGCGTAAACATTGGTTAACAAGAACGTTCAAATTTCGAACCTTTTTTCCATGACTGGGAATTAATAGAAACATAAATATCATTACTACATTCAACAGAATCTCACACTTTCATCAGTGGATTTCACACTTAGGATTTATGTTTCCAATCATTAAACATTGTTTTCGTTGTTGTTAACCACTCGTAGCATAAACGCCTGATGAGCTAGCTTTTCATGGTTTCAATGGTTTACTAGCAATGTTTTCCTAATATCTTTCCTTCACAGAACGGATTCAGTTTCCGTAAGTTATGGGCGTTTACCGGGCCTGGATTTCTTATGTCCATTGCGTATTTGGATCCGGGGAACATTGAGTCCGATTTACAGAGCGGGGTAGTGGCAAGGTATAGCCTGCTATGGGTGCTACTCGGTGCTACGCTGTTGGGACTCGCCATGCAACGGCTGGCAATCAAGTGGGTACAACGCTGTGCAAAATTATTACCACAAACAAAGTGATATTGGCTTACGATGCATTATCTATTTTATGTATTCCTTACTTTTTTCTGTTGCTTTTGATTAACTTTACGCAGGATTGGTGTTGTAACAGGATTGCATCTGGCGGAACTGTGCTATAGGAAGTATAGAACCATTCCTAGATTGTTGCTTTGGCTAATGGTTGAAGTGGCCATCATCGGGTCCGATATGCAGGAGGTGATTGGTACCGCGATTGCCATATATCTATTATCATCCAAACGGTAAATGGAAGGAAACAAGCTGGTTGCCCAAGAATAATGTTTTGCATGCTGTTTTACTGCAGAGCTGGTGTTAGAAGAGATCGCACTAATAGACATTCACCCATTGCAGGATACCTTTGTACGTCGGGGTGCTGATAACTGTTTTCGATACGTTATCGTTTCTATTCCTGGATAAATATAAACTGCGGCGTCTGGAACTATTCTTCGGATTTCTAATCACCACCATGGCCGTATCGTTTGGTTACCAGGTGAGTTGAAGTGCATGTAGTACGTATATTTATACTGAAAGGTTATATCTTGTTTTCGTTTCAGTATATCATCAGTGATATACCACAATTAGAAGTTATAAAGGGTATGTTTATTCCTTGGTCGTCCGACTACCGCCCAGGAACGCTGTTGCAAGCAGTTGGGATCATTGGTGCAGTCATTATGCCACACAACTTGTACCTGCATTCGGCACTCGTTAAGGTAACACACAGATAACGTTATTTGTTGACTGCAAATGTTTTGCATACACTTTCTTTTTTTTGTTTTAGTCACGAGTCATAAACCGAAGCCAAACGAACGAGGTTAAGGATGCCAACCGGTACTACTTCATTGAGGCATCGTTGGCGCTTTTGGTTTCCTTCATAATAAACGTGTTTGTGGTGTCGGTCTTTGCACAAGATCTGTATGGGAAAACCAATCAAAATGTGGTATGTACATTGGATGCAGTTTCACTTTCTGTTAATTTAAAATAATTTATTAAATTCAATGCAAAACGAAACATAAGAAACTACTGCTTGCATGTTTTGTATTAGGAATGTGATGCATGAAACATACAAGTTGCTTTCAAATAGAATACTAGGACTTGAATCGATTTTGATAGCTTCATTTTGCTCACTCAAATTGAATTAGTTATTTTTTTTTCAACTCACATTGTTCTTGAACTGTTGGACGTTTGCCGAAAAGAAAGTGATGTTCTCTCTCCTATCAGTGCATTAAGTATATTAAACTTCATCGTAAATTTCTTTTGACTTCCAGATCGACACATGCGCCAATACTCCATTTGCTGGTGATATTAACTCGGCATTCGTCGCAAACAATGTCACTGCCGAGATCAACATCTACAAGGCCGGGCTGGTATTAGGATGTTTCTACGGTGGAGCGTCAATGTATGTTTGGGCCATTGGTATTTTAGCTGCGGGTCAAAGTTCGACCATGACTGGAACCTATGCGGGACAGTTTGCGATGGAGGTAATCGTCCTAGTACCCGCCTAAATCTGTTAGACGATGAGTTTCTTGTCCATTTTCTAGGGTTTTCTGAATTTGCAATGGGTGCGATGGAAGCGAGTGTTGTTCACTCGAACAGTGGCCGTTATTCCCGCGTTTTATGTTGCATTCTTTAGTCGATTGGAGGACCTGACGAAGATGAATGATATACTTAATGCAGTAATGGCACTGCAACTGCCATTTGCTGCAATTCCCACAGTAGCATTTACGTGTTGCAGTGCACTCATGCTCGAGTTCGTCAATGGAGCGTAAGCAACATTTAGACAAATCGGAAACGTACAACTCATGAATTTACTAATAAAGTAAAACATTCCGTGTTTCTCCATAGGGTTGAAAAAATAATTTCTATCGCCCTGAGCTTTACCGTGATTGGAGTAAATCTATATTTTATCATTGCAAACCTGGAACATGTGGAGCTGACTGCTCTGATGATATTTGGTGTTGGTAAGTAATTTCCTATGGTCACAAACTGTGTGGATTATTTGCCAATCCATCTATAACCTTTTTGTATTTCCTTTCTCTTCTCCAGTGGTTTTTGGCGTTTTCTACATCACATTCAATGCATACCTTATTCTCCATATGATGGTTTATATGGGCAACAAAACTCTAGCAGGCAATAGGGTAAATAGATGCATCGTTTAAATACTATGTTTAGACGTTAATTTCCTGTGTCTCATTTTTTTGGTTTTTCTACTTAGTTCGTTCAACGGTTTGTCTTAGTGGAGCGCTGGGATGATAACACGTTTGTCACGAACGTACCATCGGCTAATGAGCAGAGTTGATCGTCGTTGGAAGTGTGCGAAGAAGTGAGCAGTGAGTCAAATGATTTAATTGTTACTGTAGATGGTTTTGTTTTTAATGTGTAGTGAAAAAAAGAATCCAACGAAACCCTATCAACATAAACAAATGGTGCTGTGTCTTAGAAGAAACATTGTAGTATAGCCGAGAACTTTCCATTTCCAAAATATACCTTCACGTATACAGTTTGTTGTCTTGTTACATTAAAATGGCTGAAAGAAAGAATTGATGTAGAATGTTCGATCAGAGTTCGATTTCTGGTGGGCATACGATTCCGATACAAAAAAGATAAATGGAAGACCTAATTGAGCATACCTAATAAAGAGCGAAAGTTTCTTCCATTCCTTTGTTTCGTGATTTAAGTAGTAATTTATATAACTCAGATGTCAGCCTAGATTTGAATCAACCTTTGCAATTTGCGTCTTCACCTCTTCCAAATTTATGTATCCTTGCGAAGGAGCAATTTAAAATAACTGAACAGATGGAAAACTCTCAGAACTACTACGGTACTAGAAAAATATTTACTCGTCCAAGTCTGAGTAATCCGTAACAAGTTTGGGATTTAAGATGAGGAAAAATCCTGTCGGCCATTATAGTAAATTTTTCAAAAGTCCTGTATCCTGTGAAATTAATGAGTCGAAAATGCGAATCAACTTTATTAACATTTGTGTTTTTTAGCGCACTCATGGTAGTAGTCGAACATCAATGCGTCGGTATTGGACACGGCAAGCGGAACAACCGGGTTGTAATTCTCCAAGAAACTCTTTTGTACCAATGCTAGTGCCAATAGACTACGATTCCTGCTTGGGTATTTTACTTTCGAAGGTTGTGGAATTTCCGGATTGAAAACCATCTCCGAACAGTCATAGTTAGTGTAGAATTCCCCAGGAGTCCTGCAATAACATACGGTATAAAAGGGAAAAATAAACGCATTACATAAGAGCCACATTGTATTGCAATAAAAGCTGTACTTACAAAGTTCTTCCAGCACTGATGGGCACGTTATCCGCTCCTTTCAGTACGTTTGTTATCATCTTGCGCACCGTTTGATGATAATGCCGGGTCAGGCAGGTAGTTTCAAATAAGGCCGTGCAGCTAGCATTTGAAAATTCCGGCTCTTCGTTCAACGGATCAAACTTACCAGACCCTACGTCGGCTTCCGTATCAAGCAGAATGTCGAGCTGTTGATTCATGTTCATACAGCTGCGAATCAACGATATCAGACCAAGGGACCCGTTAGGCAGCACCTGAAGACAAAGCGTAGCAAGACGCTTTACAAAACCAACAAAGCGATAGTACGTAACGTTACGACGACGCTTGAAGAGAATGATGTCCAATGTTTTTAGGATTGATTCCATATCTTCATGATTTTTACCTGAAAGTATTTTAAAAGTATGTTTGTAACAAAACTTTGGTATCTTAATATTATTTACGAAGATAGGCCCCAAGGGCCGGCCAAAACATAAGTTGGATTAGAGATGTTACTAACATAAACTATGCTCACCTGCATTAACATACAGAAGATTTTTGTAAAAATGCGAATAAAATCTTGCTGGATCGATATTTAGAACTTCTCCCTGTCCACTGAGGATAACGAACACGGTTTGGATACAGTGCAATTGCTCGCGATACCCAAGCGAAGCGTTTACTAGTAGATTGTTTAGCAATTCCACCAAATCGGCAAAGAATTCAATATTGATAGTGTGCGCGAACTTCGAAAGCCCTTCCAGTGTTGCACTCAGAACCCGTGAATCGGGATAGCATTTTAATATTTTGAAATAAATCATAAAAGCCATTTTGGAAATGTCGGTCAGCTTGCGTCGTACCACCTGTTTGCTTTCCTCGGCCTTCGTTTCGAAGATGTCCTTTTCCAATTCCTGAAGTTTTTTCTTTCGCTTACGTTCCTTTCGTGACATGTTGATGAAGTACGACTTTTGTTTCTCTAGTTTTTGCTTTTTCAGCTCTAGCAATGTTTCCTCGTGCATATTGATTCGATGGATCTGCAGATATTTGAGGCAGGACACCATTTCCGGAAAAATGTTTCGTTCCTTCTTTTTTATCAGCATGTTAATATGGCGAACCGTCTGGAATGCGAATAGAAGCGTTTCGAATGGAATGGATATCAACTTTTCACTGACTGGTGTCTCACGATTTCAAAATTACTAGGTAGTTAACTTACATGGTAGCTTAGATCCAATCTTGCATCGGTCTTGAATAGCGTACTGAAACATGAGTGAACTATTTTTCGAACACTTTCCTTCGCATCGTTCAGCATGATAACGAGCACCTGGACAATATTTGGGCTATAGTTGAAGTACGGATGTGCCAAAACCAAATCGCACATACACTGTACGGTAGTTTCTAGCAACTGACGAGTATCAGTGGACAATTTTTTCGATTCCCGCAGCATCCGAGTATATTTCTCCGTTATGCGCTCCAGATGTTTCAGAAATTGCTTATAGTATGTCAAAAGCTTGTTTTCGTAATTTATTCTGGAGAGTGTATCCTTTTTTACTGGAAAATGAAGGAAGAAACATTTTATTAGCTTTTAGACTTCTACCTTTTTTAACAAAATCCTGTAACACTTACATGTTTGCTGTTCTTTGTCTACAATGCCGATGCGATGCCGGTACTACTTCATTGAGGCATCGTTGGCGCTTTTGGTTTCCTTCATAATAAACGTGTTTGTGGTGTCGGTCTTTGCACAAGATCTGTATGGGAAAACCAATCAAAATGTGGTATGTACATTGGATGCAGTTTCACTTTCTGTTAATTTAAAATAATTTATTAAATTCAATGCAAAACGAAACATAAGAAACTACTGCTTGCATGTTTTGTATTAGGAATGTGATGCATGAAACATACAAGTTGCTTTCAAATAGAATACTAGGACTTGAATCGATTTTGATAGCTTCATTTTGCTCACTCAAATTGAATTAGTTATTTTTTTTTCAACTCACATTGTTCTTGAACTGTTGGACGTTTGCCGAAAAGAAAGTGATGTTCTCTCTCCTATCAGTGCATTAAGTATATTAAACTTCATCGTAAATTTCTTTTGACTTCCAGATCGACACATGCGCCAATACTCCATTTGCTGGTGATATTAACTCGGCATTCGTCGCAAACAATGTCACTGCCGAGATCAACATCTACAAGGCCGGGCTGGTATTAGGATGTTTCTACGGTGGAGCGTCAATGTATGTTTGGGCCATTGGTATTTTAGCTGCGGGTCAAAGTTCGACCATGACTGGAACCTATGCGGGACAGTTTGCGATGGAGGTAATCGTCCTAGTACCCGCCTAAATCTGTTAGACGATGAGTTTCTTGTCCATTTTCTAGGGTTTTCTGAATTTGCAATGGGTGCGATGGAAGCGAGTGTTGTTCACTCGAACAGTGGCCGTTATTCCCGCGTTTTATGTTGCATTCTTTAGTCGATTGGAGGACCTGACGAAGATGAATGATATACTTAATGCAGTAATGGCACTGCAACTGCCATTTGCTGCAATTCCCACAGTAGCATTTACGTGTTGCAGTGCACTCATGCTCGAGTTCGTCAATGGAGCGTAAGCAACATTTAGACAAATCGGAAACGTACAACTCATGAATTTACTAATAAAGTAAAACATTCCGTGTTTCTCCATAGGGTTGAAAAAATAATTTCTATCGCCCTGAGCTTTACCGTGATTGGAGTAAATCTATATTTTATCATTGCAAACCTGGAACATGTGGAGCTGACTGCTCTGATGATATTTGGTGTTGGTAAGTAATTTCCTATGGTCACAAACTGTGTGGATTATTTGCCAATCCATCTATAACCTTTTTGTATTTCCTTTCTCTTCTCCAGTGGTTTTTGGCGTTTTCTACATCACATTCAATGCATACCTTATTCTCCATATGATGGTTTATATGGGCAACAAAACTCTAGCAGGCAATAGGGTAAATAGATGCATCGTTTAAATACTATGTTTAGACGTTAATTTCCTGTGTCTCATTTTTTTGGTTTTTCTACTTAGTTCGTTCAACGGTTTGTCTTAGTGGAGCGCTGGGATGATAACACGTTTGTCACGAACGTACCATCGGCTAATGAGCAGAGTTGATCGTCGTTGGAAGTGTGCGAAGAAGTGAGCAGTGAGTCAAATGATTTAATTGTTACTGTAGATGGTTTTGTTTTTAATGTGTAGTGAAAAAAAGAATCCAACGAAACCCTATCAACATAAACAAATGGTGCTGTGTCTTAGAAGAAACATTGTAGTATAGCCGAGAACTTTCCATTTCCAAAATATACCTTCACGTATACAGTTTGTTGTCTTGTTACATTAAAATGGCTGAAAGAAAGAATTGATGTAGAATGTTCGATCAGAGTTCGATTTCTGGTGGGCATACGATTCCGATACAAAAAAGATAAATGGAAGACCTAATTGAGCATACCTAATAAAGAGCGAAAGTTTCTTCCATTCCTTTGTTTCGTGATTTAAGTAGTAATTTATATAACTCAGATGTCAGCCTAGATTTGAATCAACCTTTGCAATTTGCGTCTTCACCTCTTCCAAATTTATGTATCCTTGCGAAGGAGCAATTTAAAATAACTGAACAGATGGAAAACTCTCAGAACTACTACGGTACTAGAAAAATATTTACTCGTCCAAGTCTGAGTAATCCGTAACAAGTTTGGGATTTAAGATGAGGAAAAATCCTGTCGGCCATTATAGTAAATTTTTCAAAAGTCCTGTATCCTGTGAAATTAATGAGTCGAAAATGCGAATCAACTTTATTAACATTTGTGTTTTTTAGCGCACTCATGGTAGTAGTCGAACATCAATGCGTCGGTATTGGACACGGCAAGCGGAACAACCGGGTTGTAATTCTCCAAGAAACTCTTTTGTACCAATGCTAGTGCCAATAGACTACGATTCCTGCTTGGGTATTTTACTTTCGAAGGTTGTGGAATTTCCGGATTGAAAACCATCTCCGAACAGTCATAGTTAGTGTAGAATTCCCCAGGAGTCCTGCAATAACATACGGTATAAAAGGGAAAAATAAACGCATTACATAAGAGCCACATTGTATTGCAATAAAAGCTGTACTTACAAAGTTCTTCCAGCACTGATGGGCACGTTATCCGCTCCTTTCAGTACGTTTGTTATCATCTTGCGCACCGTTTGATGATAATGCCGGGTCAGGCAGGTAGTTTCAAATAAGGCCGTGCAGCTAGCATTTGAAAATTCCGGCTCTTCGTTCAACGGATCAAACTTACCAGACCCTACGTCGGCTTCCGTATCAAGCAGAATGTCGAGCTGTTGATTCATGTTCATACAGCTGCGAATCAACGATATCAGACCAAGGGACCCGTTAGGCAGCACCTGAAGACAAAGCGTAGCAAGACGCTTTACAAAACCAACAAAGCGATAGTACGTAACGTTACGACGACGCTTGAAGAGAATGATGTCCAATGTTTTTAGGATTGATTCCATATCTTCATGATTTTTACCTGAAAGTATTTTAAAAGTATGTTTGTAACAAAACTTTGGTATCTTAATATTATTTACGAAGATAGGCCCCAAGGGCCGGCCAAAACATAAGTTGGATTAGAGATGTTACTAACATAAACTATGCTCACCTGCATTAACATACAGAAGATTTTTGTAAAAATGCGAATAAAATCTTGCTGGATCGATATTTAGAACTTCTCCCTGTCCACTGAGGATAACGAACACGGTTTGGATACAGTGCAATTGCTCGCGATACCCAAGCGAAGCGTTTACTAGTAGATTGTTTAGCAATTCCACCAAATCGGCAAAGAATTCAATATTGATAGTGTGCGCGAACTTCGAAAGCCCTTCCAGTGTTGCACTCAGAACCCGTGAATCGGGATAGCATTTTAATATTTTGAAATAAATCATAAAAGCCATTTTGGAAATGTCGGTCAGCTTGCGTCGTACCACCTGTTTGCTTTCCTCGGCCTTCGTTTCGAAGATGTCCTTTTCCAATTCCTGAAGTTTTTTCTTTCGCTTACGTTCCTTTCGTGACATGTTGATGAAGTACGACTTTTGTTTCTCTAGTTTTTGCTTTTTCAGCTCTAGCAATGTTTCCTCGTGCATATTGATTCGATGGATCTGCAGATATTTGAGGCAGGACACCATTTCCGGAAAAATGTTTCGTTCCTTCTTTTTTATCAGCATGTTAATATGGCGAACCGTCTGGAATGCGAATAGAAGCGTTTCGAATGGAATGGATTTCAACTTTTCACTGACTGGTGTCTCACGATTTCAAAATTACTAGGTAGTTAACTTACATGGTAGCTTAGATCCAATCTTGCATCGGTCTTGAATAGCGTACTGAAACATGAGTGAACTATTTTTCGAACACTTTCCTTCGCATCGTTCAGCATGATAACGAGCACCTGGACAATATTTGGGCTATAGTTGAAGTACGGATGTGCCAAAACCAAATCGCACATACACTGTACGGTAGTTTCTAGCAACTGACGAGTATCAGTGGACAATTTTTTCGATTCCCGCAGCATCCGAGTATATTTCTCCGTTATGCGCTCCAGATGTTTCAGAAATTGCTTATAGTATGTCAAAAGCTTGTTTTCGTAATTTATTCTGGAGAGTGTATCCTTTTTTACTGGAAAATGAAGGAAGAAACATTTTATTAGCTTTTAGACTTCTACCTTTTTTAACAAAATCCTGTAACACTTACATGTTTGCTGTTCTTTGTCTACAATGCCGATGCGATATTCTGGAACTATGTCCTTAAAAACTTCCACCAGTGATATAATAGCAGTTTTGCGAATAGCAAGGAAATTAATCGACCCATCTCGGTTGATATCCCGCACCAAATCGACTAAATTACCCAGATTTTCGATCCTGGCTTCAGGATTTTCCAATATTGCTGCACAGGACGCTCCTATTAGAAACTGCTTCTCTTTGATCTCCGCGTCGCGTTTAACCAGCAGGTCAGCTAGCGTGACGATTTCCTGCTCCTTGGAAACCGCTTGCCTGCTATCCTCGTCCGTGTCCGATACGTCTCCGTCTGACAGATCGTTTGTCGCGCTATGTTTATTGCCCAGTTGCTTGGGAGCCGTACGGGTAACCAATCCTTTGCCTTTGACTTTGATAGGCAACAAATGGTCCACTCGTTCCCTGTTGTACATTTCAGACTGAATGTTCCTTCGGTACGCCTTTTCCAGATCCGCGGAGGTAGGCCTTCTCGGTTTATCGTCCCGAAAACGGTTCGTGGCGCCATTGGAGGCGTTGGATTTAGTTTTGCCATAAGACTGCACTTGTTTCACTTTTTTTCCTACATGCGGAGAAAGTAGCCCAAGTTAGTTATGGGATTTATAGTTCGTAGATAGACTTTACGGAACATACCTTTAGTTTGGGCCTTTGCTTTGATAGATTTTTTCTTCAATTTCACCATCTTCAGGCAGTAATGTTACTCAGGACACCGGTACGTGTAGCCGCTCGAGCATGCGGAAAAATAGTTATGTTTATCAAACTGTCTGCACATGTGGCTTCTGACAGATGTCAATCCCGTGGAACGCCAAACTGGCATCAACAAGTTTTAAAAGCCTTGATCACAACTTGAAATAAAAACTGAAATAGCTAATGTGTTAATAAGTTTTTAGTACCTTGGTTAAAATTCTGCAACAGACCCCTCAAATGAAAGTGCTTTTGAAGAGAGACAACTATGTAAAAAGTCTTCTGTAATTCTTAGTTTATGAAACTTGAACTATGAAACATGAATGAGGCGCTGGTACAGAAACCTTGGTTGGTATTTACCGCTGAAATAACAAATTTGTTAATAACTTTATCATGGTTTCAGCCATGCATATTGATTAGAAGTTCTGTAATCAAATTAATCTCTTCTTAAAAGGAGGTCTATAGCCTCAAATTAAGACCTCTGTTCGAATCGCTGTTTAGCTGTTGTATTGGCAACATTTAAATACAACCGTTATAAACCGCTTGACAATTTCCCCTTCTTTCCCCTTTTTAAAAGGGATATTTCTCCTTTCAGCTCTTCAACACTCACACACCTTAAATTTGCAATTATCCTTTTGGTGTACGGGAGCCGTTGCCAATGAAATCTTTTTTTGTGGTATTTGTTGTAGCAAAGAAGCAACAATAAACAAGCAAAATTGCATGGACTTTGATTTCCCTACTGGAGCGTCAGACACACAGTGTGCAAGGATGAAAAAACCAGTAATGTGAATGGGACCATTCAAGTAGCACTTTATGTGTGAGGAGAAAAGATTCAAGCAAGTACGATGAAGGTCGCTCGTAGTTCTGCATGATTTGGGTTTTTGTGCGAGAGCAGTTATTTGCTGGTCGTATCGATCTCGTGAGAAAGTCGTCAGGACATTGGCAAATTATGCATGTCGAACAAGGATAGGTGGTCGAATTGCAGTAACGAAGGGACATTTTCGCATCTGCGCAAACGGAACGCGGATTCCATTTCGCTTGTGATGGTGGTTTATTGACAGTAGAGCGGTCCACTAGACATACAGTCGCATAGAAGAAAGAAAGAATACTGGTAGTGTCGCAGCATAACGAACTTTATGAAGAAGATCTTGCCCGTAGCTAAGTTCAACCTCGTCTGCCTGCGTGTTCGTGTGGTTCACGTTCCTTATTGTGCTCGGTAGAAAAATTCGATTTTCCACGTATTCCTGGCGTTGCGTGTATGCTGAATTTCCTTTTCCGTACTCCTCCTTCTTTCGTGCTTGAAGCACGGAATTCTTCGTTAAGCCGAAAAGTGTTCCACTGGTTCTGTGTCGAATATGTATCCCCAAAAGGAACGGCCAGCTGTGGTGGTAACCAAAGGGGCAGCTAGATTTTAGCAGTGGTCAGCAGCAAACAGGCCGTGATTCGCGTTCACTCAGTTATGCACCACCGGTGGTACCATCAGAAACTTTAGTCTCGGCCCGCAAAGAAGCGTGTTAGCAGCTCGTTTTCAGGAGACTTAGAAAATGGAGTTTGTTCTTGCGTGAGGTGTTTGTTCGCAAACGTGAATTGATAAAGTTTTCCAGCAAGATTGTGGCTGGTGCAAGCGGAAGCGACCAATTTTTCCCAGCAAGTTGTGAGTTCGTCGCGAGTGAAATCACGTTCGTGTCCGTGTGTTGAACGATATCATGATGCAGTCCCTTTTTCTCCATAATTAACTCACCATAGTGACGGAGCCCAAACCACAAGTCCTAGATATAAGGTTTTAGCTGGCACTAGCTCAGTACCGCACTAGGTTGACTTCCCCAAAGGGCCAGCAAGCCTTTTAATCAACGGGCAATCCCGTCACGGCCGGGTGTTTCAGGTAGGCTAACGATTACATTTTAAACGAGACATTTTTTAAACTAAAGAAGCATAACCAAGCGCGTTTACATCGGGAAAGTTTTGGCTTTACAGGGCTTTTTGATGGAATGATCAATTTGTTTCAATTTTCACTTTCAAATGCCGGCGACAATTACGGGTTATAGATGTATGTCTATATTTGCGTTATGTACTTTCCATTAACAAAAAAACGTTTCTAGACGCATTCTGTGGCGCAGCGGTTATACTCAAGGCCTTCTTGCATGGATACTTTAATAATATATATTTTGTGACCACCCGAACGTACTAATTTGGGGACCAAAAAATAAACGAATAGGTGTAGTTGTACCGATTATTCGCGAGTCAAGGGCTTCCTGTTCCCATTATTCCGTTAGCTGAACGTTTCAATTTTCCCAGATAGTTCGCACGTGCCACCCGTTGTCCAAAGGCCGAGAGAAACGGTAGACGGTATATGTGTGTGAGTGTGTATGTGTTTGCGGGCGCGCGCGCGCAAAACTGTAGCCCACACCGACAACGATGTTGGCCGATGTTTTGGCGCCCGTTCATGTATTTCGTCGGTGACGGATATGGCGAGAGTAAACAGGGCGGTACTACTGGCTGTTTTAAGGGCCCAGACAACCGTGCTGCCCGAGCAAGAAGACGGCGCACCATTCAAGGAAGAGAATTCCCAGCCGGAGAAATGTGTACGCGGCCGGGTGTACGGCCTGGCAGTTTGATCCTTTTTCGCCACAATCCGCGATTTGTCGAGAGGTCTCTTCAAAAGCATAGGTGTCGTATTGCGTACAAGGATCAGCGTAATTTTTTTTCTTTTCTGCCCGACCTACGTCATTTAGCAGCATTCCCGATCCCCCTCTGGCTGGCTAGTAGTGCCCGGTAACGTATACATATGCACATGAGGATGATGTCACTGTGCTGCGGCGATTCTAACTTCTGCCCTTCTACATAAATATCAAACCGCGTTGTATGCATTTTACTTTATGTACAATTAAGCATGCACCATGCGACATACAAAAGCGCATGCATAGGCCAGCGAACATGTTAACATTAGAATGTTATTTATTTGGGTTAAGGTCGGGTTGCTGGAAAGAAAAATAATGATTATAGTAATCAATTGTTGCTGCAAAAACCATTTACTCATTGTTCAATCTTGATAGGGGTCTGGATTCTTAAAGCTGAAAGTATATCACTCTTTCGGCGCCCAAGGCTGTTAAAATGACACAGTAACTTTGCTAGGCAAAGTGCCATGTAGATTTGTCCTACTGGGTCACGAAACCAAATGTTGGTCACGCAAAGGAAGATTTACGCGAAGGTAAAGAAATAGACTCGCGATCAAAAGTTTCGGTGGCGACAGTTAATGGTGCTAGGAAGGCTTGAGATGTTTCCAAACTTGTTCAAGGTGGGTGTTGAGTCAGTCAAATCGCGTTAAAACGATAGTTCCAAAACAGGAAGGGTCTTGTGGACTGATGGTTAAGGGTGACGGAAACTGAACGTGGTAGTGTTGAGCGTTAATTCAGCGATTCTTATTTACTTTCTCATTGCAGCAATAACGTGAGCTAGTGCTAGAAACATACGCCTGTTTTAAGGATGGAGCTGGCACCAGAGGGGAAAAATTTTGTGATTGTGAAGGAACACGAGCTCCCAGCATTGATGGAAGAGCTGGAAAAATATTTTCCGCATTCCTTAAAGGTGACTTAATTACTAAATATTGCAACATTTTTGCTAGTCTAACGACCATTAATTTTAACATTTGCTTTATATCTTTCAGTTTCATCAAACTATTCAAACGTACCTGAATGATAGAGTATGGCAATTTCAATTTTATAGAGCAAAGACTTGGCCTGAAGATCCTGTTTGTTTGCATTTTGCTGGCTGTACATATACGGTAAGATTTAACATACCAAGAAAATTTATTATAAGAGACGATTGTGATGTTATTGTATATATCTTTTTGAAGATTATCCAACGTTTTGGATCTTTCTAAATACCATTGATTAAACAAAGTTCGACATGACGTTTGTTCAAACTCATCATACTCTACGACTTGAATCCAAATTCAATCATAAATTATTAATCTTATTAAATGGTCGACGAAACTTATCGAAATAGTGGGGGTCCGCGACAGCCGAGCGGTAGCGTCGTTTAGAAAATCGGCCCATGAGCGCGCCGGGGCTCACCACCTCGACGGCGTTGGTTCGAATCCCAACCGAGACCGGACCCTCCCCTGTGCGAGAGGACTGATTATCCACGTACAACAGGGAAACAAGTCTCGTAAGCCCTTAACGGGCAGGCACGACTTAAGAGGTCGTTACGCCAAGAAGAAGAACAAAAATGGTTGACTTTTTTTTGTTAAATTAATTAAATTAATTTTCTATCAATTTTAAGGTTTTTTTATACACTAAACATTCTATCCAATTTAACGTTTTTTTGAAAATAACATAAGAAAAGCCCAAGAAATGCATTCCGATATATTATTGCACAGGTTAGCATCGCAATATTAAATTAGCTGAAAATTTCTGTAATGAGGGCGTAAATGATTTTGGCTCTTAGTGAATTCACTTATTCGAAACAAATTTAGAACCCAATCCAAGATCCAACTTCGAGGAATCTTATAAAGTTAATCAAATATCATGATGTAATTAATTTTAAGAAAAATAAATCACACCACCATTTATCAAACGATTTTATCAGGACTGTTTGCTTATCTTCGAAAACTATTTTCTTATAGCTCAAGTGGAACATGTCCTTATTCGTCTAACGATGTTGCAGTGGCAACACGTCCTTATCTGTCTAACGAACTGTTCTCGTTTTACTTGATAATAAATTGAAAATTTGTTTATTCTAACGCTTTCTCGGGTCATGTCTGTCCCAATAAGGGCTTAATATACTTTTTACTGCCTAGGACCGTGGTCGTGGGTCGATGTTCCAAGGCTTTAAAATGCCTCTTGTTTTATTGATCCCTTCAAAGTAATGTAACGCGCTTTCATCTAAAAAACACGACGTTCACCATAGTTTATTTCATAGTTTTCTGGACACGTTTCGGAAAACGAAAAAAGATGGATTTTATTGGATCTTGTCTAGAACTGCTAAGGGATGCGGTATTATAAAATAAAGGTTGGATTTAAGAATTAGGATATCGAAAACAACAAAATCAAAGTGAAATAATGAAAATATTTTGCTTTTCTTTTGTCTTTTGACCGCAGCCGGATAACAGGACGAACGAAAGCGTAGGTATTTTTTGTCCACCGGACAGACTAGAGCGAATGGAACTGATTAAAGACGAGGACATTCTTTTCGATTGGCATAGTCCAATTTACATGAACTTTACCCATGTAGGCATTATGTACAAGATGGAAGAGATATTTCGTGAAAAGGTTAAGGGAAAATTGGACGGGCATATCTATGGTGATATTTATGTGCATGAGTGCCCGGCCGAGTTAGATTTAGCGTTGGAGCCACTGGCCGCGGACGAAGTGATAATGAAACCGCTCTGTATCGACGACGTGAAGGACATTCACGATCTGTATCCGGCCAGGGATATCGAATGTCTGGAACTGTTCGAGAAACTAGTCCATCAGCTGCCGGGCTTCGGGGTGTTTACCAACTTGGACAACGAACTGGCCGCCTGGAGCTTGCAATCCTACTACGGTGGAATGTTTTCGATGCAAACGAAACCGAAATTCCGAAGAAAAGGGTAAGTGTGTTGCTATGACTGAGAAAATTTCCGCAAAAGTTTCGAGCGAAGCCGTATCCTCGCCATCGTGTGCTGATCGAGGATGTCTTATGCTCGTAGGTATGGCATTCAGGTCGCACAATCGCTGACGAAGCTGGTCATTCAACGGGGCTACATACCTTTCGTTGTCATACGCCCGGAAAACGATGCCTCCCGCGGGCTCTACATGAAGCTGGGCTTCCGGAAGGCGTTTGAAAGCGTGCGTGGTACCTTTCTGCCGTTTGTTGGCGAGGAGCAGCTGCCGGTGAAGTCGGCGATGGGCGTCGAAAATGGCACATCGACGGAGGAGCTACCGCTAGAGAAGCAAAACGCCCTGACCCGAGCCGACACGAATGGGACGCTTAGTGAAAAGGAACACGTGGAATGTTAAATCTCATTTGATTCAGCAAACGAATACAACAAGAAACCCCGATACCGGTTAAAGGAAATCAGCCACGGAAATGAAAAGGAAGTGTGTCTCGACGGAGTCGTTTTTGAGTGAAAAATTCAACATGCAGATCAGCATTTATAACAGTAGCGATCGCAACCCGCCACAGCAGCAGCAGCAGACGCAGCAGTAGCAGCAGCCGCAGCAGCATCAGCAGCAATCATCAGCATCAGTAGTGTTGGATGCCGACCGTCGCCATCGCTGCCCTAACGCTGCACCCGCTAAAGCCTACGCAACCGTCACGACTCTTACAGGCTAATACAAGTAAATGGACTCATGTGCTCACATGTGGTCTTATGTAAAGGCAGAAGATCTTGAACTATCTACCAACAATGCGCACTTAATATGTTTTAAATCAAATAGATAGATTTCTTATATAAATTTCTATTGAATAAACAAAGTTTGCTTTATCTTACGAATATTGTGCTGTTTCTTGTTATAACCTCTTCTTCGCAGTGCCAAGAGCGTACAAATCAATGGACAATGGAGTACGGCTTGTCTATCGGTAATACGCGAATTCGCAATACGCGATTTTCTAAAACTGACAGCTCATAGTTAGCGCTCATAGATAGCGATTTTCTAAAAAAGTTGCTTGAGTTCTGATTAGTCAATTTTACTTTGTTTTGGTAGAATGAAGTTTTTAATATACACTTTTTAATAGAGATTTGGATAATGGAATAGAAGAAATGGAACACTTATTAGTGATTTGGATAGAAGATATCCCGGCTGACAAAAATTCAAATTTTTTGCAGCTGTCATGTATCCAGGTAGTTTTTCCATGGCAGATTGCTGGGACTCTTGCTGGAACTACATAGTACCAGCAACAATGTCAATTTCTGTCAACCGGGATGTTAAATAAGCGGTTCCCTCTTAGTGTCAACTCTTCAATATGAGGTATAAACGATATGGCAGAGGAAATCCGCAATACGCGAAAATTCGATATACGCTATTGCGTTCGCTCCCAAACATTCGCGTACTGTGGGGACCAACTGTATATCAACTACATGTTTTTACCAAGTAGTTTACAAGCATTTCCAGATGATAAAACCCTGATCTGCCATATTACTGTAGGCTTTGAGTCAACTGTAGACCGACTCTATTTCGACTCTATTAGGAGGAGATTCGAGGAAAATTCTAGAAAACTTTTCTAGATAAGAGAATATATTTTCAAAAAAGAACGCGAGTAGAAAGGATTCAATAGATACAGGCAAATTGGTCAAGAGTAGTTTTATTCCCTTTTTGCCACGCACCGGTGACGTAACGTTTAATCTATAATAACTTCTATGTCTTCACTGTCTTCGTTGATGCTAAGCGTAAGAATTTCTGCTACACTGGAGTTGTAATCTTTCGATAGCATGTCGTTACTTGCTATCCGCTTTTCCGGTTGCTTATCCTGCGTTGGCGCGAGTAACGACGTGCTCTTCACCGTGTGCCGCCATTTCATGCGCCGGTTTTGAAACCACACTTTAACCTATGAATTAAGGGAAAAAGGAGTTATCGGAGGTAAGGCATCCACCTTGAGCCGAGGTCACCGAAATACCTGCGCATCGTGCAGCCCAAGATTGGCGGCAAGTCGTTTTCGATCAGGTTTGGTGATATATTTTTGCTCCTGAAACGTTCGCTCGAGTCCTTTGCGCTGCAGCGTGCTGAAGACGGCTCTCGACCACGATCGCTTCCGCCGGGAGAGTGATGTTGGTCCTCCTGCCAACCGTGTGCTGCCGACGGCGTAATCGTTCGACCGCGATTTGCTACAATCGGCTGGTGGCAGCAAACATTGGTTCACCGACCCCTCCGTCAGCTCGTCCATACCGTATGGCGAGGTGCTTTCGAATGATGTTGTTCCCAAATATGCTGAAGATCCGTGCGGAAACGCTGCCACTATGCTCGGCGTTTGTTGGGGGAACATACTACATCCTGCCAGGAACAAAAAAAAAATCGTATATTTCTCTAGTTTATTGGGAAGGTGATTATGGCCTCTATGTACTCGGTCTTATGGAAGAAGACTTAGAAACATGGGTAACAGAATTCTCCCAACCGAATATTCTAATATTATGCATTCGAGGAATAATGGTATGGTCCTTTTGAGTGACGGAACATTCCTGGTTAGTTTCGGGGATCTATCCATTTATGGTTTCCTAATGCATCCAAAATAGTAGTTTCACTTTTATATATAGTGCTCGTTGTGATGGATTTTTTCTTTGTTAAATAAGAATTTTCCAAAAAAGAGCTATTAAATCTTTGTGGAAATGATTATATTTTATACAACCTAATCTCGACTTTTACAAATCTATACAATTTTAGAGTGCAACATTTTTATTTTTAACATTTTAATCCGATGTATAATTGAAGATGTTAGTTTCGGTCAACTATTTAGACAACAAGTGTCTGTAACACTTTCATGCAAGTGAAGGTAAGTAAAAATAACATCATAACAAAATAATTATTAGTAATAACATGCTGCATAGACAAAAAATCCATCATTTTTATTAACGCATTTCGCATTCCACGAAATAATAAAAAAAACATGTTTATTATTGCATTGTCTCAATAGCTGATAAATAATATGATATAATACAGAGTATATGATTATTGAGGTTCGAATCCCAACCGAGACTGGACCCTCTCCTGACGAGAGGACTGACTATCCACGTACAACAGGGAAACAAGTCTCGTAAGCCCTTAACGGGCAGGCATGACCAAGAGGTCGTTACGCCAAGAAGAAGAAGAAGATGATTATTGAGAAATATGATCAATGTTTTAACAGGAAAGTTCATAAAAGCATTACAAAATCATGAAAAGATTACATCAACACATTTTGAGGCCATTATTTTCACTTTTACATAGTTTTGTTGTTGTTTAGACATTTTATTTAAATAGTTTGCTGTTCAGCAACAAATCACAAGAACTATCATCGTACAACTAATAATAAATCCTATCATAAGAAAATTATAGCAAGGGTGGAATTATAATCATGATGGAGAACTAGGCATCTATTTCCTAAACTTTTCGATTTTCTTGATGTTGGAGAGTCATAACATCAATGAAGTGATAGATTTTTTCTTGGTTTAGTTCCAACCATTTACCATTTAAGTCGCAAATTCCGATAGTACGTCTAAAATCATTATGTACACATTTAAACAGTAAACTGTATTTTTATATAAACAAAATTTGTTCAATTTCATGGCATGTGAACAACTAGGAGTGAATTTATAATCACATCAAAGTATTATTTTTGAATAAATTAAAGCAACATAAGTTTTAACTATGGTTTATTAAGTGCGCACAGTAACAAATATTCTCATGTAGTAAAGTTTAAATTATTGAGAAAAAGTGGGCTTGTTTCCCCTGCAAAATTTATCCAAGAGTAACATGTTACCAAAGTTACCAAACTTATATGCTTTTGAGAAATTTGAAAAACCTTTAATCCAATTGTCAATCCGACTATTCCTGTTTTAGTTCCACAGCATAAGAAAAGTCCTGTTTTAGTTCCATGTGAACCACAGAATCTCAGTGTATGGTGCCGATGAAACACAGTGCATAAAATGAGCTACCTCGACAAGGACATCATTATCAAACGAATATACGATCATGCTGACTATGCAAGATCGATGAATGATGGTCAATAAATAAAAGCATATCTTGTTGAGCAGCCGGAAGGGGCAATGGGCCGTGTGGTGGCAACAGTACACAAATTGCCATCCTTCCCGACAGATGCAACATGTTATCATCAGTTATTTCTTTGTTATTTCGTAAACATATGGACCAGTTTTGCCTGATTATTTGGACTTGAACAACAAACTAACCAGAATTCTGCGTCCGTTCGTGCCCCAAGATAAGTCGATCGCCGAGTGGAGTGAAAGAAATCCGTAACGTTGAGCGGGAGAAAACGAAAAAAAAACAAAATCTCTATCCGTAGGATGGAGGCTAAAAGGGACGAAGGGACGGAACTAATTTCGTGAAGAAAGATGCACCCTGCATGTGAGGAAACGCGGGCATTGCTTCTTCTTGTAAACAAAACAAACGATAATTTTGGAATTACCTCTTCTAGCATCCACTTGGAATTGTTTATTGGGTGTAATTAATTATGTTTCGCCGCGTTGCTCGAGTAACAGCCGCAACGAATGATTGGTGAAAGAATGACCGGCAGGCCATGTGTGTGTGTGTTTCGTGTAGACCATATCCCGCGTGAGGTGCGTGAGTAATAAAACGAGGATTATTTCGAAAAAATATAGAGTTCAGCAATGGGGCAAAGGGCCCACGGAGGGAGTACAAGGTTGGCCTGGGGTTGGCGCATGGTTAGGGGATGGCATTAGTCAACCATCTCGAGTGCAGGATAAAAAGTCGTTACCGCTTTCTGTCAGATCTAGATCTAAATATTCACGGCAGATATAAACAACACGTAAACATTCCAGCGGTAGAGAGAGGGTACTTTTAAGCGAGGGTGCGGGTGCGTGTGTGCCGACGATTGAGTTTGTTTGAAATAATTATTGATTTACAATCCATCCTTTACGCAACAGGCTTAAGCATCGGCCGCCGCAGTTTGTTCCAGTCCATGCCACAATCCGTATACACGACGTTTACCACTTTTTATGAACGAAAATAATTTCGATGGGGTAACGTAGTATTCTGAAAAGTGCATCAAATTCGTGAGAACTGTATAAAATAACACCGTAGTCATGCTTTTGTCTTTGCCTAAGTTAGAAAACTTTTGCATTGTAGCTAAATTTTAATAGTTTTAAAATTCTACATTGTATACAATTGAAGTATTTGAGTAAATACAATCGTCAAAATCTATGATGAAACCTGAGGGCAGTTGCACAAGCACATTTCTTATAACATTAACGTACACAACCTTATTTTTCATCATTCAAACCTGTTTTTATTTGGAGTAATAACTGTCTGTGGTGTGTTTAGTCTTGCCCATCTCGGTTAGGCTCTCTAAAAATCCGAAAAGTATGCTATTACAACAGGGATTTGCGTTCGATCTACACTATGTTTGCTTTACTTTCAAAACTTTATTTTTTGCCTAAAGTTTACTTAGAAGATTCTGCTCCGAGTCTACGAAGTGTTTAAATAAGAAAGAAATATTTTCGAGACAAAACAAGATACTGTAATACCAAAACGATCAAGCAATGTAATGTAGTATTCTGAAGTTCAATGTATTCCAATTGGTTTAACAAATTGAATTCCTAAATTAAGCTTGTTCTGTTTAGTAATGGACTCTTATTGAAATCAGTTTAGTTACGTGTATTAACCATTTATCGTGTTTGGTTGGTGCTTTATTTTGGCGAAATAGGTATGTTACGATTGAACTGTCGCAGAAGATACATGGATAGCAATTATAAAATTTAAAGCAACGGGCTAGGAACGAATGAAAATTCGTGAAATCTGGAGACTGAAGTGAATAGTTGCAAATAATATGTTTGTATACCTATTGGTCCATGTCCAACGCGGACTGGTAGCGGCTTGAGAATTAATTTAGGAACTCTTCTGTCATATTCGCTTGCTATAAAGCCGTAAGCGTGGTAGTTATCAGTGACTCCAGAATATTGTAAATCTCCACTGCATTCACTTGCGCTGGGTAAACATACACCTGCACTAACTACTTTACCACCAAAATGGCCTTCTTTCGATGTGGTATGCTGCAGAATGGAATCTTTCGGTACGTTATCCGAGAAAGAATCACCTCTACACTCGTCACAACAATCACCGTCGTCACTCTGTTTGCGCTTATCAATTTGATTGACACAACTTTGCACACCGGTGCAGTATGGCGATGCTGATTGCTCGCGATCGCATTCTAGCCGGTGATCGTCCTTGCTTCGACTCAGCAGCCGATCAATCCCAAAGGTCAGTTTAGGATTTGCAGATTCGTCTTCGTCGGACGACTGACTAGCTCCGGCATTGTGTGGAAGCCGTTCTTTGGGTAAAATGTGAGCAGTTTCCATCAACACATTTCCACTGTCACTTCTTTCGCACATGGTTCCCGAACGGCGCACGCACAGAAACTTTCACATCACGGCAGCCGTCGCAACACTGATCGTGCGCCAAGCTGTGAACGATCGGAAAAGCATTGCGCTCGACTTTTCTGTGGAATGTTGTGATGTGCAGTGGGCGGAGTCTCACGGAAGAGGATCGTTCGTGAAGAAGGAGCCACTATCGTACACCAACGAGGGCCAATCAGGAACTGTTGATTCTATCTGATAATAATGGAATGTGGGAGTAATCGCACAGCTTTTGTCGGACGCAGATCATGGTGGGTTTCGTAATGTAGTGCACGTGGAGTTTTATACATCGATCGAGTAAATAAACGAATCTATCACGGTAAGAGCATCTCCATCGATCATTTAGCATCGAAGGAATCGCTGAGATAGCAACAACCGGATGTAAATATCAGTCTAGTATCTTATAATAGTTGGTTTGTCTGTCTAGAATGGTCTTTTTTAGCGTTCGTAAAACTAGTAGCTGGGAACACATTGTATGGAGTAACAAAATAACCTTTGCTCCCCTCTTCGAATGGAAGCGTTAAACTGGAGTAGAGATAGGAGATTGTGAATTATACCAATTTGTTGAAATCTTATGAACTTGGAACCAGTGCTGATAGTGGTACTTAAAAAAATGGGTGCAAATGAGGAACAGAATAGTACAATTGAAAACTGTTGACAAAGATTATTAATAGGATTAAAACTTCATTCACGCATCGTCGATGGTAATGGCAGCTTGAATATTATGTAATTCATGCATGGCGAATTGTATGTATGCTGCATTTCCTTCCTACAACCGTTTTAAGGGTTGGTTTTCTTTGCATTTTCAATAAAACTGCGTTTGATAGCATAACTTGACTATGGAAAGAACACCCATGCTGGCATACAAGGAACGATCGCAGCAATGATAAAGCATAACACGACAAAACCATAATATGTAAGCTCATCCACACGGTGGATAGCAAAGCACGATAAAATGAGTTATAGTATGTGATTCCCAGTTCCTCCTGCAAACTAATATGCTGGACTGTTTCTTTCTTTTCCCATCTAAAGAGTAGTGCGACCAAGGCAGATATAAAGATAACAATCTAAAGCGTGTTCGCGTGGTGTTTTAGCCCTTCGTTTAAGATGGTTTATGAGGTAACCGACAGGCTTCCCAGCATGCGCTCGTGTAGCTTACCACGTTATTAGGGAGAGACGGTTTGGAATCACAAAACGATATTCAATGTATATTTGGTTAATGTATTTGGTCCATACTATACACTGTCGATTCAGAATTTAGTTAAAAGTATCTTTGATTAATTCCAAGTGCAAGCTTCTAGTTGAACCACCAAAAATAACATTATCAGGCAGATATAGAAAAAAATACACAATAATCAAAGAAAACACATTGGTTAAGCAATTTGATTGCAACACAATGTTGATAACATTAAAGCATTCAGTCAGACTCAAACATTTTTGTTGAAAAAACCTAACTGACCCTCTACTGACCATTCCGTTTTGCAATTTGCAATTTATAAAAAAATGCGAAACCTTTCGGTTTCGGTTGTTTTTAGTAATAAGGCTACCTAGTGGTGGGTTTATACTTCCGTGGAAAAGGAACAGGGTGATTAACATATTACATTTTAAAAATTTGTTTAAACATTTCTTGTTCGATATATAGAATAGCAAGACTATGTAATTTTACTTCCCCCATACGTGTAAATACACGTACCTCATTTTAGAACGAATAACGGGTTTCTTTTCAAATAACAACATCTAACACTAGGGTCTGCACACATTTCCTAAAACAATGTTTTCAAAGTAGAACTCTTTTGAAAGAAGTATAAACTTTCTAAATAGTAAAGTTGCTCAGAAAGTAGTATAAGATAATTTCGTTGAATTTTTATTTTTTTTAACATATAACAGGAACACTTCGTTCAACATTTTTAATCTTCATTTTTGGGAAGAATACCAACCTGAAATCATGAACAAATCCGAAAAAAATAGCTCTAACATTTTCTTACGGGCCGGATAAAATCAGTTGACGGGCCGGACTTTGCTGACCCCTGATCTAACAGGATTTGTTGGATAGACCAAGGATCAGCACACCTTTTAGAAAAAAGACCAGATGATTAAAGAGAAACGGAAAGCGCGGGCCGGATATCTTAAACAATGAATTAATGTTTTCAAAATAATTCTAAACTCTTTTGAATATAGTATCAACTTTATAAATAGTAAAGTTTCATTTAAAGTGGTATACATAAGCTAAAATATGTTAAATTGTATCGTTAAACTTTTTTAAATATGTTCATACTTGTTTTCGTTGAATTTTGTTGGTTGTTGGTTTATTTTACTCTTAAGTTTTTTGTCTATCAGCTTCGACAAGTTTACAATATGTAAATTGTATTGATATGTAAATTGTATTCCTTGAATGTACTTATTTTGGATGCGAAGCAAACGAATTATTGCTGTTGGATTTTTTATGAGACTCACGACGCTGGAAAGTTTATTAACGATCAATAATACCAATACGATAAAACAATTCTAACAAAAAATATACGAGAAAGTCACTTGGTATTTAACAAATCGTTCAACAATTTTAATCTTCATTTCGGAGAAAAAAGCCTGATATCGTGAACAAATCCGCTAAAAACTGAGATGGGTTTATGCACGAAACATTAAAATTTTCTTACGGGCCGGATAAAATCAGTTGACGGGTCGAACTTTACCCGCCCCTGGGATAGACTATAGAAATTGTTTGTTCAAGAAAAGGTCGCATTTGGTGTATCTGAGGTACAGCACGTTTATTCACTTTAATTCAACTCGTTTATCATGGAAAAACTCTATGAATTTTATATTTTTAATATATATATTTTTTCAAACTGTATACAAATTAAACTATATTTTAATAGAGAACTTACCCAAGGAGAACCTTGCTGCACTTTCCTACTACACCTTTGGTAGGGTCGTCAACGACATACCTAAATTCCTAAATACCTAAATTAGGTGAGTTACCCAACTAGAAATGTTGGCGTTATTTTGGGGTAAAAGAATTCTTTTCAGAACTGCCCGCTCTTCTTTTCAGAATTCTTTTACCCCTTCTTTTGCAGCAGATTTCCTATGCAATCTAGGCGTAAACCGACTTCTGAAAAGAAGGGTAAAACAATTCTCTTTATACTTGCGGGACGCCTCAAAAGAGAACGCTTTTGACGTGACAGTGCGTTTATAACATCTATTTCTGACTATACGTGGCAAAAAACGTATACCCATTCGTAGTAGATTATATGAGCTGAATTCAGGATACGTTCGCGACGTCGCCTGACAGGCGCTGAACTCCATGCAAAAAAAACCTAGCGTGATTCGCGCAACATCGCGCGAGGTTTTTTTTATATGGAATTCAGCTCCTGTCAGGCGACGTCGCGCTGTAGTGTGGACCCCGAGTTAGGGTCAAGTCAGAATCGAATCAAATCGAGTCCCAAACCAATCAAATCTGATTCGAATCCTAATCGAAACAAATCTTTAGAATCAGTCAAATGGGATTCGAATCTTTAGAATCCGTCTAGGGATTGAATCTTCGAATCTTCCGAATCCCGATTCTGCCAACACTAGTCTGTATTGAAAAGTCGACGACGACGACGAAATTGAAGCTCCATCGGTTAAACTTTCATTAAAAGTGGTGTTTAGTGGATTTTATTTGTTGGTGTCTGAATTGGATAGGGCTATAACTCTACCATTCAATTGCGAATGATCCGTTCTGTGCCCTCAAAAAAGGTTTCCCAGTGTGTTAAATACAGTTGAAACAATCCAAGCAAAACACAGGAAACCAAAGCCTCAATCTTCGCAGCGAAGAAAGTTCAGCATTCTTGAGGTAGCTATGTCTCGCTTTGTCCAATAGTGCGCCCTCCTTCTCTCCCGTGCACGCTTTTGAAGAGGTCGAAGAAAAAACCATTATGTGAATAATACATTGGAATGTTGGCATGGTTAATTTTAACAAACTGTGGTAGTTTGAAGATACCACATTAGTTGAATATGTAAACAATGCTCGAATGAAAATGATATCTTGTGACGTTCCCGAAGAGGAAGTTTGG